>NC_138227.1:41326169-41761788 GCF_964197995.2 Scardinius erythrophthalmus
ATATTGTTATTAATGGCTTTATTAACTGGATTGGTGACAAAATAAACTATAGGTTTCAGTGATGGTGCTAATTCAGATCAGTAATGTCCACATTTAAAATTCAGCTAGATCTTTTTATAGTAAACTAAGTAATTTGGCCTTATAGCCATTAGATGGCAGCACATGCCTGGTAAGTGCAATAGTTAGAAGACTGCCGGCACACTGGATGATGCTAGATCATGCTAGAGAGAGAGAGAGAGAGAGAGAGAGAGAGAGATTGCACACTTTATTTGGTTTATATGCAGAATTAGACTTCAACACAGACACATACATTCTTAAGAAATGCAGTTTTATAACAGTTTGGGGAATTTATAATTCAATAATTTGTAAATAATTCCATAACAGACATAGGCCTATATGGACCCTTTGGCCTCTTTATGAAAAAGAGATCCTGAGACCCTGACAATTTTCCTCTTTGATCACTACAATATCAACAGTCCATATGAACAAACATGCACACCCCTCTAGTTCAGTCGCTGTCACCCACATTAAACCAAACAAAATGTTTGCTGTTTTTTAACAGCTGTTTGCTGTGCTCAAGATGCACATCAGTAATGTTTTTTTCTAAGGCACGTTTATAAGGCCTACTCCTGGCTTAATCTAAGCCCTGTCTGTGAAACCAGGCCGCAAAGTTTTGCTCCTTGTTTGCTGCAGCATTGGAATTTGGCAAAGTTCTATCAGCTATTTGATTTTAATGTTTTTGCAAAACAGTCGCAGACAAAAGAGCTCATGATGAAGGAATGTACAAAACAAAATAAAAATAAATAAAAAACAACACGCCACAATAATACCTTTTACTCCACCTGCACCCTCCGACGCTCAAAGTTCCCGCCTTAGGTATCATCTGCCTTATGAGCATATATACCTAACAACAAAGCTGCAAAAACAACAGGACTCCTGTGTTAATACTCATCAAGGCTCTTGGGTAGACGCCGAGAACGCCTCGCCTCCATAATCAGGACCCCCACATGAAGAGCAGCACACCTCTGGTTTCAGCATAATTACAGACAGGCGATAATCAGGTCACCCCAGCGGGGCCAAGTGAGCCGGCGGAGGTGTTAATAAACATTCCTCCCCACTTTTTTTTTTTTTGTTCTTTTTCCTGAGGTAAGAAAGAGAGACGAAAAAGAGAGAAGCCTGCCCGCCTGGGCACAGTGGAATTGAATAGATACCCTGGGGCATGACACCCCCTGAAAGGTTACTCTCTATCTAACACAACAGAGAAAAAAGAGAACGAGGGAGATAGAAGGAGAAAGGGGTGAACTCAGACCCATTTTCCCTTGGAGTTTAAGGGGGAAAAAAAGATCTTAACATTTTAAAATAATTCAAATGTTAACATTTCACAGATTAGCATAAGGATTGCTTGCAGTCACAGGGCTGTGAAATAAAATATAATGTTCTTTTTTGGGAAAGAAAAAAAACCCCTCAAAGATAGACATAACCCAAGGTGCAGAGTCTGATTCTCAGAAAGCAGATCTGTAAAGAAAGGAATTATATAAGAACTTCTAATAAAAGCATTCAAATTAGTTACATTTTTTTTACTATTGGTTGCTATACTTTTCAAAGTTGTTGAAAGTTACACTCCACACTTTTGGTAATTCATTAAGCCATGCAAAAAGTTGGCAAAGTTTGAATGTAGCATTCAGGTAAAAATCAAAGTGGAATGACTCGCATATGTATGTGAAAAGTGTTTACTGGCTTTTTTGTTGTTGTTGTATTAATTCACAGCTTCCAGACTCTGTAAGTCGATTGCCCTGGCTTTACATGATGATAGTGAAGATGGCTTTGTTTATTCAAATCTTACTTAGTGTTCTGAAACTGATTGTTTGACAGAAGGTTCAAATAATTTCATTTGTATTATAAGAATAAAGTTAAAAATCATTTTAATTTGCGACTGTTTATATACTCATTTAATTCTCTCTGTTTTCCCTTGTGTTCATATGTTTATACTGTACCATACAAGTATTTTTATAGGCAATGTTAAGTAATAACCCAAAATTAGTGCATTATTTGGTTAATGTAAAGCATCCACACCAATGCTTCAAGGCGCAAGGCCTGTTCTAGACATTAAGCGGCCTTAGCAGTGCTATCTCAAGCAGAGTAGGATGTTTCTTCCTAGGGCCTCCACATTAGGCCTCATTCACACAGCCTGCGACTTTGTCTCTGTGTGCTGCCGTTCCTAAAATAGTTGGGTTGCTAGTAGGGATTCTAACTGCTGGTTGCCTAGTAACATTTATTAATTAAATTAGTGGCCGTCATGCCATGTCAGTGACATTGAATATTTTTTCCTGCCTTGCTAAACATAAACATTTTGGAAAATATTGTATTTAAATGGAATAAATCTATAAAATATGTAATATCAAAGCTGCACAAAATGGCCTGTCCTGATTTTGCAGAGTTAGACGCGTTCCTGGGTCAACATACTGTTGATCCTGGAACAACATTCCAGTCTGAAAATGTAATCCTAACCTTTTCCCTACCCCTAAGCTTAGCCCTACCCATAACTTATTCCTAAAATCATAGGGAAATGATAGGTGAATAACACTGATGTATAGCACCTAGCCCCGGTTGTAAGCCTAAACTTGACATAAACTTCAAATCTGATTTGAAGTCTCTCAAATCTGATTTGTTGATTTGAATGTTGTTGCACTTGGTGAAATTAGGTTCTGTGCACAAAATGTGCTGTTTGTCATAAGCTGTGTTTCCATCAAAACTTACTTTCAGACACCAGCGAGTGTTTAAAATAACTTCCTTGTGGTCTGATGGGGATTCTGATCACTGTATGAGGCAGAAATACACATTTCTGTCATGAAACTCTAGAATGCACAGGCTAATAGGTCCTTAACTTAAGCCGCTTGCAATCATATCATTCTCTATAGGGCACAGCTGATTGGTTCCTTCTGTATCGATAGCTCATCCTTCAAATACTTGGTCAGCATTTGCCTTAGCAGTGAAATTCAACATCTAAGATAAGTGAACGGTCTTTCTTATGTCATATCATTATGCGTTTGCGTGGTCTGCTTTAGCAATTCCTTATGAAGTAACAATATACAAGGTGTAATTGTCACAGGTCGGGGTGGGCCAAGCCAGACTGCACCCACCCCTGGGGACCGGGCACCGCCTCGAGGAGCGTGTCAAGGAACCAGACAAAAACAGAGGATAAAGGAATAACAATTTCTTTATTAAGTTAAAAGCAGGTAAATTTGAAAAGTCCTAATTAAAATCTCTTCTTTCGCCAGAAGCAATTCGATGAGCCCCCTGGACCGGAGCGGGATGGACGTTCGTGGACACCCTGCGGCTCGTCGGAGAGGAATCAGAGGAGGACGCACACCACTCAGGTAAGCCACTGGGTAAGTACTCTTTACAAGGCTCTCAAGGAAGTCTTGGCTACACGGACCCCATTCGGACTGGAACCAGGTAAGTATTCGCAGTGAGGATGGAACGAATGCCGGAGGCTGCCCAGAGGTAAGTATCCAGAGGACGGGGATCCTCGACTCAGACGGGTCACAGGGACGCAGGTGGCGAGCGGGCCGGGCCAGGAGGGGACCATGAACAGCAGAACAACACTTTAATCGAGACACATGCCGTAGTTACTCTCTTTCCTTCTGAACAGTAGCAACACTTTGCAACACGGGCGTGGAGGACCACCCGGCAAGAGAACACTTCACTTTGGCTGTGCCCTGCAACGATACAACAGGGTTCAATGGTTCAACAAGATGCGACACTTGACAATGATACCTTCTCTCCTTCTGAACAGGGCGGAGGCTTTCAGTGGGGACAGGTGGGGACCACCAGACGGAGAGGACGCTTCGAGGGAGACACTCCACTTGACTGTACACTGTAACCAGGTAACAGGATTCAACTTCCCAACAGCATATGGAACGTTTCAATTGCAATACCTTCTCTCTTTCTGAACAGGACAAGCCTTCAATGGGACAGGTGGGGGCCACCAGACGGAGAGGACACTTGAGCGAGACACTCCACTTCGGCTGGGCACTGTAACCAGGTAACAGGATTTAACTCCCCCACAGCATATGGAACGTTCAATTGAAATACCTTCTCTCGTTCTGAACAGGACAAGCCTTCAATGGGACATGTGGAGACCACCAGACGAAGAGGACACTTGAGCGGGACACTCCACTTCGGCTGTGCACTGTAACCAGGTAACAGGATTTAACTGTTCAACAGCATATCAAACGTTCATTCAAATACCTTTTCCTTTTCCGAACAGGACAGCGACTTTCAATGGGGCATATGGAGACCACCAGACGGGAAGGATGCTCTAAGCAAGACACTCCACTTCAGCTGTACACTGTATCGATGCAACAGGATTTGACCATTCAGCAGTAATAAAACATTCAGCTGCAATACCTTCTCTCGTTCCAACCAGGCAGCGGCTTTTGATAGGGACGTGTGGAGACCACCAGACGGGAAGGATGCTTTAAGCGAGACGCTCCAGTTCAGCTGTGCGCTGTAACAATGCAACAGGATTTGACCATTCACAGTGGATGAAACATTCATCTGTAATACCTTCTCTCATTCCAACCAGGGCAGCGGCTTTCGATCGGGACGTGTGGAGACCACCAGACAGGAAGATTGCTTTAAGCAAGGCGCTCCAGCTCAACTGTGCGTTGTAACAATGCAACAGGATTTGACCATTCAACAGTGGATGAAACATTCATCTGTAATACCTTCTCTCATTCCAACCAGGGCAGCGGCTTTCGATCGGGACGTGTGGAGACCACCAGACGGGAAGATTGCTTTAAGCAAGACGCTCCAGTTCAACTGTACGCTGCAACAATGTAACAGGAATTAATGGATCGGCAGCATTCACAGAGCGGGACTGTCTCAAATGGTAAGTTGAATGCTGGATGTAACAAACCCCGTTCAGAGACAGCGGGTGAAAGACTATAGAAGAGAGTGCACAGCAGACTATTAATACTTCTCCACACGATAAACTTCACTCCATAACACAAACCGTGTGAATCGTCACTTCAGGCACTGCATTCCACTCGCACACCGTGCATTCGGGCCAGCACTCACCCACCCGTCTTTCTCCCACCAGATCGACTCTCGTCTCTCACACGGGCTCCACTTCTCTCAGAGACAGTCAAACGGATGTAGTAATCGTCACATTCAGTGCAGGAAGAACAAAGGTTGGAGACAGATCATTAATTCACTCGGTGTAATACTTCACTCGTGCCACACGCTTTCCAGACTCTCCACACCACTTCAGTGTCAGTGCATATAAACAACGGATCAAATACTCATCACTTTGCGTCTTTCCCACTGTCGACGATATCCCCTGGATTTTCATTGACAACTTCACTCTCTCATTTACATTTCTCGGCTTCAATCTTCGCCCTGCTTCACAGCCCAGCCTCAATACAAACAGCCCGCCGACAAAACACAGTATCTCACGGGAGGAAACCCAACCTCTCACGGGGGAGAAAGAACCACACTGACCGTCTGTTTCCTCTCTCTTTTTAAAGCCCCATCTTAATGCGCGTTCCTCTCACAACACTCTCTGTAATTCTCCTCACCTGCTGTCAATCAGGCAATGGGCCTCGCTGCCATGGCAACAGATTTCGCGGTGTGATGAGACGACCATCCACAAGAGGTCTCCAAATAATACTGCCTTCACGAGGATTTTACTCTCTCTCTTTATCTGGCTTTTGTCACACCGTGACATACCCCCCTGCCAAACCGTTCTAGTCCCTAGAACGGGATCCGGACACCCAATCTCCATACCTGGATGGGGGTTGTCCCCGGTTCTCCCTTTGGGACCGTCTTGGCGGGGAATTCGGTTCCTCGGGCCTTGGCACTATCGCCACTCTCTGAGGGACCACAGCCCATCCCACCACGGGAGGCATCCACACTGGTTCAGTAGGCGGTCTCTCTACAGCTGGTTTGGGGTAGTTTGGACAAGGGCGCATCAGATTGCGGTGGAGCACCCGCTCTGGCCCTGCTCTCCCTTCGGGACGAATGGCATACACAGGCTGATCGAGGCGCGGCTGTCGTTGGATCACATACGGCTGGGGCTCCCTCCGATCACTGAGCTTACCCTTTCCTTGTCGTCGGTTGTCTCGAACTAGAACTCTCTCGCCAGGCAGTAGTGGTGCACTTCGTGCCGTACGGTCATACAACCTCTTATTCTTGGCTGCGGCTTGGTTGATTCGGTCTGAGACCCGTTCATAGGCCAGTTGAAGGCGTTGATGGTGTCTGGTCACCCACCCCGTTACGCTGCCTCCTTCTTCAGCCGCCGCAGTCCCCAGCAGTAGGTCCACTGGTAGCCTCACATGCCTTCCGAACATCAGGTAAGTTGGTGCGTAGCCGGTCGTACTATGAATGCTGTTATTCAATGCCTGTACCATCGCCGGGAGGTTATCCACCCAATGTCCCTGTTGGTCACCTTCCAAGGTCCCCAAAAGACCAATCAGCGTCTGGTTAAACCTCTCACACCCTCCGTTCCCCTGAGGATGATAGGGCGTCGTATGAGTCTTCTTACATCCATACAATTGACACAACTCATGTACTACCCTGGATTCGAAATTGGGTCCTTGATCCGAATGGAACACTTCAGGGCACCCGAAGGGCTGGATGACATACCTCCACAGGGCATTAGCGGTAGTGATGGCGGTCTGGTCCAGAGTTGGGATGGCCCAGGCATATTTCGTGAAAAGGTCTGTGATCACTAAGATGTTTTGGATACGGTCGACCTGCCTACCCAGCGTCAGATAGTCCATAGCGATGATATGCATCGGTGCTTTGGCTCGAATGGGGACCATTGGAGCTCGAGGCTCCTTTCTGGCTTTAAACAGAGTGCAGCGCGGACAACCCCGCAGGTAGGCCCTCGTAGTTCCCTCCATCCCAGGCCAGTAGAAGTGGCGTCGCAAAAGTGCCGTTGTCCTCTCCTGCCCCTGATGACCAAGCTTGGTGTGGTTAAGCCTCCAGCAGGGCGTGACACCTCTTCTCGGTAACCACTACCTGACAGACCGGGTCACCCGAGTGTGAGTCCTGAATGGACCGACAAATCACCCCCTCTTTCAGATGGAGCCTCTCCTTCTGGCCCAACAAGCCTCTCACAATTCGATTTTGCGCCCGGCGTTCCGCACCCTCCAGCCAATTGCCCCGCTCCAACCAGGCCCGGACCATTAACAAGTCCTAATCTTCGCCCTGCCACATCCTCCAACGCTATGGATCCCATCCCCAACTTGCAGGCGGCTCCTCCGGTGGCTGCCCCGGTGCCTCCACAATGCCCACCATCATTCCCTCATCACGGTCTGCCTCCAGCATGGGTCTCGGATCTTCCGACCCTCCTTCAGGCCACCTAGACAGCACGTCTGCGTTGGTATGTTCCCTTCCTGGCCGGTACTGAAGCTGATAATCAAAGTTGGCCAATTGAGCCACCCACCTCTGTTCTACCGCCCCCAGCTTGGCGGTTTGCAGGTGTACCAGCGGATTGTTGTCGGTCACCAAGGTTACCTTTGCTCCCCATAGGTAGTCCTTGAACTTCTCACTGAGCGCCCACTTCATAGCCAGTAACTCGAGCTTGAAGGAACTGTAGTTGGCATCGTTTCTCTCCGCAGGGTGTAGACTCCGACTAGCATACGCGATGACTCTCTCTTCCTCCTGTTGTTTCTGGGCCAAAACAGCCCCCAAGCCCAGATGGCTAGCGTCCGTGTAAAGAATGAAGGGCTGTGTGAAATCGGCATATGCCAGAATGGGTGCTTGTAACAACTCTTGCTTGAGCTTCTGAAAAGCAATCTCGCATGCCTGGTCCCACTCCACCACTGGGGACCCTCGGCCCCGGACATGTCCCGTTCCACCCAGCAACTGGTTCATGGGTTTGGCGATCTTGGAGAAATCCTTGATGAATCTCCTATAGTACCCCACAAAACCGAGGAAGGATCGAACCTGGCGCACAGTCTTTGGGGCCGTCCACCCCTGTACGGCCGACACTTTCTCTGGGTCCACAGCGATCCCTGCCGCACTCACAATATGGCCCAGGAACTTTACCTCCTTCCGGAAAAGCTGGCATTTATCCGGTTGGAGCTTCAGCCCGTACTTCTCCAGAGAGCGGAACACCTGCTCCAGGTGCTGAAGGTGAGACTCAAAATCGGGGGAATAGATAATCACGTCATCCAGGTACACCAGGGTGGTATCCATCAGCTGGCTCCCTAAACAGCGCTGCATTAGTCGCTGGAACGTGGCAGGGGCGTTGCAGAGGCCGAAGGGCATCCGGTCCCACTCGTATAACCCAAAGGGGGTCGTGAAGGCCGTCTTCTCCCGGTCCCGCTCGTCCACCTGCACCTGCCAGTAGCCGCTCGCCAAGTCTAGTGTGGAATACCAGGCCGCCCGTGTGAGGCTAGTAAGGGAATCCTCAACTCGAGGCAATGGGAAAGCATCCCGCTTTGTCACTAGGTTCAACTTCCGATAATCCACACAGAATCTCCATGCGCCCGTCTTCTTCCTCACCAATACGATCGGGGCCGCCCAAGGGCTACTGCTCTCGCGGATAATCCCTCTATCCAGCATCCCTCGCAACAGAGCACGAACCTCAGAGTGCAACGTCGGGGGCACCGGTCGGTAGCGCTCTCTACTGGGTGTGGCCTCTCCAGTGGGAATTTGATGCTTGACGATGTTAGTACACCCATAGTCCTCATCGTGGGTGGAGAACAACTGTGGCCACTTCGATAGGAAGGCCTTAAGCCGCCTTGTCTGATCCTCCTCCAGCCCTTCTCCCCGTAGGGACTCACCTCCAAGGTAGGCCGGCAGTCCTTCTCCGGCCCCTCTGCTGTGCATTCCCGTCTGCGCCAGAGCAACTTCCACTATGGTTGGGCCTACTTGGCTAAACTTGACTTCTCCTGGCTCTTGCACTTGCTGCGGCTTCACCGAGATGACTCGGGCTAGACACTGATGACGGTACAGTTGGATTGGAAAAGGATTCGTGTTCCGAACTCTCACCCGAATTCGACCTCTTTGGGCGGATGCCAGTCCTCTGGCCACCTCCACCTTAGGACCTTCGTTGTGTGGTTCCACCAGCACCCACTCCTCCGGGTGGTAAAGTCTAGGGGGCACCCTGACCCAGACCATCGCCTCGCTTCGAGCCGGGACAGACAAAGCATAACGGCAAGCCACTCTCCCAGTGCTCTCCCGGTCCTCCTGTTGCTCAGCCAGACAAACTCGGCGACAGTCCGCCCGGATACGCTCCCATTCTCTGCCCTCAGGTGTCACAGTTGCTCGGGCCGGCCCACTCTGGAACAGCTCTTCCCAGCAGTCGGAGATAACATTCATGCCCAGTAGGGCGCGATGAGACCCCAGACACACGTCACGAACCACCACCACTCCTTTCTGGGGTACAACCATACCGTGGATCTCCAGGTCCGTCACTACATAACCCACATACGGGATATCGAGCCCATTGGCCCCTCGCAGAGTTAACCAGGGGGCCTCAGTCATCGGTCGGCCCTGGGTGCCGAATAGTTCCTGAACCAGGCTCTCCGCAAACAGAGTGACTTGCGACCCCGTGTCCAACAAACACTGCACCTTCTTGCTGTTGACTCGGATCGTGATAATCGGACAGCGGCCCACTAGGCGTTCTTTAGACAGTCCAGGAGAAGAAGGGTCTGAAAAGGGGGTCCCGACCACTTGACCCACAGTGGCCGGAGACTCTAAAAACCCCCTTGTGAAGCGTGTCTGGAAGGGCACTGACGGATGTTATGTCCAGCTTCTCCACAACCGTTACAGATAGGACGCCCCTGTTCATCCCACTGGAATCGGGGACCCATGGGTCGGGCGAAACGACGCTCTGGAGGGCGACTCCCGTCAGAGTAGGTCCGCTCTCGCGGTGAAGGAAGTGAAAGGAGGCGTTCTCGGCGGAGCTCTTCGACAACAGATTTGGACAGATCAGACATTTGTTCTCGGATATCCTTTTTCAATTCTTCCCGAAGGGCATGCTTCCAATTGGAGGTGGCAGGGGCCGAAGGCCCACTAACAGCGTTCGCCACCAGACAGCTGGGAGGATCCACACCTTCGGTGTGATCACGCTCAAGGGCCAGAGCTTCTCGCCGCAATTCTTCAAACGTGAGGTCAGGGTTCCGTCTCAACTGTACCCGCAGACTCTGACGTACTGGGCCCTCTCGTAATCCCAGCAAAAACTGATCTCGCAGTAGGGTCTCCTCGTCGCCCAGGCCGTGGTCCTGTCTTCCCCTTAGCCTGGTGAACTGTTCCCTCAGTTGCAACGCGAATGGGCGAACAGTTTGTCGAGGCCCTTGCCTACAATTAAAGAATTTGGTTCTCAGGACAGCTACCGGGGGGGTGTCTCCGTATTGTACCGTGAGGAAATCAAAGATGGCTCGGACTGTGGTGCGGGTTGCTTCCGGTGCTGCCTGCACTTCTCTTCTTGCTTCTCCCTCTAGTGAATTTAATACGAACTGTACCTTCTGCAGGGCGTTCAGCCCTTGGAGCCCTGCCAGGTATTCCACCTGGGCCTTCCATGCTGACAGGCTTAATTCTGCCCCCGGACCTCCGTACTTCTGGGCCCACGGGGCCCCCATAAAGAAGGGCATAACCGGCTGTCTGGCCTCTGGCTCTTCTTCCTCTGCCATTTAGGACCTTGATCGCTCCACTCGAGACGGTAACCCTGCCGACTACGCCAAAGTTCTGTCACAGGTCGGGGTGGGCCAAGCCAGACTGCACCCACCCCTGGGGACCGGGCACCGCCTCGAGGAGCGTGTCAAGGAACCAGACAAAAACAGAGGATAAAGGAATAACAATTTCTTTATTAAGTTAAAAGCAGGTAAATTTGAAAAGTCCTAATTAAAATCTCTTCTTTCGCCAGAAGCAATTCGATGAGCCCCCTGGACCGGAGCGGGATGGACGTTCGTGGACACCCTGCGGCTCGTCGGAGAGGAATCAGAGGAGGACGCACACCACTCAGGTAAGCCACTGGGTAAGTACTCTTTACAAGGCTCTCAAGGAAGTCTTGGCTACACGGACCCCATTCGGACTGGAACCAGGTAAGTATTCGCAGTGAGGATGGAACGAATGCCGGAGGCTGCCCAGAGGTAAGTATCCAGAGGACGGGGATCCTCGACTCAGACGGGTCACAGGGACGCAGGTGGCGAGCGGGCCGGGCCAGGAGGGGACCATGAACAGCAGAACAACACTTTAATCGGGACACATGCCGTAGTTACTCTCTTTCCTTCTGAACAGTAGCAACACTTTGCAACACGGGCGTGGAGGACCACCCGGCAAGAGAACACTTCACTTTGGCTGTGCCCTGCAACGATACAACAGGGTTCAATGGTTCAACAAGATGCGACACTCGACAATGATACCTTCTCTCCTTCTGAACAGGGCGGAGGCTTTCAGTGGGGACAGGTGGGGACCACCAGACGGAGAGGACGCTTCGAGGGAGACACTCCACTTGACTGTACACTGTAACCAGGTAACAGGATTCAACTTCCCAACAGCATATGGAACGTTTCAATTGCAATACCTTCTCTCTTTCTGAACAGGACAAGCCTTCAATGGGACAGGTGGGGGCCACCAGACAGAGAGGACACTTGAGCGAGACACTCCACTTCGGCTGGGCACTGTAACCAGGTAACAGGATTTAACTCCCCCACAGCATATGGAACGTTCAATTGAAATACCTTCTCTCGTTCTGAACAGGACAAGCCTTCAATGGGACATGTGGAGACCACCAGACGAAGAGGACACTTGAGCGGGACACTCCACTTCGGCTGTGCACTGTAACCAGGTAACAGGATTTAACTGTTCAACAGCATATCAAACGTTCATTCAAATACCTTTTCCTTTTCCGAACAGGACAGCGACTTTCAATGGGGCATGTGGAGACCACCAGACGGGAAGGATGCTCTAAGCAAGATACTCCACTTCAGCTGTACACTGTATCGATGCAACAGGATTTGACCATTCAGCAGTAATAAAACATTCAGCTGCAATACCTTCTCTCGTTCCAACCAGGCAGCGGCTTTTGATAGGGACGTGTGGAGACCACCAGACGGGAAGGATGCTTTAAGCGAGACGCTCCAGTTCAGCTGTGCGCTGTAACAATGCAACAGGATTTGACCATTCACAGTGGATGAAACATTCATCTGTAATACCTTCTCTCATTCCAACCAGGGCAGCGGCTTTCGATCGGGACGTGTGGAGACCACCAGACAGGAAGATTGCTTTAAGCAAGGCGCTCCAGTTCAACTGTGCGTTGTAACAATGCAACAGGATTTGACCATTCAACAGTGGATGAAACATTCATTCCACTCGCACACCGTGCATTCGGGCCAGCACTCACCCACCCGTCTTTCTCCCACCAGATCGACTCTCGTCTCTCACACGGGCTCCACTTCTCTCAGAGACAGTCAAACGGATGTAGTAATCGTCACATTCAGTGCAGGAAGAACAAAGGTTGGAGACAGATCATTAATTCACTCGGTGTAATACTTCACTCGTGCCACACGCTTTCCAGACTCTCCACACCACTTCAGTGTCAGTGCATATAAACAAAGGATCAAATACTCATCACTTTGCGTCTTTCCCACTGTCGACGATATCCCCTGGATTTTCATTGACAACTTCACTCTCTCATTTCCATTTCTCGGCTTCAATCTTCGCCCTGCTTCACAGCCCAGCCTCAATACAAACAGCCCGCCGACAAAACACAGTATCTCACGGGAGGAAACTCAACCTCTCACGGGGGAGAAAGAACCACACTGACCGTCTGTTTCCTCTCTCTTTTTAAAGCCCCATCTTAATGCGCGTTCCTCTCACAACACTCTCTGTAATTCTCCTCACCTGCTGTCAATCAGGCAATTGGCCTCGCTGCCATGGCAACAGATTTCGCGGTGTGATGAGACGACCATCCACAAGAGGTCTCCAAATAATACTGCCTTCACGAGGATTTTACTCTCTCTCTATATCTGGCTTTTGTCACACCGTGACATAATCGTGTCATGTTCACAGTCCTGTTTTAATGCTCAGATTGAATTACTAAGTATATTAGCAGCTAGTGAACATGCAATATTGCCTTTATGCAGCAGCAGCAGCAGCAGCAAGCAGACAATATATTTACCATGAGGATACAGAGACAAAGCATGGCTTGCATGTGAACTCTTTAAATTGAAATATACTTTCGAATATCAAAAGGACCTACAGCAATTCCTGGTACTTTTTGTACTGCAGCAGAAGCATCCCAGCCAACATGTATATGTGGGCCCCACATGGTTTATGCGTGGGCTACGTGGGTACCAAGTGGGTATGGTCCCAAAATGGGCATCTTATCTGGGGCCCACTTGGGTCAGCTAAGTAGGTCCCACATGGGCAAAAACAGGTGGGCTCCCCATGTGGGTCCTAGTTGGGTCACTAATGGGAAATGAGTGCATGGGTTCAAAATGGGCAACACAAATGGGGCCCATTTGGGTTTATCAAATGGAATAGACATGGGCAAACACAATAAATCCCATATAGGCTGCCTACATGGGCCCAAGGTAGTACCCACATAGATAATCTTTATATGGGTTATGAATGGGGTAAACATATGGGACCCACTTTGATAAACCATATGGGTCAGACATGGGCAAACACAATCAGTCCTATATAGGCTGCCTACATGGGCCCATGGTGGTACCCACATAGGTAATCTCTATATGGGTTATGAATGGGGAAAATATATGGGGCCCACTTTGATAAACCATATGCGTCAGACATGGGCAAACACAATCAGTCCTATATAGGCTGCCTACATGGGCCCAATGTGGTACCCACATAGGTAATCTCTATATGGGTTATGAATGGGGAAATACATATGGGGCCCACTTTGATAAACCATATGTGTCAGACATGGGCAAACACAATCAGTCCTATATAGGCTGCCAACATGGGCCCAAGGTAGTTCCCACATAGGTAATCTCTATATGGGTTATGAATGGGAAAAACATATGGGGTCCACTTTGATAAACCATTTGGGTCAGACATGGGCAAACACAATCAGTCCTATATAGGCTGCCTACATGGGCCCAAGGTAGTTCCCACATAGGTAATCTCTATATG
Organism: Scardinius erythrophthalmus; assembly: GCF_964197995.2. Lineage (NCBI taxonomy): Eukaryota > Metazoa > Chordata > Actinopteri > Cypriniformes > Leuciscidae > Scardinius > Scardinius erythrophthalmus. The sequence continues at coordinate 41,340,285 of NC_138227.1, forward strand.
GGTTATGAATGGGAAAAACATATGGGGTCCACTTTGATAAACCATTTGGGTCAGACATGGGCAAACACAATCAGTCCTAGATAGGCTGCCTACATGGGCCCAAAGTGGTACCCACATAGATAATCTCTATATGGGTTGTAAATGGGAAAACATATGGGGTCCACTTTGATAAACCATATGGGTCAGACATGAGCAAACACAAGCAGTCCTTTATAGGCTGCCTATGGGCCCAAGGTGGTACCCACATAGGTAATCTCTATATGGGTTATGAATGGGGAAAATATGTGGGGCCCACTTTAATAAACCATATAGGTCAGACATGGGCAAACACAATCAGTCCTATATAGGCTGCCTACATGGGCCCAAGGTGGTACCCACATAGGTAATCTCTTAATCTCTATATGGGCCCTGAATGGGGAAATACATATGGCGCCCGCTTGGTGAAACTATATGTGTCAGACATGGACGAACACAATCAGTCCCATATAGGCTGCCTACATGGGCCCAAGGTAGTACCCACATAGGTAATCTCTATATGGTTTATGAATGGGAAAAACATATGGGACCCACTTTGATAAACCATATTTGTCAAACATGGGCAAACACAATCAGTCCTATATAGGCTGCCTACATGGGCCCAAGGTAGTTCCCACATAGGTAATCTCTACATGGGTTATGAATGGGAAAAACATATGGGGTTCACTTTGATAAACCATATGGGTCAAACATGAGCAAACACAATCAGTCCCATATAGGCTGCCTACATGGGCCCAAGGTAGTACCCACATAGGTAATCTCAATATGGTTTATGAATGGGAAAAACATATGGGACCCACTTTGATAAACCATATGTGTCAAACATGGGCAAACACAATCAGTCCTATATAGGCTGCCTACATGGGCCCAAGGTAGTTCCCACATAGGTAATCTCTACATGGGTTATGAATGTGAAAAACATATGGGGTCCACTTTGATAAACCATATGGGACAGACATGAGCAAACACAATCAGTCCTATATAGGCTGCCTACATGGGCCCAAAGTGGTACCCACATAGATAATCTCTATATGGGTTATAAATGGGAAAACATATGGGGTCCACTTTGATAAACCACATGGGTCATACATGAGCAAACACAATCAGTCCTATATAGGCTGCCTACATGGGCCCAATGTGGTACCTACATAGGTAATCTCTATATGGGTTATGAATGGGAAAAATATGTGGGGCCCACTTTAATAAACCATATGGGTCAGACATGGGCAAACACAATCAGTCCTATATAGGCTGCCTACATGGGACCAAGGTGGTACCCACATAGGTAATCTCTATATGGGCCCTGAATGGGGAAATACATATGGCGCCCGCTTGGCCAAACTATATGCGTCAGACATGGGCAAACACAATCAGTCCCATATAGGCTGCCTACATGGGCCCAAGGTAGTACCCACATAGGTAATCTCTATATGGTTTATGAATGGGAAAAACATATGGGACCCACTTTGATAAACCATATGTGTCAAACATGGGCAAACACAATCAGTCCTATATAGGCTGCCTACATGGGCCCAAGGTAGTTCCCACATAGGTAATCTCTATATGGGTTATAAATGGGAAAAACATATGGGGGTCCACTTTGATAAAACATATGGGTCAGAAATGAGCAAACACAATCAGTCCTATATAGGCTGCCTACATGGGCCCAAGGTGGTACCCACATAGGTAATCTCTATATGGGCCCTGAATGGGGAAATACATATGGCACCCAATTGGCCAAAACAATATGTTTCAGACATGGGCAAACACAACCAGTCCCATATAGGCTGCCTACATGGGCCCAAGGTAGTACCCACATAGGTAATCTCTATATGGTTTATGAATGGGAAAAACATATGGGACCCACTTTGATAAACCATATGTGTCAAACATGGGCAAACACAATCAGTCCTATATAGGCTGCCTACATGGGCCCAATGTGGTGCCCACATAGGTAATCTCTATATGGGTTATGAATGGGGAAAATATGTGGGGCCCACTTTAATAAACCATATGGGTCAAACATGGGCAAACACAATCAGTCCTATATAGGCTGCCTACATGGGACCAAGGTGGTACCCACATAGGTAATCTCTATATGGGCCCTGAATGGGGAAATACATATGGCGCTCGCTTGGCCAAACTATATGCGTCAGACATGGGCAAACACAATCAGTCCCATATAGGCTGCCTACATGGGCCCAAGGTAGTACCCACATAGGTAATCTCTATATGGTTTATGAATGGGAAAAACATATGGGACCCACTTTGATAAACCATATGTGTCAAACATGGGCAAACACAATCAGTCCTATATAGGCTGCCTACATGGGCCCAAGGTAGTTCCCACATAGGTAATCTCTATATGGTTTATGAATGGGAAAAACATATGGGACCCACTTTGATAAACCATATGTGTCAAACATGGGCAAACACAATCAGTCCTATATAGGCTGCCTACATGGGCCCAATGTGGTGCCCACATAGGTAATCTCTATATGGGTTATGAATGGGGAAAATATGTGGGGCCCACTTTAATAAACCATATGGGTCAAACATGGGCAAACACAATCAGTCCTATATAGGCTGCCTACATGGGACCAAGGTGGTACCCACATAGGTAATCTCTATATGGGCCCTGAATGGGGAAATACATATGGCGCTCGCTTGGCCAAACTATATGCGTCAGACATGGGCAAACACAATCAGTCCCATATAGGCTGCCTACATGGGCCCAAGGTAGTACCCACATAGGTAATCTCTATATGGTTTATGAATGGGAAAAACATATGGGACCCACTTTGATAAACCATATGTGTCAAACATGGGCAAACACAATCAGTCCTATATAGGCTGCCTACATGGGCCCAAGGTAGTTCCCACATAGGTAATCTCTATATGGGTTATAAATGGGAAAAACATATGGGGGTCCACTTTGATAAAACATATGGGTCAGAAATGAGCAAACACAATCAGTCCTATATAGGCTGCCTACATGGGCCCAAGGTGGTACCCACATAGGTAATCTCTATATGGGCCCTGAATGGGGAAATACATATGGCACCCAATTGGCCAAAACAATATGTTTCAGACATGGGCAAACACAACCAGTCCCATATAGGCTGCCTACATGGGCCCAAGGTAGTACCCACATAGGTAATCTCTATATGGTTTATGAATGGGAAAAACATATGGGACCCACTTTGATAAACCATATGTGTCAAACATGGGCAAACACAATCAGTCCTATATAGGCTGCCTACATGGGCCCAATGTGGTGCCCACATAGGTAATCTCTATATGGGTTATGAATGGGGAAAATATGTGGGGCCCACTTTAATAAACCATATGGGTCAAACATGGGCAAACACAATCAGTCCTATATAGGCTGCCTACATGGGACCAAGGTGGTACCCACATAGGTAATCTCTATATGGGCCCTGAATGGGGAAATACATATGGCGCTCGCTTGGCCAAACTATATGCGTCAGACATGGGCAAACACAATCAGTCCCATATAGGCTGCCTACATGGGCCCAAGGTAGTACCCACATAGGTAATCTCTATATGGTTTATGAATGGGAAAAACATATGGGACCCACTTTGATAAACCATATGTGTCAAACATGGGCAAACACAATCAGTCCTATATAGGCTGCCTACATGGGCCCAAGGTAGTTCCCACATAGGTAATCTCTATATGGTTTATGAATGGGAAAAACATATGGGACCCACTTTGATAAACCATATGTGTCAAACATGGGCAAACACAATCAGTCCTATATAGGCTGCCTACATGGGCCCAATGTGGTGCCCACATAGGTAATCTCTATATGGGTTATGAATGGGGAAAATATGTGGGGCCCACTTTAATAAACCATATGGGTCAAACATGGGCAAACACAATCAGTCCTATATAGGCTGCCTACATGGGACCAAGGTGGTACCCACATAGGTAATCTCTATATGGGCCCTGAATGGGGAAATACATATGGCGCTCGCTTGGCCAAACTATATGCGTCAGACATGGGCAAACACAATCAGTCCCATATAGGCTGCCTACATGGGCCCAAGGTAGTACCCACATAGGTAATCTCTATATGGTTTATGAATGGGAAAAACATATGGGACCCACTTTGATAAACCATATGTGTCAAACATGGGCAAACACAATCAGTCCTATATAGGCTGCCTACATGGGCCCAAGGTAGTTCCCACATAGGTAATCTCTATATGGGTTATAAATGGGAAAAACATATGGGGGTCCACTTTGATAAAACATATGGGTCAGAAATGAGCAAACACAATCAGTCCTATATAGGCTGCCTACATGGGCCCAAGGTGGTACCCACATAGGTAATCTCTATATGGGCCCTGAATGGGGAAATACATATGGCACCCAATTGGCCAAAACAATATGTTTCAGACATGGGCAAACACAACCAGTCCCATATAGGCTGCCTACATGGGCCCAAGGTAGTACCCACATAGGTAATCTCTATATGGTTTATGAATGGGAAAAACATATGGGACCCACTTTGATAAACCATATGTGTCAAACATGGGCAAACACAATCAGTCCTATATAGGCTGCCTACATGGGCCCAAGGTAGTTCCCACATAGGTAATCTCTATATGGGTTATAAATGGGAAAAACATATGGGGTCCACTTTGATAAAACATATGGGTCAGACATGAGCAAACACAATCAGTCCTATATAGGCTGCCTACATGGGCCCAAGGTGGTACCCACATAAGTAATCTCTATATGGGCCCTGAATGGGGAAATACATATGGCACCCAATTGGCCAAAACAATATGTTTCAGACATGGGCAAACACAACCAGTCCCATATAGGCTGCCTACATGGGCCCAAGGTGGTACCCACATAGGTAATGTCTATATGGCTTATGAATGGGGAAAATATGTGGGGCCCACTTTAATAAACCATATGGGTCAGACATGGGCAAACACAATCAGTCCTATTTAGGCTGCCTACATGGGCCCAAGGTGGTACCCACATAGGTAATCTCTATATGGGCCCTGAATGGGGAAATACATATGGCGCCCGCTTGGCCAAACTATATGTGTCAGACATGGGCAAACACAACCAGTCCCATATAGGCTGCCTACATGGGCCCAAGGTAGTTCCCACATAGGTAATCTCTATATGGGTTATGAATGGGAAAAACATATGGGGTCCACTTTGATAAACCATATGGGTCAGACATGGGCAAACACAATCAGTCCCATATAGGCTGCCTACATGGGCCCAAGGTGGTACCCACATAGGTAATCTCTATATGGGTTATGAATGGGAAAAACATATGGGACCCACTTTGATAAACCATATGTGTCATGAGCAAACACAATCAGTCTTATGGTGGTAGCCACATAGGTAATCTCTATATGGACCCTGAATGGAGAAATACATACAAGTATAATTGTGAATATAATGAATTATGTAGTAAATATAAATTGTGCATCTGTAAATTGCATCCTAAACTATTTACTTGTAAACAACATATCTGTACAATCATTAAAACAATTATATGCAGTATATTTGTAATTTATAATCTTTCATATACTGTAATACCACTAACAGCTGACTGCGGAATATTTAGTAGTGAGGAAATTTCACAAGTGGACTTATTACACAAATGGAAACCTGGTACCACGCTTGAACTCACTGAATTCACTAAGCTCCTGAGAGCGACCTATTCTTTCACAAAATTTGTAGAAGCGTCTGCTTAGTGCTTGATTTTACACAACTGTGGCCACGAAATTGATTGAAACACCAAAATTCAATTATTTGGAGGGGTGTCCCAATACTTTTGGCAATATAGTGTATTTGGTTACAGTAGCCTATAGGCCATGTCTCTTCAAATCCAGTCCTGGAGTGTTGGTGTTCAGCAGACATTAGTTCCAACCCATGACATTAAATATTCAAAGTGTCAACTTTTAGTGGTCTGATTTTGTGAGTTACTGCAAAATGCTTATCTCCATATAGTTATTTCAAAAAAATTATATACAAATGGTTCAAAATATCCAGAAAATGGTCACTGTACAATATGAAGAACGGGTTACAGAAGTTGTCAAATTCTGTCTATCAAAATCTATCTAAATAATGGAATTATAATGGCTTAGAGATGGGTAGAAGAAATCAAACCCCTAGCAACAGCCATATGCCCTTATTCAATTGAGATACTCCAGAGTTTTCTGGTCAGTCGGTTAGTGACAATGTAATTCTAGAGATTGAATATTGGGGTTGGGGTTAGGGTTAGGGTTTTGATTATTGTAAGGGGCACATCAGTTCAGATGATGAAATAGCCCAAGTAAAGAAAGATAGAATGGAAATTCATGGTTTGAAGGGAAAATCCAATGTAAATTCAGAAATCATATTTGCATCATATACTAGGAGTACAGAATAAAGTGCAGTTTCATTCATTTAGCATATTGTGTTTTGAGTTCAGTTTTCTTTTGAGGCCAACAGTACAGACTTTTATTTTCAGTCATAGTGGGCACATGACTGACCCTCAAAGTTGAAATACGGTTGAAATAATGTCAGTTGTTGGGTTAGGGTTAGGGTTAGGTTTAAGGTTAGTTTTTTTTTTTTTTTTTTTTTTTTTTACAAAATCTGTATGTTGAATCAATGTCATGTCTTCAAGGAATACATCTTTGAATTATAATTATTTCTAATTATTATTTTGTTATTTTAGCATTGTATAATATTTTGATCCAAACACCACTTCAAAAATCTAAATTTATGTTAAAATATAATCATATTATTAACAACAATAATAATAATAATGGATATAATTTCAATCTCAGGAGAGAAGTGCAGCAGAAACTTTTTTTCTTTGTGTGATTTTGTTTGTTTGGACAATTTTGTGTTTGCCTAAAGCTTACCATGCAGGATTGCATTTTTATTCACACTGTCATCAAAACACTATTTGACCAACTAATTAAATAACATAGTCTACAAATAAAACTGAACACACATTTCTTAAAAAAAAAAAAAAGAAGAAAAAAAAAAGTAATATTTTCCATTACCACGCTGAAACAATTGCTATTGGTTGTTTTCACCTTATTTGATCATGATTGGTTAATATGACTGCCATCTACGTAACTGGCCAATGACAACCGTGCGCGCCTTTTTACTGGTCAAGTTTGAAAATACGTCAGTTAGTATTGATGATGACGACATGTGTGTGCTACTGCTCGGCAAGATTACTCGGTCTTTCCTTATGCCTGTTAAATTATTATTTTAAACTAATTTGCGTTGTGTGACATGTAAACGGAGGAGAACAGAAGCTGATATGTGAACACAGAGGAAGGTCGGTCTGGATGTGTGAGTCCTGCAAACATTTTGGCGATCAGGTAAGAGAAAATTTTTCAGTCTCCATTACGTAAAGTTAGGCTTCGTATTCATGTCCTATCCACTATCATTTTAGAAAAATAGAGATCAATTAATAATACAGATTTAAACGTTTAGGTATTACATTAAAATAAGCGGATAAGAATGTTAATATAGTTCATGGTAGAATATATAATGCAGGTAAACCGATCGTGTGTTAATGGAGTTCATTAACTTCCCAGAAATGGGTGCGGTAAAGTAGGTTTTATGTTGGACATTCGTTAGACATTCGATCTTTTCTGCAGCATTAATTGATATGTAATGGCTTAATAGTCGTGGATGATGCTGTATCTCGTCTAGGTCACATTGTAAAGCATAATGTCAAATGTGAATTTTAATATTATTCGACGATGTAATTGTTTTAAGAATTGGAAGTGAAAAAGTCCTCACAACTATCCCCACTTGGGCACTTCAAGATAGGGAGTGTCTCAAAAGTGCCAAATCGGCAACAAAGTTGGTAAAGTATGTGCATTATTCCACAAAAACACTAAAAACGTGATCCTTTTACGTATGTAGTTGATGTTAGTAAATGGATTAAAAATAGATTAAGCCAATTTTAAATTAAATACATCTAGGCTATTTAACTTTGTGGTTGTTTTATGTAAATACCTCAAATGACCAACAATGTATTTATACACACATGCAGCATATAATACACAACTTAGATTGGTGAAAAATGATGATGTCACACCACATGTAATGTATTCACCAACCCTTAGAGCACACCATACACGACTTGGATTTGGAAAATGTCATTTGGTGTATTTTTAATGAATTTTTGAAATGCGCAAATCTATATAACTTCCTGGTCATGTGACCTGATGATGTCACACCACATGTAATGTATTCACCAACCCTTGTTGCACACCATACACGACTTGGATTTAGAAAATGTCAATTTGTCTATTTTTAATGAATTTTTGAAATACGCAAATCTATATAACTTCCTGGTCATGTGACCTGATGATGTCACACCACATGTAATGTATTCACCAACCCTTGGAGCACACCATACACGACTTGGATTTAAAAAAATGTCAATTTGTCAATTTTTTATGAATTTTTGAAATACGCAAATCTATATAACTTCTGGTCATGTGACCTGATGATGTCACACCACTTGTAATGTATTCACCAACTGTTGGAGCACACCATACACGACTTGGATTTAAAAAAATGTCAATTTGTCAATTTTTTATGAATTTTTGAAAGACGCAAATCTATATAACTTCCTAGTCATGTGACCTGATGATGTCACACCACCTGGGATTTATTCACCAACCTTTGGAGCACACCATACACGAATTGGATTTAGAAAATGTAATTTCGTCTATTTTTTATGAATTTTTGAAAGACGCAAATCTATATAACTTCCTGGTCATGTGACCTGATGATGTCACACCACATGTAATGTATTCACCAACCGTTGGAGCACACCATACACGACTTGGATTTAGAAAATGTCAATTCCTCAATTTTTTATGAATTTTTGAAAGACGCAAATCTATATAACTTCCTGGTCATGTGACCTGATGATGTCACACCACCTGGGATTTATTCACCAACCTTTGGAGCACACCATACACGACTTGGATTTAGAAAATGTCAATTCCTCAATTTTTTATGAATTTTTGAAAGACGCAAATCTATATAACTTCCTGGTCATGTGACCTGATGATGTCACACCACCTGGGATTTATTCACCAACCTTTGGAGCACACCATACACGACTTGGATTTGGAAAATGTCATTTCGTCTATTTTTAATGAATTTCTGAAATACGCAAATCTATATAACTTCCTGGTCATGTGACCTGATGATGTCACACCACCTGGGATTTATTCACCAACCTTTGGAGCACACCATACATGACTTGGATTTGGAAAATATAATTTTGTCTATTTTTAATGAATTTTTGAAATACACAGATCTATATAACTTCCTGGTCATGTGACCTGATGATGTCACACCACCTGGGATTTATTCACCAACCCTTGGAACATTTTTACAGGTTTTCAAATATTTTTTTTTTTTCCTAATTGATATTAAAAGAGGAATTTGACAAAGCTGTGAAATTAGATTGATTTCACAAGTAATGACCATTCACATTAAGAATCATATCATTGAATCATTGTCATATTTTCATAGAGAAAAAAGAAATTAAGTGCATACAGTTAGCTCATGACATCCCTTTATTGAAGAAAACATACAGAAGTTAAACAATCAAGAGTTTTATTTAATTTTCATCTGTTTCTTTAAATATTAACAAATGTGAACTTATGGTATTGGGATTTTGTAATATCACCATTATGTAGGCTAGTATAACAGTGAAAAAAGTAGTTGCATGTCTTATAACTGTAAAACCAAATGCTATATTTCAAAAAGCACCAGAGTTTTTACTAAAATGCAATTTTGATGTTAATAACATACAAATTACACTTATACACTCATAAATAGGTTTTTCTTTGTACAATAATAATTTCTTCCTCCACAAAGGATTAATGCACAATTTGGAATAGTAAATAAATCAAGGTTAGAAACAAAAACTTTTTTTTAATGACAATTGGTTTGGGAATTTTGGTTGTGGAAATTGATTAAAGATGATGGTATCTTTAGTTTTATAGAACTTACAAATATTTAGCTAATATTTAATTGTATGCAATTCCCAGAGAACTTTTGAGGCTTATTGGATTAGAGACACTTGGAGTACTTCCCAATTTAGGCTGAATAATAAACATTTTTTAAGTTACGGATGTAATAATTGCCTATGCTCCATTGTCTAAACAAAATATATTCTTGATGTTACAAATACATTGAACTCTCTGTTCAAGAAACATGTTTTAGATTGGAGTAAATTATAGATGACACCTCATAGATATTCTATAACGAACAAAGTTAATGAGTTTTCATATAAGATACATAACACTGAGTACTAGGCCTACACTCATTCGACACTTGTGCTTTAAAGTTGATGTGGAAGACAATTGTATATTTTATGCCCATGAGCCACTCATATTGAAGCTGATATTGTTTTGAAGAAAGTGATATTTAAATGTTTTACAATTGATATAGATAAATATTTATATGTGATTTCATAACTATTATGGCTTATTACTAGGCCTATAACCAAAGTGGATTGAAAAATAAATATTTTTAAACAATTTAAAATTGACATTTACATATATGGAAACTATTTATAAAAGTAAAACTTTAAAATCAATACGAACCATGCAACTGTTTAGTATTATTATGTATTTAATGTTTAAAAAAAATAAAAAATCCATTGCCACTATACATTGTTTTGATGTTTTCTAAAAAAGAGAAAAAAATGTCTTTGATACATCAAACAAACAAATAAAATAAATTAATATATAAATAGAAGGACATCTCTATTCATATAAGATGTGACGTGATCTATCATTTTGATATCGCAATGTTTATTTATAATGCTTCATTCTCTTTCTCTAAAGTAATGACTAAAAATGTTTGATTTTTTGTTTTGATAAAAAAAAATTATATATATATATATATATATATATATATATATATATATATATATATATATATATATATATATATATATATATATATATATATATATATATATAGGGGAGAGCGGGGTATGTTGTCACACTTTTCACACTGTCTAACATTTACTGAGCACCATACATCAAAATGGTATAAATCTCATACCAAATGAAAGAAGGAAGTCTTGGGCACATATGTTGTATTCATAACATCTTCATATCTTATCTCATTACGGAGTTGTAGACTGTTGAATAGCGAGTGTGCACTTGTGACAATTTGCCCCATCGGCGGGTAAGTTGTCACACTAGATTATCTAAAAATAAGAACACAACTACTTAATTGTGAATATTGATTTTGTTTTTTAAACTCAAAACAGAACTGGAAATATAAACATCCGTGCCTGGAGAATCTGGAAAAACAATTATTTCAATCCAAATAATGCACATTTCAATTAAGTGGCAAAACCACTTTACTTTGAACTTTAAACTCAAACGTTCTATGGCTTGCACATAGATCCTGATAACTGAATGGAATGCTGCAGATAACCTGCTTAACTTAACCTCTGAACAAAACAGATGCCCTGTATCTGACTAATCGGACTCATCTCCAGAGTCACAATTCTGACACACATAAATTGCCTGGCCTGAGGTGCAAGCATCATGGGCCCAATTGTTGCATTTTACACATTTTACGCATATGCTACTCTGAACAATGCCTGTACTTCGTATTTTGAGCACTTTTTGTGTTGTGTTTTTTTTGCCTCTTCACAATGACTCGCTTAAATTAGTCCTAATTTGTAAGTCGCTTTGGACAAAAGCATCTGCTAAATGACTAAATGTAAATGTAGCTGCCTTGTTTTTCATAGGTCCAGATTTCTGCTTCCTTTTCTTTTGAAACCGCTTTTTGCTAGATTGAGACTTATTATTTTCTATTTCTAGTTGCTGCTTCACTGGCGTGTCAGTAAGTATTGCTGATTTGCATCGTTTTCTTCCTTTGCTGGCTGGTTTTCGGGGGCCATTTTTTGGATATGGCCGGATGTCCACTGGAGTTGGTAGCCCACTGCCAGCAATAGTATTGCTGGGTAAGGGTGAGCTGGTGATAGCAGAAGCATAACTGGGCGTGCTAGGCAGGACAGGGTTGGTGCTGGGGCACATGTGACGACTTGCCCCAAAGTCATTGAGACAACTTGCCCCATATTGACATGTGAGCTAATGTTGGCTAAATCTCAAGTTTAACTCAACATATCACTTTAGCTAAAGTACCAAAAGACACGTTACTGTCTCCTCTATTTTGTGCAAAATAATAATTTTAAACATTCATACCTAACAAAGTTGTATTGCATAAAATGTAAAGTGAGATTTTTTTACTTTTTAAGCAGAAAAACAAGAAAATTGTGCTAACCTCAGATTACAGTGATCTTGACCACATGTGAACAGGAAGTTGACTATAGAAGAAGAAGTCACAAAGTGGCTATTCGATTTTTGAGATAGAGCCTCTAGTGTTGGAGTTATGGACAGTGTGACAACTTACCCGTGTGACAACTTACCCCGCTCTCCCCTATATATTGAAATATTGAAATATTATTACAATTTAAGACAGCCGTTTTCTATGTGAATATACAGTAAAGTGTAATTTATTCCTGTGATCAAAGCTGAATTTTCAGCATCATTACTCCAGTCTTCAGTGTCACATGATCATTCAGAAATCATTGATGATTTGATGCTCAAGAAACATTTATGATTATTATCAATGTTGAAAACAGTTTTTTACATTTTTATTTCATGATGCTATGATGAATAGAAAGTTCAAAAGAACAGCATTTATCTGAAATGGAAAGCTTTTGTCACATTAAACACTACCCTTCAAAAATTTGGGGTCAGTAAGAATTTTAATTTTATTTTTGGGGGAAAGAAATAAAATAAATCAATACTTTTATTCATCAAGGATGAGTTAAACTGATCAAAAGTTACAGTAAAGACATTTATAATGTTAGAAAATATTCTATTTTAAATAAATGCTGTTCTTTTGAACTTTCTATTCATCAAAGAAGTTTTGAAAAAAATTGTACACAACTGTTTTCAACATTGAAAATAATAATGAATGTTTTTTGAGCATAAAATCAGCATATTAGAATGATTTCTGAAGGATCATGTGACTGAAGACTGGAGTAATGATGCTGAAAATTCAGCTTTCATCTGAGGAATAAATTACATTTTAAAATATATTAAAATAGAAAACAGTCATTTTAAATTGTCATAATGTTTCACAATAATACTGTTTTTTTTCTTTTCTTGTTTTTTATCAAATAAATGCAGCCTTGGTGAGCAGAAGAGACTTCTTTTAAAAACATAAAAATTCTAACCGATCTAAAACTTTTGACCAGTAGTGTATATATAAGAACAAAAAGTGTTAATGACAGCAAGCAATTTAAAAATTGTGTCAGAAAAAAAAAAAAAAAAAAAAAAGCCTAAAATTAAATTTCACAAAAAAACAGAGATTTAATGGAAAAATTGTCTTGGTCAAAGGAGCAACTCAAAATGATGATGGGCCATGTCACATATTTACCATATAGGCTAACTGTTTACCTGTTGTTTGTCCCTTTTTACTGCGTCCTGCACAACACACAGAACCATTCCGTTTCAGAACTACTGCACGGTAGCTGTAGGCCTACACATAAAATGTGAAACAACCTACAACACCTGTCACATTGAATCTGCAAGAGAGCAAAGTCATGATCTAAAACTTCACTGTTTTCCCAAACCAATTGTCATTAAAAAAAGTTTTTGTTTCTAACTTTGATTTATTTACTATTCCAAATTGTGCATTAATCCTTTGTGGAGGAAGAAATTATTATTGCACAAAGTAAAACCTATTTATGAGTGCATAAGTGTAATTGGTACACTGTAAAAAATAAAATCGTAAAAAAACAGTCATTGACTGTCAGCTACGGCTGCCAAACAAAAACCGTAAAAATAAAGTAAAATATCCTAATTTAAATGAAATGCAAAAAAAATTTACAGAAATTTTCCTTAAATGTTTTATAGAAAAACACTGTTATTTTACAGCTATTTCCTGAATTATTACAGTCAAACACCTTCCCTGTAAAAAAATCCTATAAAATAACAAATGACTGTCAGCTGCGGCTGACATACAAAAACTGTAAAATTAATGTAAAATATCCTCATTTAAATAAGTGCAAAATACTTTTACAGAAATCTTCATAAATCTTTTTTAACAGAAACACACAGTTAAAACACAGTTAATTCACATTTATTTTCTGATTTTTTTACTGAAAAACATGCAGTTAATTATATGCATGATTTGTTGTGACTATACGTCACTGCATCAGCAACTACACAGTTACTGTCTGTTAAATAAAGCAACATGCAGCATATCATCAATGTTTATTTGCTCATCCTGAACTGAAGCTCAGGCTCTACTCTTCAACACAATGGTGACACACGAAACACACCATACAGAAACACTTTAAACCCCAACAGAACATTAAACACTAACAGATCTCTCAGGATCTCAGCATCTTCACTTATTACAATCCAGACTTTATTTCTTTCATACTAACATTCTTATTGAGAATTAACAGAGGTTTAGAAGTTGAAGCTTTATTGAAAAGAATAAAGTTGGATGTCACCATGGTGGAGATCAGTGTTTGCTTTAGTTGGGCTCTTGAACTTTTAGTGTTTAACTTTAATGTTTCTCTAGCTGCTTTAACTGTGTGTCTCTGATGCATATTAGTTATAGTAGCAATCCAAGAGAAACTCAGATCAGATGATGTTGGTCACTTTTTAGTGAATCATCATGTAGTGTCCTGCTTTGTTAATACACCTGAATGAAACATCTGATTAAATGGTTAAATATTAGTTGTTCATTTTGCATGATAAAACTGCTATAGCAGATCCTGCAGTGCTGTGATACTCAGATTTCATTATACAGAAAATGTTTTGACAGGATCATGTAGACTCACTCAGACATCAAGAATCAGCGTATGAATCACAACAATGGTGACAATGAAAAAAAAAATCTGATCAACTCTGAACCACTATAAAGTCACAAAAAGGCTTTGTTGGTTGTCACCATTGTTGAAATTCATATGTTGATTCTTGATGTCTCTATACTACTAAAAAAATGAACCAGCTCAAAACTTTTTCTGTATAATATATATATATATATTTTTTCAGAGTGTTATAATACTGATGCCACAATATTTTAAGGATTATGTGAAAAATTATGACATTAATTATAGACTTTGTGTAAATCTAAACTCAATCTACATATTATGAAATCTAAGCTAATATATTCAGAGATTTGACTGATACATCAGTGAATCAGATCATCATATGATGATTACAACATCATCAATGAATGAATGATTAAGATCATCTGATATTTTCTCCTGCATTTATTGCTATAACAAATGTGTATTAAATACACAGTTAAAGCAGCCAGAGAAAACTAAAGTTAAAAACTCAAGGGTCATGAGCCCAACTAAAGCAGACACTGATCTCAATCATGGTGACATCAAATTTATTTTAAAGTTTTTTACACTTTATTTAAATTAGCATAATTATACTTTAATTTTATGTTTTTTGTTTGGCAGCCGCAGCTGGCAGTCATTTGACCCTTTTTTTACGATTTTCTTTTACAATGAAGGTATTTGATCATAATAATGCAGGAAATACCTGTGAAATAACAGTGTTTTTTCGGTTTATTTAAATTAGAATATTTTACTTTAATTTTAAGGTTTTTGTTTGGCAGCCGCAGCTGCCAGTCATTTGACCCTTTTTTTACAATTTTTTTTTTACAATGAAGGTGTATGATCGTGATTATTCAGGAAATACCTGTGAAATAACAGCGTTTTTCAGTTTATTTAATTTAGGATGTTTTACAGTTTTTTGGGGAGCTGACAGTCATTTGACCATTTTGTCATTTAACTGTTTTGTTACTGTTAAATTACAGATTAAATTTAAGAAAACAGAAAAAATACTGTATGAAAAATACAATCAATTTTCTGTATAAAAAATGTGAATTACTGTAATTTGTCATTAATGTCATAATACCTAAAATAACAGCTGCATTTTTATTTTACAGATATTATTTGTAATTTTACAGTGTTTTGAGTACAATTTAAAATGAAAGAAAATGATCGTCAAAAAATCACAGTTATTTTCTGTAAAATTTTTTACAGTGTATGTTATTAACATCAAAATTGCATTTTAGTAAAAACTCTGGTGCCTTTTGAAATATAGCATTTGGTTTTACAGTTATAAGACATGCAACTACTTTTTTCACTGTTATACTAGCCTACATAATGGTGATATTACAAAATCCCAATACCATAAGTTCACATTTGTTAATATTTAAAGAAACAGACGAAAATTAAATAAAACTCTTGATTGTTTAACTTCTGTATGTTTTCTTCAATAAAGGGATGTCATGAGCTAACTGTATGCACTTAATTTCTTTTTCTTCTATGAAAATATGACAAAACATGTATTTCTTAATGTGAATGGTCATTACTTGTGAAATCAATCTAATTTCACAGCTTTGTCAAATTCCTCTTTTAATATCAATTAGAAAAATAAAAAAATAGAAAACTTTAGAAAACCTGTAAAAATGTTCCAAGGGTTGGTGAATAAATCCCAGGTGGTGTGACATCATCAGGTCACATGACCAGGAAGTTATATAGATTTGTGTATTTTAAAAATTCATTAAAAATACACTAAATGACATTTTCCAAATCCAAGTCGTGTATGGTGTGCTCCAACGGTTGGTGAATACATTACAAGTGGTGTGACATCATCAGGTCACATGACCAGGACGTTATATAGATTTGGGTATTTCAAAAATTCATTAAAAATAGACAAATTTAAATTTTCTAAATCCAAGTCGTGTATGGTGTGCAACAAGGGTTGGTGAATACATTACATGTGGTGTGACATCATCAGGTCACATGACCAGGAAGTTATATAGATTTGCGTATTTCAAAAATTCATTAAAAATAGACAAATTGAAATTTTCTAAATCCAAGTCGTGTATGGTGTGCAACAAGGGTTGGTGAATACATTACAAGTGGTGTGACATCATCAGGTCACATGACCAGGAAGTTATATAGATTTGGGTATTTCAAAAATTCATTAAAAATAGACAAATTTAAATTTTCTAAATCCAAGTCGTGTATGGTGTGCAACAAGGGTTGGTGAATACATTACATGTGGTGTGACATCATCAGGTCACATGACCAGGAAGTTATATAGATTTGCGTATTTCAAAAATTCATTAAAAATAGACAAATTGAAATTTTCTAAATCCAAGTCATGTATGGTGTGCAACAAGGGTTGGTGAATACATTACAAGTGGTGTGACATCATCAGGTCACATGACCAGGAAGTTATATAGATTTGGGTATTTCAAAAATTCATTAAAAATAGACAAATTGAAATTTTCTAAATCCAAGTCGTGTATGGTGTGCAACAAGGGTTGGTGAATACATTACATGTGGTGTGACATCATCAGGTCACATGACCAGGAAGTTATATAGATTTGCGTATTTTAAAAATTCATTAAAAATACACTAAATGACATTTTCGAAATCCAAGTCGTGTATGGTGTGCTCCAAGGGTTGGTGAATACATTACAAGTGGTGTGACATCATCAGGTCACATGACCAGGAAGTTATATAGATTTGCGTATTTCAAAAATTCATTAAAAATAGACAAATTTAAATTTTCTAAATCCAAGTCGTGTATGATGTGCAACAAGGGTTGGTGAATACATTACATGTGGTGTGACATCATCAGGTCACATGACCAGGAAGTTATATAGATTTGCGTATTTCAAAAATTCATTAAAAATACACTAAATGACATTTTCGAAATCCAAGTCGTGTATGGTGTGCTCCAAGGGTTGGTGAATACATTACAAGTGGTGTGACATCATCAGGTCACATGACCAGGAAGTTATATAGATTTGCGTATTTCAAAAATTCATTAAAAATAGACTAAATGACATTTTCCAAATTCAAGTTGTGTATGGTGTGCTCCAACGGTTGGTGAACAAATTCCAGGTGGTGTGACATCACCTGTTTCTATAAGATAAAATGAAATTTTGGGAGTACAATGTAATAACCATGTACCCATTCATAGTGAATATCCCATGCACAGCTTAAAACTATCTAAGCCTATTTGACAAAAAAATAGGTTGTCCACTTAATTCACATCTTTACATTTTATTAGTATGCTTTGCGTGGTTTCGCACCTTGGAATGCTTATTTGTGTGTGTGTGTGTGTGTGTGCAGTTTTGAGACAGTCCCTTAATTTGCTTGGCGAATGTCTAACGAATGTCCAACATAAAACCTACTTTACCGCACCCCAGAAATGTTCTTTGTAAGTTAACTTTCACGGATAAACGGACGTACTACAACCTGCAGCTGTGTGTATGACTGTGTGTGTACCATTGATTTGTTTACAGTAAGATGCTAATCGCGATTAGCGTATGCACTTATTTAACGTTGAAGCCTCTGATGTCAATGTTGTCAGCTAGTTTAAAACTCAAAAACATGAAAACCCTAATGAAAAAAAAAATAATAATACTAAAATATATTTGAAACATTTATTTTATGCTAAGTTTACTGCAAAGCATTTACATACATGTACTTAATATAAATACCCTGCAATTGTACTTTGGTATCCTAAAATAAATACTTAAAGTCAATAAGAACAAAAATGTTGTATTTAATGCACTTAGTTATCTGGAAGTCGTGCTGAGGTTAAGTGTATTTGATTGTGTTAAAGTGAAACTTTTGCAAGTGTACTTTAGGTACACTTTATTAATGGTTATATATTTTTTAAAATGTTGTCGTAATATTAAAAAATGTGCATTGTGTACTAAAGAAAGGCTCCAAATAAAGTTTAATTATAAATTAAATATAAGTCTTAGGAGATGTGTCAATAAATATGTTAATGGATTTGAAGTATAATAAGAATGAAGTAAATGTGTTTTAAATATATTCAAATATATTTTTTTTTTGTATTTTTTTTTTTCTCGGGAAGGAGCATCCGAATGAGTAAAGTGACTGATAAAACAGTCATTTACATATGGATATACAGGGAACTACATTGCGACCAAAATGGTCGCATATGCGACCTTTTGAAATGCCATTGCGACCAAAATTTTTAATGGGTCGCAAATGTATCACTGATTATTTTTGTACCTAAGTTTTAGGCAATGTACTATGATTTACTATGAGCATTTATTAAAACAGAAATGTGTATTTTAAGAATACGTTTTATAACGTGCTCTGAGCATTCAACACATCAAGTTGGCTTCAGCCCCGCGACCGTTACTTGGATTAAAACGTACCTTTGTATCTGCGCGACTCGCGAGCTCTCTCTCTCTCTCACTAATACGGACGCGCGCGCACACACAGAGAGAAGATAATTGTAAAATGAAAATTGACGGGCTATAGTTTAAATTTTGTTCTTGCTTGTTTTTTTTTCTGTCAAAATGTCGGAAAGCATATTGTATTATTATCCATCCGTGTTTTTAAAATTCGTTAAATGACGGACGTTTTACAACACAGCCCTCGTTATATGTCGGATTCGTCAAACTTAGCCTACTTGATATTATTTTTAGAATAAGTGATTCGTTATGCTATTATTGGACTCCTGTCTTTTCATTGTCAACTGTTTTCTATAAACATGTTTGTATTGGCTAACATGTAGCCTATGCAGCTAATGCTTGTCCTGTTTAAAATGTGCAATGTTCAAATGCAAAGACAGCACGTCACAAATAGAAGCTCCTTTTCCCTGTGCTATTTAGTATCATATTTGGTTATTGGAATAATAAATTAAGTAGCCTATCTTTATTGTACACCTGTTTTTTGTTTAGTTTTTTTCTTTGTTTTTTTACTGTTTTCTAGGGTTTTCTTAATTTTAGACCAGCACACATTATATGCAATGCAATGCAATATAATGCATGTGTGTCCTATATGTGACATATTTTGCACACAGGTAAAGGTGCCCAACATAAGTCATTTCTAAAGTAAAAAAAAAAAAAAAAAAAAGTGTTTCTCAAAAAAAAAAAAAAAAATCTCTTTATTTGATTATCAGTAAATTTGTTTTCTATACAGAGATATCGATATCGGCCATAACAGCAATATTAATATCGGTTATTATCGGTATCGGCCACAATTTTCATCAGTCTGCCCATCTGTGCCAACCATAGCATGTTGAAATCCATTTAGCACTTTATTACTGTATTTTCTATTGCAGTAAATCTATCCCAACCAATGTTAAAGAAAACAAAAACAAGAAGGCATGTGGTTTAAAAGATGGCAAGTAAAATAAAAAGCACATCTGTGTGCAATACAGTTTCATTTTTGTTCATTATTATCCAGAGCGGCTTACTATAAACAATTTGTGCGACCAAATCATGTTTTGCGCCAGTAACTGAAAAAGTTAGTAGCGCAAGTGCCACCAGTGGAAAAGGTTAGTGTAGTTCCCTGATATATCTCAAGCATTGGAAGAAGATTTTTTGGGGTGAACAGGCACCCAACGGAGAGACAAATCCACCACGATTATCAACTTCAGTAAGATGCAAGTCAATTTTAACCATTGCTTCTAAACCTTACATTGGGATTTATATATTATGTAGTTAAAAGTATTAGGCTATTCTCATCATCAAAAGTCATTTAATCTACCAGTGACAAATCTGAGTAACTTTTTATCCTTTTGTCTTTCTTCCTCTAAAGTGACCAAGAAAGGAGAACATGTCACCATCATCAGTCCTTTATTTAGTTCACTGAAGAGCATCAAGGGAAAGACCCTCAGACGTGTCATAACAGGATAAATGTGGCGACAGGTAAAATTATTAGATGGTCTGTTTGATTTTGGTGTACCAATTTGCTTTTTTCAAAGCTACAATTGTGTGATGTGACGTGACATGTTTGTGCAAAAACGGCTGCCCACTGCTCCGGGTGTGTGTGTTCACAGTGTGTGTGTGTGTGTGTGTGTGTGTGTGTGTGTGTGTGTGTGTGTGTGTGTGTGTGTGTGTGTGTGTTCAGTGAGTATTGAACACACACACACTGTGAACACACACCCGGAGCAGTGGGCAGCCGTTTTTGCTGCGGCACCCAGGGAGCTATTGGGACCATTTGTTCCGAATGTTTAATAATGGCAAATGTTGGTACAATTTAAATACGCTTTGTTTAATATTGTTTAAAGGAATGGTACAAATTAAATCTTTCTTTTTAAGGACTTTTCAGCCCACTCCACCCAACCCCAGATTGACCAAGGATCCAGATGAGTACTGGCAATTTGGTGAAGGATTGCACTGTAACTTCTGGTATGAATCCATTAACCTTTTGTTATGTGTGAGGTGTTTTGAATTTACTTAATTTAATAAAATTTACAAAATTAGATTTTACATAATTGACGTAGAGTAGTAGTTATTTTCACTAAAATGAAAATTACCCCATGCTTTATTCACCCTCAATCCACCGTTAGTGTATATGACTTTCAGATGAATACAATTGGAGTTATATTAACTATGGGGTTGGGTTAATAAAGTCCTTCTGGAGCAAGGCCATGAGTTTCCAAAAGTATCCATATTTAAAACTTTATAAAGTAAAATAACTAGCTTCCGGCCATACACAGTCTACTTGTGTATAAAGCGCAACTTATGACGTCAGAAGTAGCGTAGTGCATCATGGGGTAGCGTAAATATCAGTAGTACGTCACATTACTCGCATAAGTTGCGCTTTACCCTTAAGTGGAATCCGTATGTTTGTTTGCCTGGAAGCTAGTTGTTTTACTTTATAAAGTTTTTAAAATGAATATTTTTTTACACAAACTCATGGCGTCGCCATCGCCATGGCGTCGCAGCTTCAGAAGGCCTTTATTAACCCCCCGGAGCCACGTAGAGTTCTTATATAATGGATAGATGCACTTTTTGGAGCTTCAATCTGATGGTTGCAATGGTTGCAATCCACTGCCATTATGCAGCCTGGAAGCATCAGTGTGTTTATTAATATAACTTCGATTGTATTCGTCTAAAAGAAGAAAGTCATACACACCTAGGATGAGTAAATCATGGGCTAATTTTAATTTGTAAAGTGAACTACTTCAATACTTTGTGTAGTTAGGATTCTGAATTAAGTGTAATGTTTCTCTACATATCAGAAATATACAGAGCCACTTATTAGGGGTGGAATGGTACACAGGAGTCACGGTTCGGTTCAGACATCACAGTTCGGTACAAGTTTGTTACAATGGAGGGAAAAGCAAAACAAAAATGCAGAAGGCTTGTGCGTGTCTCAGGCTGTACCACCAAAGGAAAATAAATTGCTTAAGCCTTGCATTTTTTAAATAAGTTTTATTAATAAAGTAAAGGCAAAAAAAAACAGTTTATTTGTAGAGCACTGACAATAGTTTTATATAATTAGTTTATTAGTTAAATTAATAAAAAGACAAAAAGACCTTGATATATGTTTGATAATTGTACCTGAATGAATTGAAAATTTATTTGCTACATTTCAGATTAATATATTTGTTTTCCTTTAAATTTTACAGTAACTTAATCCTGTATAAACAAAATGATCTAGTATGTTTTTATGTTTACACTGTTCGATCGCGCCTCACACACACACACAAATTAAAATCATTCTGAAAATGAAATCATTCTGATGGATTAATCTGAACATAGTTTTTACATGAATGCTAAGTCATCGGGTTGATGTGCATTTATAAGTCACAAGCTTCAAATTTGATTTAATCTTTTGATGTAAACGTAATATGCAGTTTCCTGCTGTTGTCACATTCTAACCATCCTCTGTTGTTTTAAAAAGCAGACTTATATTTACCTATTTCAGCTCCTTATTAGGAGACCCGGAGTACAAAAAGCCTTGCCGTGCTGCTTATATTAATCAAGCCGTAAAAAAAAACAAGGTATCTGCAGATGAGAGTCCGAAACAAGCACTTGTTGGACAAAGTTCCCAGGTGAAAAAAAAGTGCACTAAAATACATTTTATTTAAGTGCACTTAGTACACTTCCATAATACACTTTCATAATGTACTTAAAGTGCTCTATTTTCGACACACTTATTTTGCACTTATACTAAAAGCTCATCTTTAGTAATGCTTAATATAAACTTAAAATCATCTTAGTGTACTCAATTGTGCTTTTTTGAGACACACTGAAGATGAATTTAAGTGTATTTTTAATATACTATTTCATATTTTTAAAAAATGTATTTTGTTACCACTTTAAGTATAATTGAAATCATCTTTAAATACAATAATAAACTATTTAAATTATAATAATAATAATATTAAATTATATACAAATTATACTTAGAATGTATTCCTAGATTAAAAAAGTGCACTAAAATACATTTTATTACACTTCCATAATACACTTCCATAATGTACTTAAAGCGCTCTATTTTCGACACACTTATTTTGCACTTAATATACTAAAAGCTTACCTTTAGTACTGCTTAATATAAACTTAAGATCATCTTAGTGTACTCAATTGTGCTATTTTGAGACACACTGAAGATAAACTGAAGTGTATTTTTAATATACTATTTCATATTTTCAACAAATGTATTTCGTTACCAGTTTTAGTATAATTGAAACCATCTTTAAATACAATAATAAACTATTTAAATTATAATAATAATAATTTGTAATTATATACAAATTATACTTATAATGTATTCCTAGATTAAAAAAAGTGCACTAAAATACATTTTATTACACTTCCATAATACACTTCCATAATGTACTTAAAGTGCTCTATTTTCGACATACTTATTTTGCACTTAATATACTAAAAGCTTACCTTTAGTACTGCTTAATATAAACTTAAGATCATCTTAGTGTACTCAATTGTGCTATTTTGAGACACACTGAAGATGAACTAAAATACGCTTTTAACATACCATTTAGGCTTTAATTTATTTTATTTTGTTACCCCTTTTAGTACAATTGAACCCATCTTTATTGCATTTTAAATACACTTAAATTATTTAAAACTTAAGAATATATAATATATACAAATCATATTTATGTATTGCTCACATTTTTTTATATAGTAAATCATTTCAAATATGTTTTAATACTGTGAACAGTACCTTTATAAAACAATTAAATATGTTAATGGTGTATTAAAACACACATAAAAAAATTGTATAAAACACACTTTGAAAGCTAGTAAACTTTAATGTATTACCCAGTGTACATCAGTACAGCAGCATATGTAAACTGTAAAAAAAATACATTAACAAAATACAGTGATCTGCAGAGGTATTATAAACAACAACAAAAAAAATAACTTCAATAAACCTAACTAGTCAATAAAGTGCAATCATTAATAGCTGCAAACAGTTACAGTACTGTTACTGATTGGTCTTTGAGTTTGCCTTATTGTTGCATTTCCTTCGAATCAGTGCTCGCACCTCAGACGTGTAGGAAATTGTCTGATCACAGTGTCTGTGAAAGGGGAAAAAGAGGAGTTTATTTTTATATTAAAGCAAAATTAACCTCTGTTAAAAAAGTAACTCTTCCCTTTCAAAAGGGAACTTGCACTGCTTCGATGATGCTATTGGGGAACAATGTTCTCTAGGCGCCTCTTTAATTCTTCTGAGTCGCACTAGTCGTGTCATAGGCTGTCGCCAGTCAAATTCTATTGCCGAGATTGTACAGCTTTTCAAACACCGGTTCACATGGAGGGTGTTCCCCATAGCATCATCAATGCAGTGTCTCATTCCCTGTTCTCAGGGAACAGAGGTCGTAACCTAGACGCTTTTTATTACAACACAGTATGACGTTTTGACATTTCCCTCTGTTGTACATACAAGGTGAAAAAGACATACTGTTAAATGTATTATAAATGCATTAAAGTATATTTGTTTTGTACTAAAAACATACTTAAGTACATATTTATTACATTTAATAGTAAGTCTTTTTCACCTAGTAAAAATGGAATTCTTTAACATAGCATGTAATGCTTAGTTCATATATTTTAACAGTAGACATTTAATATAACATGTTAATTAAGAAAAGGAGTTAATAAAATAGCTCTTGAACAACTGTTAAGTCTACATATGTCACTGTATCACAGCAAAAAAGGGCAATTTAGGCTAACCGTTTAACTGAAAAAGTATACGCAGCCAACAAGAATAATAATTAAAATGTACAACAAATGCTAATCTTGTTTTAGTCAGCCCCCTTTGACTTTGAGAGCAAAAAAAAAAAGTTATGTGCAGAAACGCAAACTCTCAAACTCTTCAAAGAGTTAAGGAAATTAGAAGTAGTGCAAAATATTGTAAGCCATGACAAGTGACTTGCAGCTGTCCCAAAAAAACAATTAAATAGATTTTTACATGAATGAACACAAATTAAACTAAACAGTGAGCTATTTATTTATGCAAACAGCAACTAAAACTTACCAGTAACTTCTGATAGCAGTATCTTCATCTCTTCGAGATTCGACTTGGAAAAAATAAAAACAACACTAACAGTTACTTTTTCTATTAACGTTAGAAAAAAAATCTAAATACTGTCATGATCACTCATTAGTTGCAAAACATTTAAGAATTCCGTTAATCTTAGAAATAAAAACTGAAATATCGTAGACTAATGAAACCTTCACGTTTGAAAAGGTTAATCGCAAAAAAACTCACCTAATCCATATGAATCGCGTGGTTTCCTCCAAGTCCTCTAAAGAAACACGATCGCTCTAGTTTGAATTTAGACTTCTATGTCTGAATTATTACACCGTGTCCTAACTACACGCGACGCGACGCCGAAATATAATCACATTCAATGAACGCACAGCCGTCAGCAAGCTCTGAGTGAGGTGTGAGCTCATAATTACACCAGAACCAATCACAGACGTTCAACAGCTGGAACCAATCAGGATTAGTCACGTGTGTTATTAGCGTTTTTCAAATTCAAACAAGTACAACATATTTTTGGACAACATTTAAACATATTTGGAAAATGTATCTATGATGCATTTAAAATAATATGATGTTGATATCCATGTGGGAATTTCAGTAGTAAAAACATATCATGTAATGGACAACAGCCCTTTACAAGTAGCCTACAAACAAGTAAAAGTGAACAACATTCATTTTAAGTGCTTATTGCAATGCTCAATAATAGTTGACAAATGTTTATAATACATTAGAAGTTGGTACATTATACAAAAAAATCTAAAATATTAAAATGGTAAAATGATAAATATTACAAATATATTGCAGTAGGCCTAAGTGTTTAAAGTACTTTAAACACATTAAAAGCTTTTTATATTTTAGATTAACCATTTTAATATTTTAGATTTAGCTATGTTCTTACACAAGTTACACAAATGTACTTTAATTAAGAGCAACATAAGTATGTTTTCTTTAAATACACTAAAACTTCACACAAATGGTAGATTGTGTTAGCATATTTCTTAAAAATTTAACTAAGCATATTTATTAACAATGTACTTGTAGTGCTTTTTATTAGAAATATATTAAAAGTATGCCTGTGTTTAGCATATTTATTGAAAGTATAATTAATCATATATTTATTACCAATGTACTTGTAGTGCATTTGTTAGAAATATATTAAAATTATGCTTGTGTTTAGCATAATTATTTAAAGTATAATTAAGCATATATTTATTACCAATGTATTTCTAGTATACTTTTTAGAAATATATTAAAATACAATTCAATGTATTTTTTATGCACTTCAAATAAGCATGTTGGTAATACAAATGTATTATACTATTTGTATTTCAAGTATATTTTTAATACATTTAATACTATGTCTTTTTCACCTGGGAGTACCTTATACACTTAAAATCAATTTAAAGAATTAGTAATATTTAGTTTATTTTTATAAAGTGTACTTAAATACTACTTTTGGGAAAATTTAATTTTTGACTATTACATTTTGAATATATTTTAAGTAAAATCAATTTAATTTAAACTTATAATAGCTTTCTAAAAGTGCACTAACAATGAACTATTTTTAATGTGTTAAAAATGTACTTGTAAGAAATACACTAATAAAACACTTCTGTGTATTTTTTCAATAGTATATCTTTTTTCTTATGCACTAAAAATACATTTAAAATATCAATGTTATTTAGTATACTTTTGCAATTACACTTAAGTACTACTTAAGTAAAAATATACTTTTAATTAGTGTATTTATAGTGTATAATTTTTTAACTTTTCTTTAGCACAAAAAATAGGAATGTACTACAAATGTACTTTCTTGTATTTAAGTGTTTTTTTAGTGCACTCAAGTACACTTTATTTTCACCTGGGTTGTCCTGCACCACTTCACAGAATGATGAGTGGAAAGATCATTTTAGATTGACACAACAGTAATTTATTATATTCTTAAATAATATTACAACAACATCAGCTCGTAATTCAAGTACTGAGATAAGTTTATAGCAGGGTTTTTCCTGGCTCAAAATGAGGCGGAGGTGGTAAAATCGTAACACTAGGGGGGTCCGGGGGCATGCCCCCCCGGGAGAAAATTTTGTACATTTTAAAGATAAATTCCTTAATCTGGTGCACTTTGAGTCACTCGAATCTGTTGTTAAAAATGAATAATAATCCACCCGCCAACCACCCATATTCTTTGATTTAGATATCTGCATCTGATCATCACATTACAATTATTCAATTAAGCATGATAATATGGTAACATATCACACTGAAGTAGGCTGATTTAAAATTAACATTTATTTAAATTAAAAGTTCTTTCGGCAAAATTACATTTCTTTATAGCCTAAACAGAGGCTTTACTCCCTTTAAACTTAAATTGTCAATGTTTCATTTTTGAAAACACTCTTATCGGAATAATTTTTGTACCTTTTATAAAGAGCATTTTCCCCTAATTTTATTTAATATATGCTCTAAATTTCATTTCAAATTCTTACATTTTATCAATACATTCAATTAAAATAATAAGACACTAGGCTGTTACCAATCAAATTAAATAATTTACATTGAAAAATTATAACTGTATTAAATGAGATTATGAGATTGTTTTAAATATTTTTTAAGGAATGTTGAAAAGAATGCTACTTTATGAAACTAAACCGCCAGTAGGAGGCGGCAGGCGGCCGTCTTAATGAGCGAGTCATTGAGTCATTCATTTAAACGATTCGTTCAAACGGCTGATTTATTCAGAATGAGGCGGTTTAATAATGGGTAATTGAATCTTTGACTCGAGTGATTAGTTCAAAACGCTGAATCATTCAGTAATGAATCATAGATGCGTGTTGCTGTGAGATGCTCTATGTTTCTATTGTTTGGAACTATTTTCGCTGCTGAAACAGAACAAAAACAGTCATTGCGTCTAAAAATGTAAGTAACTTAATTTTAACTATTTGTTTAACTGTTATGAAATCAATATCTCGGTTTCAATCGTGATGGCATTCAGGAAAACGGAACTCTGGTCGTGTGTAGCCTATATAACTAATATATTATAATTAATATGTTATAAATAACGGCGCGAACCTCAACAGCGCTGTTAACGTCCGTACATTAGGTAAGTTACCATGATGGGAGTTCCGTGTCTTTATTACACTCAACACATTATAATGATTTATCTGTCTTCCACCTTTGATTGAATGGAATGTTGTTATTACTTGGCCCGCTCGACCGGCGGATTATGATCCGTGCAGCACTATGGACACAAGCGGGAACCGCAACAGAACCGTCACGGTGGAAAAAGTGTATGAGCACGTGACTGTCTGTCCGAGTTTTGTCGAGAGGCGGAGGCGGCACGAAATTTGACGGAGGCGGCCGCCTCATAATTGTCTATGCAGGAAAAACCCTGTATAGTTCAGATATAAACACTGTCTACAGTAGCAATTTTTAGAAGAAGAATCAACTTTTGCAAGAAACTTTACACTTTAAACTTTAATCATTCATTCTAGAGATTCGTTCAAAAACACTGATTCATCCAGTAATGAAACACGTATTTTAGTCATTTAATTATTCATTCAAACCTTTTTTTTTTCATTCAGATTAAACATTTTAAATCGACTGCAGGATTTAACATTTGTCAGAACCTCTAGTAAATTACATGTTATGTTGTTATTTTATCTGTTCAGAATCGTGATCTCTGTCTGAAACACTAAAAGAATCAGATTCTCATTTTGACTTAATTCTAACTTGTTTATTAAAACTATGACTCTTAAGTTGAGCCATCCTGGAAATTTAAGAATCATCCACACCTGTGATCACCTCAATTATTTTCCAAAGACACAAAGAGTAATATTTTTGTATTTCTACTTTAAAAGCAATCATAAATCATTAGCAATAAAAAAATAATTAAAATACTTTAATTATGCATCATTTCGTCGGCCTATTCTATCATGGACTGAGTTTTTAATGGTTAACTTGTATCAATGAATGATTTGATGCTTTCAAACACATCGCATATTCATACTTTACCAACTGGTTTTATTAATACAAAATTAAATCAGAATAGTCTGAATAAATAAACAGTAATTCTCTGTTAAATTTCCCAAATGCCCTTCCAGTGACATTCCAATACCGACTATTCCAATTGAAGTTTAATGCTGTTTTTGTTTTTTTTATCCTGAGTAAAAGTTGTTATTCATTCATAAGGTATTGTGTAAGTATGTGTAAGTAACATGATTTCTCTAAAATCATAATCTCTAAAAAAAACTAATTTGTTTTGCAGAGGCTCTTAAGAAGACTGCTCAGATCAACTGGCAAGAAACTGAGAGGGAACTTTAAAAAAAGTCTGAGACAAGAGATGGAGGACAGTGTCCAGAATGCACAAATGACTGTCTGCAGTGTAAGCTGTACTGATACATGTATAGTTGCTGCTTCTTCTAACTGTCCCCAATTTATTTCCTTTTCAAATGTTCAAAGCGTTCAGTATAGACTGGGTCAAATACAGGTTAAAAGTATGTATTTTAACAATTAGGTATATAACTTTAAAGAGATACTCTTTAATCTGACATAAATCTGCTTCTTTAAATATTGTCTCTGGAATTTCAGAATATAGCATAATATGATGGGTAATTTCAATAAAATTTTAATTTGAAAAGATTTCAATCTCACTGTGTGCTCTAATGCTTTAAAACTTGTTTGTGTGGTGTTGCTACTCATTTAGATGGAACCCAGATGATCCCTAGTTGGGCCACATGCATATGATTCCTAGTTGGGCCCCACCTAAAGCCCTGTGAAATCCTGCATAAAACCTATATGAGTAAGTTGCTGGGGCCAACATGGAACCCATAGACAAACCCACTTGCAGCCCGTATTTCGGCCCATGTAGTAACCTTGTAGTACCTACAACAAAACTAAAGCTGGGACCAAGAAGGGTCTTGTGCATGTAGCCCAGTTGGGGCCCACCTTTTTGTAAGTGCCATCCTATATGAAATCCATGTGGGCAGTTGGTATGGGGCCATTATTGAACCCGCGGACAATCCCATACAGAGCCCATTTTTCAGCCTATTTCAAACCCACATGGGCCCCATATACAAATGTCGGCGGGGTTAAGCTGGGACCGAGTTGGGTCTTGTGCATTTTGCCCACTTAGGTCCCACTTAGTACCAAGTGCAATCCTATATGAAATCTATCTGGGCAATTCATATGGGGCCATTATGGAACCCGCGGACAATCCCATACAGAGCCCATTTTTCAGCCCATTTCAAACCCACACGGGCCCCATGTACAAATGTTTACTGGGTTAAAGCTGGGACCGAGGTGGGTCTTGTGCATTTTGCCCACTTGGTTCCCACCTAGTACCAAGTGCAATCCTACATGAAATCCATCTGGGCAATTCATATGGGGCCATTATGGAACCCGCGGACAATCCCATACAGAGCCCATTTTTCAGCCCATTTCAAACCCACACGGGCCCCATGTACAAATCTTTACTGGGTTAAAGCTGGGACCGAGGTGGGTCTTGTGCATTTTGCCCACTTGGGTCCCACCTAGTACCAAGTGCAATCCTACATGAAATCCATCTGGGCAATTCATATGGGGCCATTATGGAACCCGCGGACAATCCCATACAGAGCCCATTTTTCAGCCCATTTCGAACCCACATGGGCCCCACATACAAATGTCGGCGGGGTTAAGCTGGGACCGAGGTGGGTCTTGTGCATTTTGCCCACTTGGGTCCCGCCTAGTACCAAGTGCAATCCCACATGAAATCCATCTGGGCAATTCACATGGGGCCAGTATGGAACCCGCGGACAATCCCATACAGAGCCCATTTTTCAGCCCATTTCAAACCCACATGAGCCCCATATACAAATGTCTACTGGGTTAAAGATGGGACCGAGATGGGTCTTGTGCATGTTGCCCACTTTGGTCCCGCCTAGTACCAAGTGCAATCCTACATGAAATCCATCTGGGCAATTAACATGGGGCCATTATGGAACCCGCGGACAATCCTACATGGGGCCCATTTTTCAGCCCATTTCATACCCATATGGGCCCCACATACAAATGTTGGCTGGGATGTAAAACAAATTCAGATTGAAATGTTTGCTAATATTATTCCTGTTGGAATCCTGAATTATTTTTGATCGCCTATGTTTTTATTAGCCTGGAATTGCCTTGCAAATAGCTCTGGAGCCCTCTAGAAATGTTCAAGTGGGTGGGCAAAGCGTAGAGTATGAAAACTACACGGCAAATTGTCAATTACAGGAGTGAATCCGCTACATTGGCTATGTTTACATCCACAACTTTAGTTTCAATCGAACTGAATTCATTGCGATTGATGAATCTGAATGTACTGTTTACATGAACGCTAAACAAGTGATCGGGTTGCTGTGCGTGTTTATATGTCACAAGATTCAAATCGGAATAGATTTTTTGTCATGCGCACACTGCACGAATATACAGAGTTTCCAGCTGTTTGCGCGTAATAACCATTCTCCTACATTGGTTCTTTATTTGTTTTAAACAGCACACTTAATATTTATCCATTTCTGGTCATAATTGAGCATTTGAACCGTTGGGCCATGCTGCTTATATTTATTACACAGTAAAAATGCCCCTCCCCCCGTCGTCTGTGGATGAGAATCTGAAACAAGGACTGGTGGGACGTTGTCCTGCTCTACTTCACAGACGCTGAGTGAAAGGAGAATTTTAGAATAACGGAACACTCATTTATAGGACACTTTAATTCAACAGGAAGTACAGCTCATTTCGCATGTCATATGTCATTACGCTCTTTCAATGTCATTGCATTTGCACATTCCTTTCAGTTTCGGTTTTCAATCCAATCAAGTGTTTACATGTTCTCTCGATCATATTAGAAAAGGAATAAACCACCCCTTTCAATTGGATCGAAGTTTCATTCGGATCTTGCTCAATTGGATTGATTAAGGTGTTTACATGAAGGCTTTTCAGTCCGATTGAGCTGTCAATCCAATTACTAACGGATTATTTGGTTGCATGTAAACGTAGCCATTGTTCTGTGAGTGGCTCCTGAAATTGCTGTGGTTGACAGGACAAAACATTTTAAAAAATAGACCTGTGCATTAAGTGCTGTAGTGTAAATGCTGACTAATAGACCTGCAGCAACACAGACGAGAATAAGAAAACAAGCATTAAAGATAGTTTTTTTAAAGTGCTCTTTTTTTTTTCACATGTCCTTTTTAAACCAAAGTTCAAAAATAGGAAATAATGAGACATTAATGAGAGAGAAAAAAAATCACATCTAAAAAATATTTGAAAGTATTTAATGCATTACTTATTAGTTAGTTTACTTGTTATAATTTGAAGTTATGGCTGTTTTATAATAAATCCAAAAGAAAAATGTGAAAATTAAAAAGTGGTAATGACAAATAAGCTAATGAGTGACCTCTGCTGCCATTATAGAGGACATTTTATGTCATTTTCATTTAAAACTTTGTTTTCCACCAGGGGACAGAAATCATCCACTAAGCTTAAGCATGGCAGATATATCCATAAATGAAAATGAGAAATGTAGCCTAAATCTCCTTTATACTGAATTTACTCTATAACCATAGAGGTCAAAATAAATAAATAAATTGTTTAAAATAAGCTACTTGTGTTTAAAACATTATTTAAAAACATATTTTATTGTCTGGGGTCCAAACATCCCAAGAACGGCCCCGACTGTGCAGACCTCCGTGATTGAAGATAAAAGAGATCAGCATTATAGCATGAAAAGGCAGCTTAATTTGCTGCCATTTTTCAGATTTTTCAGACCTGTGGTAGTTTTGTGGTCTGCCTTTAGTTGTTTTTGCTATTTGAGTTGCTGTTAAACTCTTTCTCTGTTAATGGTTGTTGTTTTAGCTGTTTGGAAGGTTTAAGTGTTGTGTTGGGTGTTTATATTATTTAATTTGATTGTTACAAACGTTTTAGTTTGTAACTGTGGTTGGTATGCCCTATAGGTGGGGCTTCAGCCTATAAATAGGCTTGTTGGCTGAAAGGATTTCAGTTCTGAATGTGGACTCAGAAAAATATAATACTGAGCAGTGTTGGGAACTTGGGCCATTTGGCTTAGCCAAAATTAGCACATTGTTGCTGTTTTCTTTTATTTTTGTACAGTTTTTATTTATTTTTGTTTTCTCCTGCACTGTAAATATTTTAGCACCTTCCAATAAAACACATTTTTTGAATTTTGCATCAACTTTTTGCACAGCACGTCATTTCCCTTTTCCGCTCCAACTGGTTGGCCTCCCTACATATGGTGTCCGAAGTGGGATCCTCCCACCAGTGAGTGACGTGCCTGCATAAGGTACCCTGCTGACATGCCAGCTCATTCCCTGCTGACATGCCACCCAAAACGAGGGGTCAGTGTCACGACACACACAAGAGGAGACAGATCCAAGTGCAGTATGTTTTAATTAGGAAATTCCAAGAGAGTAAACAATCCAGGCATGAGTCGATATCCATTAAATCAGTCCAACAATAAACACAGATCTCACGGGCAAGGGAACAAGAACACAGAAGTGTCGTACATTTTACAAGGACTCGACAACACACACTGAAACGGACAGGACTATATACACAATCATAATTAAGGTGATAGAATGCAGCTGAGACTGTGATGGGAATCAGGTGTAGCGAACAGGATTATGGGAACTGAAGTTCATATGTGATGACACCGTGAGGGAAGGAGGACATCTCGTGGAAACCCGGGGAAAAGTAACCAGACACTGTGACAGTCAGCCTGTAGAGGGCACAGATGCAGTAATGGACCAAGGTGCTGTTGGAGGTGTTGCCGAGGAGAGATTGCTGCCTGCGGAAATCCCAGCCACTGGGGGAGATGCTGCCATCACAGCACTGGCACAAATGTTCCAGTCATTCATGCAGTATCAAAAGGACCAGGATGAAAGGCAGGAAAGGGATGCTTCTCGCCGCGAACAAAATTACAAGGTCCTCAGCCACCAGGTCACCCAAATGCAGCTAGACATGGAGCTTCGGAAGGAGCTGCAAAGCGGGTGATAGACCATGAACCTCAAATAGCCAAGCTGGAGGACAGTGATGATATTGAACACTACCTTGCAACTTTTGAAAGACTTGCAGAGGTGTATCAGTGGCCAAGGGGCGACTGGGCCATTCGTCTTATCCCCTTGCTAACTGGCAAGGCCCAAAGTGCTTTTATGGCTATGAACCCCTCACAAACCAGAGACTATGACCAAGTGAAATCTGCAATTCTAAAAAAAAAATATGACATCGATGCAGAGACATACCGGTTAAGATTCCGGTCCCTGTCGATGAGACCCCTACGGAACTCTACATCCGACTGAAGGACTTTTTCTCCAAATGGGTACACTATGAGCAAAGTAATAAAAGGGACATTATGGAGTCCCTTGTGCTGGAGCAGTACCTGCGAGTGCTCTAAGGTAAGTCTGATGGGTTGGGGGTGGATTCAAACTCTCAAAGTGGCCCTAAAATCTTTAAGCCCATTCATTCTAAACCCCCAACATCAGCCACAATGCCCCAGACAACAGTTAAGGGAGAGATTGTTGTATGTTATAACTGTGGTGAGCCAGGTCATACTAGGCCCCTTTAACCACTCAAAAAGTCCAAGACAACTGGTCTTTGTCATATGCGCCGGCCAGATCAGTTAAGAACACGGCCCGATCGGGAGCTAGTCATCACTGTACTGTTAAATGGTAAATCCCTTTCAGCGTTAGTTAGAGACATTAATGAGAATTGCAAAAAGATTTTACTTGCCAAAGATGTACAGTGAGGTTAAGGAGTTCTGTAAATCTTGTCCAGAATGCCAGCTCACTACTGGCCGTACTCCTGCCTACGCACCCCTTATACCACTTCCTGTAGTTGATACTCCTTTTAAGCGAATAGGAGTTGACATAGTTGGGCCTGTGGAAAAGAGTCAGAGAGGGAGCTTAGCAAATAGCCACTGTACCCCTACGATTTTTCTCACAGGTTGGCATACCTCAGGAAGTGCTCACAGATCAGGGCCCAAACTTCCCTACAATGAGTATATCAATTGCTGGGCATAAAGAGAGTACGAACCACCCCTAACCATCCTCAGGCTGATGGTCTTGTTGAACATTTCAACCAGACCTTGAAAACTATGCTGAGGAAATAAGTTTCTGACACGGGCAAGGACTGGGACAAGTGGCTTCCATTTCTCCTGTTTGCATATAGGGAGGTGTCTCATGCATCTAAAGCAGGCCTATTCAAATAGCGGCCCAGGGGCAAATTTGGCCTGATTGAAATTTATTCTGGCCCGCGGCAGATAAAAAAAAATAAAAATGAAAAAAAATCTACGAATCTGCCGCGGCGCACAGACAAGAGTACAGGCAAAGATTCTAGAGCGGAGCAGGTTGTCTCCATGGTGACAAACACTCATTCTCGCTGATTCGATGTTCTCACGCTGCCTATGACACATGCATCTAACATGGCGTTGTCCAAGCCAAACCGCAAAGTTGACAGAGAAAATCATAAGTTTCAGAGTGAATGGACAGAGAGGTACTTATTTACTGTTCCAACTACAGCAAGCAAGCGAGGGACCGATAGACCTGTGTGTTTACTGTGCAACGAATCAGTGGCTGTGGCCAAAGAATATAATGTGAAGAGACATTTTACTACAAAACATTCGTCTTTTTCTGCGCAATACCAAGAGGGCTCAGTGGAGAGACAACGTAGAATAGACAGACTGGTAACTTCTTTTGAGCAAAGTCAGCGTGCAATTGGCAGGTTTTGTACCAAACAAGAGAGAGCTTTCATTGCCTCTCTACGAGTGGCGTGGATACTCACGAGAAAAAAGAGGCCCTTCACCGAGTCAGAGACTATTAAAGACTGCATGCTGGCGGTTGTTGACGAAATGATTGTTGACCAAAAAATGAAAGACCATGTGTCCTCATCTATTAAAAAAGTACCACTATCAGATACCTCAGCTCTTCGTCGAGTGGATCTACTAGCAAAGGATGTATTTGATCAACTACTGGAAAACATAAAAAAACGGAGCTGATGTTCATTGCTATTGACGAATTGACAGATACAACTGATGTGGCCCAGATGTGCGTTTATGTGAGATTTTACGATGGAGTTCGCTTTCGTGAGGAGCTTCTGGGACTCATTCCACTGGAGGGACATACGACAGGTGAAGTGCTGTTTCAAAATGTTGTCG
The DNA here is from genome assembly GCF_964197995.2 of Scardinius erythrophthalmus. Classification (NCBI taxonomy): domain Eukaryota; kingdom Metazoa; phylum Chordata; class Actinopteri; order Cypriniformes; family Leuciscidae; genus Scardinius; species Scardinius erythrophthalmus. The sequence goes on from NC_138227.1 coordinate 41,376,930, forward strand.
CGTTTTTCAGTGAGTATAAACTGGATTTACAAAAGGTTTGCTTGCTAGTAACGGATGGAGCACCAGCTATGCTCGGAAGAGTGCAAGGACTAGCAGCCAGTTTTTACACTGCATTATTCACGAGTCTGTCTTGTGCACAAAGCTCAGTGGTGAATTAAAAAACACTATGGACAAGGTCACAAGCATTGTCAACTTCATCCGCTCAACTTCAAGCCTTCAGCATCGTCTTTTCCGTCTGTTGCTTGATGAGACTTTTGCTGAGCACGCTGACTTACTGGCTCATTGCGATGTCAGGTGGCTCAGTAAAGGAAAAGTTTTGGATCGTTTTTGTGATCTCCGCAGTGAGATTATTTCTTTCCTTCGCACATGTAAACACAAACGAGCAGCTCATTTCTTGGAGCACATGCTTGATGAACAGTTCATGACACAAGTTAATTTCCACTGTGACATTTTTGGACACTTAAACTCACTAAATTCAGAGTTACAGGGGCGAGAGAAATGTATTGCGGATTTGGTTGAGAGATTGTGTGCTTTCAAAACAAAGCTGAATGTATTTGTATCTGACCTAACCACAAACAAGTTGATGCACTTTACACACCTTTGTACATTTTTGAGCAGTATGCCAGGGGCACAAGTCATGACAACTATGACTGAATTCATGACAAAGCTGACTGAAAACTTCAGTGACACATTTCAGGGCTTTAGTCTCCCAATGGAGGTTATGCAGTTTACTCGCAATCCATTCTCAATAAACCATGACTCAAACTTCATTGCAAAAGAGCTCATGCCTAACATTGATGAGAGTGCTCAGCTAGAAATGATTGATATCCATTCTTCACTTGCTTTGAAACTGCACTTGCAGTCTGAAGGTCCAATCAACTTTTGGTGTAACCATATTAGCCAGGCTAAATACCCCACAATTAAGAAAGTGTCTGTGCTGATACTGACAATGTTTGGATCCACCTACACATGCGAGTCTAGCTTTTCTCATATGAATGCAATCAAAACAAAGGCACGTTTCTGCCTGAGCAATGAGAAGTTATCCCAGTGCCTGAGAATTGCACTTACCACATATGAGCCAGATTATGTTAAAATGGCAAAAGCAAATCGTTGTCACTTCTCCCACTGAGTCACATACTCTCACTGATAAATAAGGTAAACTAAATGAGGAAAAAAATATTCTTGTTATTAGTTTTCATCAAGAGTATGTTTACAGCACATAGTTAGCAGATTTGTACTTACTGTACACTTGAAATGTTTTTTCTAGTTTTAAAATGTGTACTCACTGTCTGAAAGATATACTTCAGGGATATTTGAATGTTGTCATTTCCCCAAATAAGATTTGATACTTGAAACTGCAGTTGCAGTTTTGCACTTATGACAGATTTATTTTGATTGTTTGATTTATATATATGTATATAAGCTATTACTTATGTTTACTGTTTTAAGGGTAAAAGCTGTGTATATGTCTCAGTATTTGCAGTTTTGCACTTTGTTGTAGGCCTAATCAATGCAAGTTGAATGTGTTGAAATAATAAAGGAAACCAAAAGAATAATGTACCTTATTGTATTTCATATATTATGTACCTTAGTATATAGTATATTTTAATTTCCTTTAGCTGATATCAATTTGTCCGTCCGGCCCTCACAAATTTTGGAACTTCCTAGTTTGCCCCCCCTGCATATGTATTTGAATAGCCCTGATCTATAGGGTTCTCGCCATTTGAACTGATGTATGCTCACCATGTCAGAGGGCCTCTAGATGAACTGAGGGAGAGTTGGGAGGCCACTGATAAACCAGACAAGAAAAACATTCTCTCCTACATGCTAAAGATGAGAGAGCATCTGCAGAAGACATCCGCCCCTGCACAAGAAAATCTCCTGCAGTCTCAAAAACGACAAAAAGTGTGGTATGACCGAACAGCCAGATTCCGTACATTAGAGCCAGGTGAAAAGGTCTTGTTGTTGTTACCAACGAGTAGGCATTAACTGCTGGCTAAGTGGCAGGGCCCCTACCAAATAAAGTGGAAAGTGGGTCCTGTGACATATGAGATAGAGATCCCATCCAGGACCCAGCAAATCTTCCATGTTAACATGTTGAAGAAGTGGTATCGTGAGATCCGTGGAGGGAGAGGAAGAAATAGAGGGACAATACCTGCCTAGAGGGGAACAGTCAGCTGAACTTTGAGCACATGGAAGATGGTCAAAGGCAGGAACTTCTACAATGCATCCCAGCACAACTCTTTATGGAGACACCTGGCAGAACAAGCGTTATCCACCATCAAATAACTCTCAAAGATCCCAAACCCATTCGTCAGCCAGTATACTGGGTCCCAGAAAGACTTCTGACAGTTATGAAGGAGGAGTTGGAGACCATGCAGAGCCTTGGTGTGATTGAACTAGGGCTGTCACTTTTGTGAAAAAATCCTGTTCTATTTTTAAACATAAGTGTTCATTAAATCGATTGTAAAATCGATTTTCCATGTCTAAAGACGTTTACATTTTAAACGCCAAATATAGGCAAATCCATGGACAACTAACAGGCATTAGGACAAACGTAAAGAGGGCGCTTGAGACGCGCACATTTCTGATGATTTATTCGCGTGAGTCTGAATCTGTTCCCGAGCCTGAGCCTGAATCTGTTCCTGTCTGCTTCCGAGGCTGAGTCTGTTCTCGAGCCTGAGTCTGTTCCCAAGCCAGAATCTGTTCCAGAACCTGAGCCTGAGCCGGTTCCTGAACTCCTGAACCCAGCCCCCCTCTCCCACCTCCACCCATCTACTACCTCTCAACCCTTCTTCTGCCACAGCCTGTCAGCCCCTCAGCTCCTCAAACCACCTTTGGAGAGGTGGGGTCGCCGTGGGTCTGCCAGCTTACAGCTCCAGCCTGGTCGGTGGATCCCCGGTCTCCACCTCCAACCTCCGCGACCAGGACTCTACCTCGGCCCGTCGATCCATCAGCTCAACCTTGGCTCCTACCTCCCTCAGCTCCACAGTGGCCCATCAGTTCACCAGTTTCGCCATGCTCCCTCATCCCCCCGGATCCACCTTGGTCGCTCATCGACCTACCCCCGCCTCTGGACTGCACTCCTCTGGCTATGCCTCATCCCTTCGTCCCCCCAGCTCCATTGGACTCCTCATTCCCTTCTGTTCCTCCTTGGTCCTCACTCTCTCTGTCTCCCCCGTGCCCTTCTGTGTCCCCGCCTGCACCTCAGTCGCCCGGAGCCGGCGGCTTCGCCATGTCCCGCCGGATTCTCTGCGTCGCCTGGGCTCGTCAGCTCTCCGGCTCCACCCTGGTCTCCTCTCCCACCTGCTTCAACCCCTGTCAGTCGGCCCCCTGGAGTCATCAGCCCTGCCTCCTCCATGGCTCCGCGACGCGAAGCTGCAGAATGTGTAGCCATTAACCTTTTTACCCATCTCCATGTCCGTCACCCTGCGGTTTACGCCATTTTACAGAGAGTAAATTGCTATTATTTTACTAGTCATGGAATGGGAAACGTGACATTAACCTGTTAACAGGGGGTTTCTGTGTTCATTTATTAAATATAGGGTGATTATTAAGAACCCCGTTTTCTTTACTCATCTTATTTTTGTATTTGTATTTGCACTTGATTTTTTTGTTCAAATATGCTATCTGCATAACTTTACTGGCGCCGGCGCAACAATAGGTTTAAGAGCTTTTCAGTTCTTCAGGAAACCTTCAGACAGTGTTTCGCTTCAGTTTGAAACCAAATAAACTTCACATGCTTGTCTTCCTTCACAAAAATTTGCCATAGATTGAGTACGCAAGAAGTAAAAATGCATGTGCCTTGTGTTTATCAGTATCCTTAAGTTTGTTGGGTAAAAAAGAAAAAATATATAAACAAAGTAAAAATTAATTTGACTGATAACTACGTTGTTAACTACGATCGTTATCGTATCGTTGAAGTAGAACTATTAACAGTTACTACATTTTAAAAAAAAAACTGCCTTTTTATTAAAATCCCCATGGCAGAATTCGGGAGTAAACACAGAGATTATGGCCTTGAGGCATTTGTGTAAAATCATTAAAATATATTTAAGTTGTTGTTTACTTCAGTCCACACTGCTGCATTCGTCGATGTACCGTCCATCGACTAACTCCATACAAGGCCGTGATATCTTTAACTTTTAACCCATACATAAGATACCCCTCTATGGCCTCGCCAGGGATCTCCACGGCTAGTCTCCCCACTCCCCTAGGCCTATCCGAATACAATTGTTCTTCCACCACCTTTAAGAGGTCAGCAGCCAAACGGGTGTCGGCACCTGATAAGGCAGAAAATTCTCCCAGACGTTCCAACAACGTACTGGTTCTATCACCTACATACGCGTAATAATCTTTGGAAATACTACCGTTTCTCTGTTCACGCTCCACTTCATCTGCTAGTGAATTTAATGCTCGTATTAGCTCTGCCGCCGCCATTTTTTCAACACCTCAAAACATGTAACATTGGCTATGTTACGTGTTTTGAGGTGTTGAAAAAATGGCGGCGGCAGAGCTAATATAAACGTTAAATTCACTAGCAGATGAAGTTATGTAAACATGTTATGTTTACCTGTTGCCGAGCCCCGCCTTGATGCAGTGATTGACAGGGCGGGAGGGGGCAGAGACGTGCTCGGAATGCATTTTCAATGTGCACATTGAATTTTGCTTCATTCATTGTGGGACATTTAATGAAAATGCAATCACAAGTGTCTTGACTGTGAATGTAAATGCAATTAAGAAAAATAACATTAGAATGATGATTTTACCACAGTTTTTGCTTGAACATGTTACACATATCTAATCATTTCTGTAATACATTTTCATTTTCATTTTGCAACTTATAAAGCGTTTCAATTATGCATATTAAAACTAGTGTATGAAATGGCAAATGTAAATTATGTAATTTCATTTTCATTTTGCACCAAACTTTGCTAGAATGGTAATGTAAAATGTAAATTTAAATACAGAATGCATTGCCATTTTACATATTGCATTGTCATTTTGCATATTACATTTCAAAGTGAATATTGCTACCCATATGCTTCCATAGAAATTAACATTAACAATGCTGTAGAAGTGCAGTTTATTAATAGTAAATGTTAACTAATGTAATTAACTAGAGTTTAATAAATGGAACATTATTGTAAAGTGTTAACGATTTGTTATACACCGATTCAGACGTCTCGTGAGTTCAGTATTGGACAGATGGACAGTTGTTTTAACCATTCATTAAAGTGAATCGGTTCAAAGGAGTCATTAGTTCGCTAATCAGACGTGTCATTAATGGACGTGTAGCCTACGGCATGCGTTGTGTGATTATCTCGGCAGTTTAGGACAATACATCGCACAAGATTTGTGTCAACACAGAAAACATTTCATCACTGGATAGGTTTTTTAATTTTGTTTATTGAAATTGTTGTTTATGTCAGCTGAATGTGCGGAACGCTTTTCAGAGAAGATAAGTCAAAAGTATTTTTTTATTTATTTTTTAGCACAATTCACACCCTGCGGTAATTCAGGGGAAAAAATCTCTGAATGCTCCACGTGAAACTTCGGTCTTTCGACCTTTTACTATCGTGTCAATTGATTTTGATTAATATGCGAGAGGGAAGGGAGCAAGTCAGCGCTCTGAGTCTAAGTACGAGTCATCAGTTCGTGAGTCCAAGTCAAGTCACGAGTCCAGAGAATAGAGTCTCGAGTCAGACACAAGTCCAGAGAATAGGGACTCGAGTCCGACTACTCCATCACTGGTTTGACGTGTAGTTGGCACCAGATTAGTTGGGTTTGCTGTATGGCTTTAGAAGGCCTTAGAATTTCTATCATGTAATATAACAGAAATAGAGAAAGATACAGGAACACTGGGTTCCCACTTGTTCTGTAAACATTTGAGAAAGTTACTGTTATCATAGTGGGGACCCGGCACATATCACTGAGAGCTGGTATCAGTTTCATAAAAGAAATTGCCTCTTTCAGAACACCACTGATGCACCCAGGGGAGCTCTCTGCACTTATCTGTGCACGCTAAAGAGAGAGACTGTATTGTGCTGAAATCCAGCAGCAGATGCTCTATTACAGAGGTGAATGGATTCGCTTCTCTTGCTGAGTGAAGAGATGCTGGCTTAGGCTCTGAGGAACAAAGCTGAAGTGTGTGTGCAGCCGGCTAGCTTATATACCTGTATGTCCAGGGGTGTGACCTGGAATGCAAATTCCACATGCTAATTCCATTGGCCTTTTCTGAATACTTTAGAAGTGTTTGGGGCTCTCAAGTGCGACCCCTAGTGTCTGTATTTTGACACAACGTTGAAAATGACCGACAGAAAGGGAACTCCAATATCATACACTAGAGTTGTGTGTGGTGGGGGCAAATTAAGCGCGACCTGCTGTGACATCAAAATTATGTTGCATTGTGGTCTATGAATCTGCCTGAAGTGTACATATCGAGTAGAATCTCTCCAGACTCTCTTTAGAGTTAAAAATGCTTGAAACGCCCCAGATAGCACACGTACACTGTTCTGGCTTTATATGTTCTGCTCTGGCTTTATAGGTAGGGTTAAAGGTACACCCTAAGAAAAATGTGCTTTTCACTACTCCCATAGTGTGTGATTGAAGAATAAATAATAAAAGTGGTTTGTTTGTTTGTTTGTTTGTTTGTTTAAAAATCTTAGAAATGTATGAGGTTTACACACATTGGGTAAAAGGCCCACCATTCATTGGCATCCTTCTGTCTTGAAAGACAATGGGATCTGCGCCTTGCGGTCTCTAGACATTTCAGTTACAGTGCCTGATGTGACAGTAGAGCCCGATTCTTGAAAGACAATTCTGTTGCAATTACTGCAAATGAAGATCATTCCTTTCTCTGTTCTCTGTCCCACCAGCATGGGGCAAAAGGCACAAATTATGCATAAAAAATACTGTAGCTAAAATAATATGTTTTAATGTCTAAGTTAACACTTGTTCAAAACAATCACTTTAGCGAAGTATGCACTATTTTCGGTTTATTTTAATAAATAAAATAATTCATTTTTGTTCAATAAATATACTGTCATTCAAATATTTTCATTTAAAAAAATTACTTTAAAAAGTTCCTGAAAGCATTGAATAAGTTTTTGATAAAAATTCAATATAGCTTTACAGTAGTAACAAATATTATATTGAATTATGTAATATATTTAATAACATATTTTTAAATATGATAGTTTCGTTATAAATATGGTGGACACCAAATCTGATATATGATATTTACCATCTGAATCTAACCATGCCATGTCAACAAATGGTGGTTCAGAGTAAAATCAACCTAGGGTCCTTTGCACCATGACCTCGAGCCAAACACCCCCCAGAAGCCCTTGGTTGAACATTTTTAAAGTTAGAGCTTATTTAGTGAAATCAGCTGGATGGCTTAGTCGCTAATGGCTCCAAATTTGTATCTTGTAAATTACCCCACTAATAATGCCCAGAATGGTACCAAACTTCTACAGTAGTACAAATAGGTTCTGTACTCATAAAACGAGGCAGTGGAAAGTTTGTAAGTACATCAGGAGTTTATTTAAATAACACTTGCCTGACAGCTCATGCTACCGCTAACCCAGACGACGACGTCACTTCACTGAGTTGAGAAAAGCACGTAAAAGTCCTGGCAGAAGGCGATGCATAAGGATGTAGTGTAACGACGAATTATTATTTTTTTCCGAAGTGTTGACAACTTAGTGTTAACTAATAATTGTTATAAACTGGTACTGCCAACAAAATATGAGTGCATTCCTGGAACTGGGCATTGTTTGGGGGTGTTTGGCTCAATGTCATGATGCAAAGGACCCTAGGTTGATTTTACTCAGAACCATCCCTTTAATTATTGTGCCTAGCCCCAGCAGCAGGGGCACCTTTTACACCAAATTTGACATGTTCTTCCGTTATTTAAAAACTGTTGCTTTATTTACTTTGAACAAAACTGAAAACCACAGTTAACAAGACATTTGTCTCAAAATATAGTCAATAATTTTAGCGATTCTCATTTGCTACATAAATCTTAATCTAAAAAACTTTAAATATTAGATCAAATTAGCCCCAGATAGCATGTCGTAATCGGCCCAAGCTCTGCAGCCCCACAGTGCCTGCAGCTCAGACTCTGCATTGTTATGTGTTAACCTGTTAAGCTGCAACCCCACTTTTGAAAAATCCCCAGAAATGACATACCCAAACTGAAACAGATACAGTTCATGATCCCTTTGCACTAAAAGCACAAGTATGATCTCATTTGAAAGCTGACACCTGGCAGTTTATTGTAAATGTAGAATTAATTATTGTCATAATGAAAAATATAGTTATAAATAGCTTCAAAATTTTGTAAAGTTATTAGAAATGTATTTTTATGAAACATTTTCATGAAAATAAAATTGAAGTTGGCACTGTAGCAATCTAGAAATGCACTACAGCTAAAGCCACATGTCTGACCATGTTATATGTAAAATATGAAGATGATAAGTCTAAAACTCTGTATTTAGTTAAATGTTTTTCAAGATCATGTCATGACTTTATTTTGATTAGACTCTAAAATGCTGCTGATGTTTATAGTCATCTTCTAAGTCATCTATTCAGTCTTTTGTCTCTATTGTTTTGTGGTGCAAACGAGCCCCATTCAGTCTCAGTCTCCCCCTGCACACATTCACACCTCTCCAGCCTGGTTATGGCTCTAAATATGCATTTCTTTTGTCTGCATTATAGTTACTAACGACTGGCTATTCACAGGCTATTCATACAGGGTTTCAGTCCCTAATTTCTTTTATCAAAGTTATCACTGTATCTAACTGTATCAAATGCCCTTCTGGAATAAAGAAACATTTCAGCAAGCATTCCTATTTAGAAACAAAATCATAAAAGATAACTTCTAGGTTGCAGGTGCACCTAGAGCTAGCTAGCATGTTAGCTTAGCACACCATCAATACACGACAATTTATGAGATTAAAACCATGTTTGTGCTCCAAACTTACTTTATAACGCAAGTCAAGTATTTTAAATAATCTTCTGTGATCTAATTTGGCTTCAGATACAACAATCAGACAGAAAATATACTATTGTATGGTATTCTGCACAATGATAGTCTATATAGATTAGCATTACATTATAAATATAATCTATTATTATGAAAATACCTGGCATGGCTTGAAAAACACAGGTAACTCAAATATCATTGCAATCATGTTTATTGTCTTCAAAACATCTTTATCTGCACGTTACAGCGCGATCTCTGTTAGCTTTGTGTGTATCAGTGACGTCCTGGAATGTCACATGATCATGGCTCTTCTTCATGTTCCATATATGGACTATTATTGTGCATATAGTGCCCTCAGGCTATTGGTATGAATTGAAAACACAGTATCAGAGTATCCAAACGCTCATAATGATTACATCGACACATTTGGGTATAAATTCAATAAATATTATTCCTGTCTATAGAAATCTGATGTAAACCTATGAGAATATATCAATATTTCTCCAAATCTGCACATTTTTGAGCTAAAGCTCTGAGGGACGTTGTTTTGTGAATCGCTGTCATGACGACAGCACAGGAGTTTTTTATGAATGAAAGCGGCTGACGCGCATAATTCATATTAAAGGTATCGACTCATTTTTTTCATTTCATAACTCCTGACACAAATTAAGAAATAACTGTCGCTATAAGTTTCTCAGAATACAATAGTGGTCAAATACTGAAACTTGAGTCTTATATCTTTTTAATGATGTATAGTTTGTCAAAGTATAACATTAAATCTGAACTATATATATAAAAAAAGCTTCAGTGCGCCCGCGCACTGGCAACGGTTAACAGGTTAAGCCTTGTTTATACTTTCACCTGGCTCCGCAACGCGAGCCTCCACTGACTGCGTATGTCTGTAAGCTCCGTATAGCCTTCTGTTTTGAACCTCTATTTAATAGCATTCCTTGTTGTTCTTATTTGCTAAATTTAACTTACTCATCAACAAATATTAGATATTATCTAATAATATCTATTAGATAAGGCTCGCCCACGCCTTTTACTAATCAAACAACTGTGGTGAGTAGGATCAGTCAACAAACACGGTGAAAATTGTCATCTGTTATTGTCACTTGCACTTCCTGTCACATGTATAGTATAGCATTCTCTGTCAGCAATGAAGGATTTACATGTGATAAATGCAGGGAGACAGTCAGGCTGACGGAGAAGATTTCATAACTAGAGTCATGCATTCAAACTTTAATCGAGGATAGTAAGAATGCAAGGGCTTTAGATACTTCTTTGGATGCGACTAGCTTAGTGAACTCTGTACATTGTTCGGTTCCGGCTGTAGTAGAGCCCGTGCAGCAGGGCAACTGGGTGACTGTGAGACACTGTAGTCATGGGACAAAACACCGCTCTTCTGTTCCGATTACCATAACAAATAGATTATCCCTACTCAGTGAAACACCCACTGAGAATCCTGTTGATTGTGCCCTAGTTATTGGTGATTATATTACACGGAACTTGAAAATAGAGACACCAGCCACCATAGTCACATGTTTGCCATGAGCCAGAGCGCCTGACATCAAAGAAAATTTAAAAGTGCTGGCTAATGCTAATCGTAAATTCTCTAAGATTATTATTCACGTCGACACTTATGATGTTCGACTTCGCCAGTTGGAGTTCACCAAAATTAACATTAAAGAGGTGTGTGAACTTGCAAGTACAAGTTGCTCTGGCCCCCTTCCTGTTCGCAGAAGTGATGAGATACTTACAGTAGTAGACTGTTCTCACTCAATGGCTGGCTGTCTAAGTGGTGTACACAAAATAATATAGAATTCATAGACAATTGGAAAAAATTTTGGGGCAGACCTGACCTGTTGAAAAGAGATGGTATTCAAATTCAAATTCAAATTCGCACCTGCCGCGTCTAGTTATACGCTTTGACCACTTTGTGTCCATTCGCGCGTCAAGAGCGTGTAAAAACAAAAGTTTGAAGCTTTTTACAAGATGTCTGATGTTGATCGATCATTTATCGAGAGAGTCACCGCTCTGTATTTGCTCTGGAGAGCAGAACAGCGGCGTAGGGATCATCGTCGCCGTATTTGGGCCCACCAGACCCTTCGGAGGCGAACCCAGTTTGGCGAGTTTCCAGCTCCTATCAGCGGTGCTTCCGCCTGTCCCGCACCCAGTTTGATGATCTGTTGTCCCTCATCGGAGCGAGGATCACCCTCGCCCTCACCCACATAATCTGTAATTATTTTTGTATTGATGATAAATGGAGCCAGCCTCCAAAAGTAATTAACCTGTCCTGTGATTTTTCTTTCTTTCTCACACAGCACTGTCCAGACACGAACTATGTTCTTAAACACTTAAATATATTGTCTTTACATTAGAACAATAATGTTTCATATAATCTGGATTTAGATATGGAATAAATAGCATTCAATACAAAATGAATATATCTCATATATTGAAATCAAGTTTTTATGTGATAAAAGATTTACTTTGTTTTCACTTCACCACGTGACAGCAGCAAGCAGGCTCCTGATTGGTTAACGCGGCGCGAACTGACGCCAAAGTTCAGATTTTTCAACTTGAGCGTCATTGATTTATTGTCAACATTGATTTATTGTCAATGATATGATTACAGATTATAACCTAGATGTGCTGTGTTTGACAGAAACCTGGCTAAAACCAGACGATTACATTGCTTTAAATGAGTCCACCCTGCAAGATTACTGTTATAAACATGAACCTCCTCTGAAAGGCAAAGGGGGAGGTGTTGCTGTAATTTATTGTAATATCTTCAGAATTACTGATAAGTCTTGCTTTGATATAATTTTGAAGTGTTGGTACTTAATATAACACTATCTAGAGTAAAATATAAATCACGTTTGAGATTTGTGCTGGCTACCATACAGACTTTATCAAAGAATTTGCTGATTTGCTGTAAAAGACTGCTTTGTTAAGATGTGGAAATATATAATATAGATAAGATACCTTGTATACTATTTGCTCTCTACAGGTTCAGTGTCACAGTTCTGTCACCCTTGTCTGGGTTTTCTCTTGGTTTAGTGACAGAGCTGTGACACTCCCGGTTTGTCATGTGTTTGTGTTAGTCTGGTCTGTTGCGAGCACATAGCTGTCATGTTATTTCCTTGTTCCATGTGCTCTCCTGTCAATTGTCAAACCCCGCCCATCTTGTTATCTCGTTATTGTTTAATGTCCCTCACCTGCCTGCCTCGTTACCTTCCTTGTTTGTTCCCTATTTAGTCCCCCTGTGTTTGCAGTCCTGTGCTGGTTCGTTGTCTATGTTCCCTCGTGTTCTTCTTGATGCCTGCCTGAGTTCTCTCCTGTTTTTCCCCCCACAGGGTTGTTTTGATTGTGTTGTGGTTTAATTCTTTTCAGGGGAATGACTTCAGAGATATTTGACATCAGAAAAAATTAGACTTTATTAACAAACAAAGCCGAGTGTCCCTCTGCAGACAAGACCCTCCAGAAAGATTGCCCAGCAAACGTATATACCCTCTCCTTGTCCCAAACATGGTAATACATTCTATAGGTATTTTGAGAAATAGTTTTGTACCATGTGACATTACTGAAATAGAATTTTCTGCTGTAACAACAGCTTGTGCTCTCAGGTTCCAAAGTCAGCCAAAGTCACCCACAGACAAGGAAATAATAGTGTACAAAAACCAGTTAAATTACTTATTTTCTAAATAATAAAATCTTCAACATTCCCTCCTCTGGGGCTTATTTAAGCCCCACATTCGCTATCCTTTCCAGAGTGTAGTTTCGAAATCCAGTCCCCTCAGTTATACTACCTTAGTGACTAAATTAAGTCACTCATTCTTATTTTCAATGACTGAAATTATGCCACCATACTCCGGAGGAGCAATCGAGCCAAACATCTTTCTCCATACATTTTCTTTCTTTCAGTTGTTTTTTTCTTTTTCAATGGAGAAAGTAAAAGACTCGAATCCTCCCTAATAAACCATCAAACATTGTTACAAGTGTGTGGATGAAATTGGTTCAGCATTGTCTTATAGTCACAGTTATGTAGAATATGTCAAACACAAAAATCCCTTATACAATTAAAAGTTATCTTGCGGTGTAGATATCCTCTTCGACCCAGACACCCAGGATCTGGCTTATTCATTTTCTTCTTCATCCTTATTCGAGGTACTTCAATCAGCGTCCAATGATTGTAAATCTCAATTTGGTTTATAAGCTCAATCTTAATAATATATGATTTTTTTTGCCCTCTAAAATTAGTTTTCATTATCTTCTTAATATGGGAAGTACACAACAGAATAATAACCCTCTTTTAATATTTCAACTCCAAAAAACATTTCTAATTTTTTTTAATCAAGCTTTCCTTAACTTTTTTTTTATTCAATTGTATTTGCTAAATAAATCTCCAAACATAAGTCATTCTACTTTTTTCATGTAATTGTTTTCATTATAATAAAGGCAAATCATTACAAAAATCTCTGCTAATTATAGTAGAATAATTGATTTAGTTTGCATGTTTATTTCGCATAATCCATATGAATTCTTATTTAAAATAGGGCTGGGTAAAAATAACTTTTTCTCTTTTTTTATTCGCTTCTTAATTCTATGAAAGAATATCAATTCTTAAATTTGAAGAATCAATCTTTTAGTCAGTCATGTTTTAGTTGATGAACAACCATAACACTGCGGTGCAGCTACATTAAATCACAATTTTCTTTGTTATAACGTTTTACATTTCAAATTCTGTCTACTTTATTACCAAATTTAAACAATAAATATCTCACGTGTTGCAGCTTTTTCTCATTATAGCTCCTCAGTTCAAGCATTCATTAACTGAATACCTTTTCTTCCTTTCTAATAATTTCTAAATGAACTATCATGAATTAACTTAATTATGTCACATGTAATCACTCAAACTAAGAAAGCTTCAAGAGCAATGTTACATTTACTTCATAAAAGTCATTCAATGAACTCATTAGACAATTAGAAAAAATAACTCTTGACAATAACTTTTTATACTCTTACATATTCATTGTACGGTCATTTCTTTTTCTGTATATCTAAGTTTTTTCCTTAACCTTTTCAAACATAAAGCATTATAACTTAATCATTGTTAAAACTTCCTTTTCTGTAATTTAAGTTTCTGCATACAATTAATGTTAATTAAAAATTTTCTAGAATGACTGCTAAACCATTATCTAAACTTATTTCTGATAGAATTTCAAATCTAAGGAATAATTATTTGGTCTTAAATTTAATTACTTCTCTTGACCCTCCTCTGTTGATCTCATTGCCTTTACCCATCTCTATCTTGTTCATATAATCCATTACCAAGAGTTTTATTAGTCCTTCTGGTACTGATATATGGCCTATTTTTGTCACTGTTCCTTTCCTACCTTTATTTTTGTCGCAAATTTCTCTTGTATACAGTCAACAATTGCAAAAAATGCCTTTTATTTAATTTTCCTTATTCTTTTTCCTTATTCTTAATTTAGCCTTTTAATTATTGTCCTTCCTTATTAATTTTCCTTATTCTTTTTCCTTATTCTTAATTTAGCCTTTTAATTATTGTCCTTCCTTATTCTTTTAATCCCTTTGTCCTTCCTTATTCTTTTAATCCCTCCCCCCTTGCGCAAGGGAATACCTTGCGCATGGTTTGAGAATATTCAAAAAGTATGTTTTTGTGCAATAACCTGTCATTCTTACCCCCCTCTGGTACCACCATATAGATTGTTCATAAGGCAATAATCTACATGGTATTGAACAGTCTATATGCTATAACAATTTGTTTGTTATTGAATTTGAACAATTTCCATCTGAGGTGGTCGTTCTATTAGCACCATTTAAAATACATTTAATTAGTCAAATAGCATATTGCATCAAATCATAATTCAAATCATAAATGAAATCAAATATTTGTTAATAGTCAGTGTTAATCTTTTCTTTAATTTTCAACTGTAGCCTTAAATTAATTATGTATACCCGTTTTATTGACAAATTACATTCGAGTACCCATTATGATCTATTTTAAAATGTCATTTAGGCCTATTTGTATTTTCCTTCATGACTTGTCTTAATTCGCACTGTGCTATGACAGTTACTTGAATTAGTCGCTTATCATTCATTATTTTCATTTGTTTTCTGATTTTTCATTATCGTTTTTACGTTGTTTTTGATATATTCTTTAATTCAATAATTTTCTTTCTGGGGTTATTATTAAGTTGCTACTAGTATATTCAAGGGCTTTAACATTACATTTAAAGACAGTTTGGTTGATGTTGACTATTGTTTGAACTTGTACTCATCTCTGTTGATTCTCTCTTCTTTGCACAACTCCTTGAAAGTTTCTTATTCTGCAACTTTTCATTTAAAGTTCTTCTTTTTCCATTCATGAGATCATTGTGAGTTGTAATTGGCTTTTTCCTTTTCTCTCATTGGCAAGGGAAGGTCATTGCCAGCATGTCCTTGAACCCTCACTCGCTGTTGTGGGGGTTTCCTGGAGTCGTTTGGCGTATTTTAAGTTGAGAGCCATGGACTCAAATGTCAGTTGCTGATCAATGTTCAAGCTTCTTCTGAGATGACAAGGCACTGTCACTGGTTCTTTTTGTTTGAATCGTCCCAGAAACCTTCCTGGAATTGAACTGTTCTCATCTGTGAATGAAACCTTCATTATTTCTGTTAGTTCAGTTAGTGACAACAACAATTTAAATCATCTGCTCATCTGGCCCATTGTCCTTCTTGGTGTCATCTGTAAAATGATCATGTGGGCTGAGTGGTGTTCTGGCCTCTTTTGTGTGATTTCTGCTCATTAACAGTAGGGCTTTACCCCTATATTATTTTTTACAATTAGTCAATTCAGCTCAGTTATCTCTTTGTTTTGAGTCCCACTATATCAGCATACTAATTATCAGGCATCTTGGACAACACTCAACCCACTTTGCTAAAAGACAAAAGTTACAAGACAATATTTCATACTTTTGACAAAACGTCAGCTCCTTCATGATATTCTGAAAAGAAAGTCAGATGTGTTATGCTCCATCATGATATTCTGAAAGGAAAGTTAGATTTATTAGGTGCTGCGCAAAATATAGTACTGTTTTGTTTTCTTTTACAATTTTTTCCCATTTTCTTTTTCCATTGTTACTACAGTTTCGACCCGGATTTTAAACAAATCCATCCATGGTCATTATTTTATTGGGCAGAATATGCCCTGTGGGCCCACATATGAAATTTAGATACAGCTGTAGGCAAAATAATTGATTTGCCTTAGTGTACACTCATTCATTCATAATCAGTCACTCATCGGCCATCACACATTCTTCTTCCGCAGGTTGTGCTCTAAATGCGGAACTTACAAATTTAGCTGTGGAATTCCAAAGGTCTGACAGACAACGTCACAGCACAGCTACGCAACACTATTCAGAATTGTCAGTTATCTTAATGCTTAGTTTACTACTGTTGTTATAATCCCTTTTTTCTTGTTTTTTCCCAAACTCTAATAGATTAAATATTTCAGAATAATAGGCCTTAGTATGGTGCAGTTGAGAGTAAGACAGCCAATTGTAATTTCTCAAATGCATTTTGTCATTTGTTTGGTCTACTTTTTCATTTTCTTTTTGTTTTTGCTCATGAGCTTCTTTAAGAATAAAATTGGAGATCTCTGCCTAATCTTGGATCCATGGCCAATAACATTTCCATCTCATTTTCCCAGTTTTGACAGCATTTTTAATTTCATAATTTTTTGGACTTTTGGAGTTATTTATCCTTCTCCAATCTATCTCTATAAAAAATTATTAAAACAAGATGGAGTGACCAGTATCATTGTTTTGCAAACAAAAATAATAATTCTTTGACATATTGTGTCTTTTTCTTTGCCAGAGAATAATTCTATCATGCTTTTAGCCCTATAGTTGTCTAATATAATAGCCCTCACTATACCAAATCCAGCCTCAGTTTTAACTATCTGGTGAGTTCAGCACCCACTTCTCTGTATTTTCTTTTCTTATAGAGCTGGACTTGTACCTATTGAAAAAGCAGAGAGGGTTAGTTTAGCAGAGAATATAAAGAATTGCCATGAGACCAGTGAATAATCAGAATGAATAATGTTAATATAATAATGAACTAAATTTGAAGCAGTCTCTAGAGTGTTCATTAGTTTTGTCACACCTGTGGTGCCGTAAGGGTCAGTTCTTCTGTTTTTAGATCAGTGTTCGTTGACATGTTTTTCAGCCTTGCTGTCACTCAATGGCCATTGCAGAGTGGAGTATAGGCTCTGTTGTTTCTTTGTCTCTTCTCAGTTTGGGATTTTGATCAATCCTGTAACAGTTTTGCATCTCAGGATTTGTCTTTGTCTTTAGGAAAAGTCTCAAATGAAAGATTCACCTTTTCCAGTGTTTCCATTAACTCAGTCTTTTTGGGTCTTTTTGAACTTCAGGAGGGGAGCTGAGAACCCCTCACCCACTCTCTTCTTCTCTGCATTTGTGTCTCTGCATTCATGTCTTTGCCCTTTGCCCTCTTGTTGCTTCCACAGGACACTGTTTCCATCTGCAATTTGAACACTCAGAGATCTGCATGAATCAAATTGAACTTTTACATATAAGCTATTAGCTCTTTATCTACATTCTACTTTTTTAACCTGCATCTTTTCACTATTTCTTTTATATAAAAATCTCACTGGTTGACCATAGCATTTCCCTCATTCTATTAGTAAGCAGTTCTTCATTGCAGGAAAAAGCAAGCTAGTTCTGTTTTTATATATCAGCAATAATATAACTCTGATGATCTGAGAATAATTCAATTAAATAATTTTCCCTATCATAAAATCAGACTTCTTCTATATTTGCATACTGTGTTCACAATAATCTAGTATGTTTCTCAACTATCATCAAGGAATTCCTCTTATTTTTTACTCTCATCAACTTCTGTAAAGTATTTTTGACTTTTGAAACTTGGTCACTCAATCTCGCTAACCTTCAGCACACTGCACCAATTATTTTTCTCTTAACACAAACTTATTAATCTGCAATGGAATACTTTTTCCACACTGTCTTCAGGGATAATGAGATACAAATTTTAGACGTCTTCAGATATAATATATAATATATTAAGCATGTGCAATCATATTTATATTCATCTATTAATATTTATCATTTAACATTTATTGATTAACTATATATCTTATTATTTTAACTTATTTTATACTACTATATTCTGCTAAGCTAATATCTTGAAACAATTGTTTTCCCTTACTTTTCTTTTTTTCTTTTTCTAATACACACCGTTTCAGTCCCTTCATTCACAGGTCATTCACACATTCTCTGTCCCTTCAAGCAACCAGGGTCAGAGGTCACTTATTTTCAACCACAGGCACAGTCACACAAGACACAGGATCCCATAAACACTTACACACACACACTATTCTGTACTCCCTGTCAGATCTGAACAATACATTAACAGATTCACTAATCAACACAGTGACACTTTTAACTATCCTATATAATTTTAGTAACCTGAGCAGTCCCTCGCATTCGAGGCGGTAACCGTTACTCTAAACCTATAGACTTTTAAAACCTCTATTTTTTCCAGCTTCACCCATAGCAGTCCTTCGTTAAAACTTTGTTTAACAAAGCGGTATCCGTGAGCTAACCATCTGTGCACATGCTATACTTCTCAAAGTAAGCACAGATAAACCACTGATATCCTTATCAGTACACTTGCCATAGGCCCTCTTGACAAGTAAATACAAATTAACTTATATTAATCCCCTGTGTGCATGCATTTTGCTCATCATCCTTCGAGGCCCACTTGATGAACAAACACAGAACCTTACGTACGTACGTCAAAACTCTTTGCGCTAAATCAGCATCACCAGTAGTTATAGAATCCACTCAGGATTAAACAAGCACTGACAAACACTATCGGGAGCCCCCCCCCCCCGCACTTTTACCAACTACTTGACATCTACAAAGACAATGCATGCAATTTTTCTGATATCAAACACTCTTTTTCACTTTTTAAGTTCTTTAAATTTGGAGAAGCTTTTCTTACCACATCCGGGCCACTGGTGACATACACACACCTTATTCAAAAGCAAAAACTGCTCACCTCAAAGTACAGTGGCCACTGTTGTCTGTGTCAGTCACCAGCGATCCCTTTGTGGCTCCTTCAGCTCCTAAGCCACGTCCTGCCGGGGTCGCCATTTGTTGTGGTTTAATTCTTTTCAGGGGAATGACTTCAGAGATATTTGACATCAGAAAAAATTAGACTTTATTAACAAACAAAGCCGAGTGTCCCTCTGCAGACAAGACCCTCCAGAAAGATTGCCCAGCAAACGTATATACCCTCTCCTTGTCCCAAACATGGTAATACATTCTATAGGTATTTTGAGAAATAGTTTTGTACCATGTGACATTACTGAAATAGAATTTTCTGCTGTAACAACAGCTTGTGCTCTCAGGTTCCAAAGTCAGCCAAAGTCACCCACAGACAAGGAAATAATAGTGTACAAAAACCAGTTAAATTACTTATTTTCTAAATAATAAAATCTTCAACAATTGTAAGTTTGTTTTGTTTATTTAATAAATTCCTTTTACGCACATGAATCCTTGCTTCCTGTTTTACCCATTTCGTGACACTAATAGCTTGCAGGTTTGCTTAGTGGCAAACTTTTTTCATTTGATTGGTTCAACTGTCACCCGCCCGAATTTAATTAAAATATAATTTTTCGTCACATCATCCGGCTGATACATGTATTGTTTTTTGTTGGGTTTTGTTTGGTCGTCAGCCTCTCCTGCTACCTAGTCGTCTGTGTTCCCCTGCATCACCACCACCTCTCAGTGGTGTGGGCACTTCACGGACCTGCCGAGAGCCACTTCCTCATGGGCATCATGAGCCCGTGGCTCCGTCTATAGCCTCGGAGGGGTCCACCTCAACCGGTATTCCTTACTCCTACGCCGACGCAACTTCCACCCTCGTTTCCGGCAGTGACCGTCGGCCATTTGGCCTCGCCATTGGCTCCACCTGTGTCAGACATAACCCGCAGGCTTCACCTCCGCCCTCGGTCACTCTAGCTCACCTCTAGCCTCCGGATCCCTACCTTCACCTCGGGGGGGGGTCGTCATTTTGGCTCTGTCGCGGCTACCCTGGTCATCGGCGCCCCATCCAATGGTCATCGGCACCCTTGACTCTCTGGCCACGCCTTGAGCTTTCCTGACCATGTCTGCCAAGTCGACACTGTGGCTCCTCCCTCCTTCAACTCCACTATAGACTCCACTATATCTGGTCACAGCACATCTCTGTGGCTGCTGCCTCCATCAACTCCTCCATGGTTTCGTCTGCCTGTTTTCACCATCCTTTCACACTCATGCAGTATAAACACACATGTATAGAGAAATATCTAATGTAATATATTCTTATATTTTATAATTATTTACATTATAAGTGTTTCATAATTTCAAGCAAGTTAACAATAGCACAAGCACACCTACATATACTAAAGTATTTAGTAAAGAGACTATCACTGTGCTGAAGAGTTCACAGCCATTACTTTTTAAATATACACTGCTCAAAAAAATAAAGGGAACACTTAAACAACACAATGTAACTCCAAGTCAATCACACTAGAAAAGCACAGGGCGCCAGTGGCGATTTTGCCAATCTTGGTGTTCTCTGGCAAATGCCAAACGTCCTGCACGGTGTTGGGCTGTAAGCACAACCCCCACCTGTGGACGTCGGGCCCTCATACCACCCTCATGGAGTCTGTTTCTGACCGTTTGAGCAGACACATGCACATTTGTGGCCTGCTGGAGGTCATTTTGCAGGGCTCTGGCAGTGCTCCTCCTGCTCCTCCTTGCACAAAGGCGGAGGTAGCGGTCCTGCTGCTGGGTTGTTGCCCTCCTACGGCCTCCTCCACGTCTCCTGATGTACTGGCCTGTCTCCTGGTAGCGCCTCCATGCTCTGGACACTACGCTGACAGACACAGCAAACCTTCTTGCCACAGCTCGCATTGATGTGCCATCCTGGATGAGCTGCACTACCTGAGCCACTTGTGTGGGTTGTAGACTCCGTCTCATGCTACCACTAGAGTGAAAGCACCGCCAGCATTCAAAAGTGACTAAAACATCAGCCAGGAAGCATAGGAACTGAGAAGTGGTCTGTGGTCACCACCTGCAGAACCACTCCTTTATTGGGGGTGTCTTGCTAATTGCCTATAATTTCAACCTGTTGTCTATTCCATTTGCACAACAGCATTTGAAATTGATTGTCAATCAGTGTTGCTTCCTAAGTGGACAGTTTAATTTCACATAAGTGTGATTGACTTGGAGTTGCATTGTGTTGTTTAAGTGTTCCCTTTATTTTTTTGAGCAGTGTAGTATAGTCTTATAGTTCCAGAATTAAAATGTACTATAGTATAGTTCCAGAATTAAAATTTCCTGATAATTTACTCACCCCCATGCCATCCAAGATGTCTTTCTTTCTTCAGTTGAAGTGAAATTATTTTTTGAGGAAAACATTCCAAGACTTTTCTCCATATGGTGGAGTTCAACGGGGACCAACGGATTGAAGGTTAAAATTGCAGTTCCAATGCAGCTGGGGGTGAGTAAATGTTTCAGTGCAGCTTCGAAGGGCTCTTCACAATCCCAGCAGAGGAATAAGGGTCTTATCTAGCAAAACGATCTGTCATTTAAAAAAAAAAAAAAAAAAATTCTATTTAACCACAAAAGCTCGTCTTGCACTAGCTCTGCGATGCGCGTCCACGACTTCACGCATTATGCAGTCACATTGGCAGAAGTACTGATCCAGTGTTTACAAAGCAAACAAGCAAAGTCAAAGTCAACCCAAAGTGGTCACACCAGATACTGACTGGTTTTCGGTTTTCGAAATTTGATTTGACCCCATGAATGTATGACCCCATGAAAAGAGTGCAGATCGAATGAAAACATCATATGTGTGAAGAATGTTGTCTTCATCAGTTTACCTATTTTTTTTTTTGCTTTTCCTAATACTCTGATAGTGACACTAGCTGGCATGATTTACTCCAGAAAGCTATAGCCTTGACACAATAGATAGAATATGCATTCACAGCCAAATTTGCTAGCTAGCAGCAGAGCGTCATCTATTCGAGGCCGGGGATCTCCTGCCTCTTCATCTGGTCTCCACTTCCATAAAAATTACTGCTATTCTGTTGTATTTTATTTTATTAATTGATGCATTGTCCTATAACTGGCACTAATTTCTCACAGTATATTACACACACATACAAATATACAAAAATGAAAGTAATTAAACATTATACAAATAAAATAAATAGTAAACAAAAATTATAATTATGACCTGGAAAAAACAATAACAATAATACAATAAATGTTTATTGTGGTTATTATTTTTCATATTAGTTGATATGTAAAAAAAAAAAAATGAAAATTGTAATCAGCACACACATTCTGTTATCACAGATTCAGCAGTAAGGATGTGGTATGAGGAGGGGGTGGTGGGGTGTGGACAGCTGCCATGTCAGAGGCACCTGCCAGCGGCCAAACCTAACCCAACTTCTACGTCTCTCCCAGGTTATCCTATTCCCCCCACCCCCCTCCTCTCTCTCTCTCTCTCTCTCTCTCTCTCTCTCTCTCTCTCTCTCTCTCTCTCTCTCTCTCTCTCTCTCTCTCTCTCTCTCTCTCTCTCTCTCTATTTCTCTCTTCTCCTGCTCCTCACCCCACTCCCCCTGCTTAGGGAAAAAGTTTACCAGACAGCCCTGAGGACTCCCATTTCCTTGACTCCTTGAAACCCCATCAACACCCCCACCCCCCAAAACCAAAACACGCACACGCACGCACACTTAGCACAACAATTAATAATACATCACTGACTGGGGCCAAATGCAGCTTTTTGGCGAGGTCCTCATACGGAAACCACATCTGTCTGTGTGATAGATGTTAGATGTGAAGGCATATAAACTACACACACCCAAACACACACTTTGCACGACAGGTGACAGTGTGGATTCTCTTCTCTTCCTGTATGGTGCAGTGATTGGTACTCAAGTCACAGATGATAAAGTGATCACTTAAGCTGTTATTAAAGTGTATCTGATGACTCCTCCCCCATTTTACCTCAGGACATCATATAATGATTTTTTTCCCTAAACATAATGAGAACAATACAAAAGGGGCTGTTCAGTAATTAGAATTAGAATTATAATAGAATATAAAAGAATAATAGAATTGTAAATTGGAAGGAGCTTATTAACAGATTTATCTGAAGGATTTGTGAAAATGTGAGATAAATTGTCACAGGATCCATTTCATACTGACTCTGTTACTAAGAAGCCGTGTGGGTCAGGCAAGATCTGCCGATGCAGGGCTCCTTTATGGACTACCCACATAGCAACATTTTGACATCCCAGATGCAGCCCACATCTGGCACATGTGGAATGATGATCTGGCCCACATGCAGTGTCGAATGACGGCCCTTGGGTGGCTCACTCCTGTTTGCCAGATCTGGGCCACAAGCAGGCCATATCAATGCCACATGTCAGCCAAGAGCAAAGAAATAAACCAGAACTGGACCTTATCTGAGCCACAAAGTCTGTGTATATTAAATATGGATTCATCTCAGCCTTAATAAGTCTGTTAACAAGCAGAATCACTGAAGGAAAGAAGAGAACAGAAAAAGAGACGAGCAGAAACACAAGAACTACAACTGACTTCAGCCACAGCCTTAGATGAAATCAACTGAAGAGAAAAGAAGACATTAAATCTCTGAGGATCTCAGCAGAGGAGCATTAAACAACTCCACAAGCAGCATTACCAGCTTCACTTATTACTAACCAGACTGACTTTATTTCTGTCAGACGTCTACACAAGGTTTTATTGAGAATTAACAGGGGATTAACTCTAATGTGTTTCATTTGAAGTCACCATAACAGTGATTAGTGTTTCCATTATTTGGGCTCTTAACTCTTATTATATCTTTTATCTTTTTTTGGCTGCTGTGACAGTGTGTTTGTCAAACACATTTACAGCAGCTAAGAAACCTAAAGTGTAATGAGATCAGGTGATGATGGTTACCTGTTGGTGGTTTTACAATCATCATAAAATAGACGGATTCACTGATGTCTTTTGTATCTAACAATTGTGTTGTACCATTAATATATTCACATCACAAACCCTGTGTTATTGCAGCATGAGATCCAGCAATATTATAACAATCAGTTACAAGATTTTAACAAACATGAGCATGAAAAGTTAGTCTACGATGACACACACAGATATCAACAATCAGCACATGAATCTCAACAATAGTGACAATCAAAAGTACCTTGCTGCAATGCATGCTGGGTACCAGCATAGTACAAAACTCTGCGTTTTCACGGATTCGCGTTTTTTTAAGTTTGCACTTTTTTTTAGATGATAACACTTTTCAACATTTTTCAACGCTTGCACCTCGGAACCTATTTCAAGGTTTGCGTTCTTGAGCCACCAGGCACTGTTGTTTTGCAGATAAGCAGGCAGGAGTGCATTAAGGGTTTTCTATCAGAATGATGTCATGTAAGCGGCCCCTAAGTTAATAACTAATAATCTTTGCAACGAAAGTGAATCAATCAAGCTAACTTTATCTGGACAATAACTTTATTCTAGAGCTGCTGCAAAGCCAAAACAATCTCTGTTACTTTAATTTCCTATTATCACTGTAAAACTGCTTTGAAACAATCTATATTGTTAAAAGCGCTAAATAAGTGAAGGTGACTTGACTTGACTCTTATTGGCCATTGCATTCAAGAAATTAACAACTATGTCTGTGATTGGCTACATTGCTCACCGCTGCAAAAACAAGTTGTAAATGGATGCATTTGAGTGCTTGCCAAATCTGTTTCGCCAGTGTATTAATACAGTATCAACTGAGGGTGCTATTGCTTGCGTTTGAGGGTTTCTTTGTTCTACTCCACCACAATTTGTGTGTTTTACAATGCAACAAAATGTTTACACTTGGCATTAACATCCAATCAAGCATATCAGATCATAAGCAAATCAGGACAAGGTGCGTTTACACCTGTCCACATCAAGTGGCTTCTGTATCTAGATAACAGGTCGGATCTCGTAAAAAAAAATAAAATAAAAAAAAATATGTCTCCGGTGCAAAGTCGACCTGCAGTGGTGGGTTTTCTTTTAAAAACATGTTTCAGTCTGGGGACATTTTACAAATCACAGCCATGAGCCACATACAAAAATGAGGAGGATGAAAAGGCTGCAAGTAGGCTACTAATAATGTGGATAGATGCTGTAATGGAAACGGTACAGAGAAATGTATGGGTCCGAGAACGTTGCCAGCTGTGGTGGGAAAAATGTGTGTTCTTTACAGAAAATGAATGGTTCTGCAACTTCCGGGTGCGAACTGCGAAGGCAAACATTTCAGTATATTTGCGATGTAGCCTACATGCTCTTCGCACTCGACTGTCCTATCGCAAAACCACACAGCTCTCAGTTCCGGAGAGAGGAGGGGGAATAATGGCAGCGGGCTGGGTTTTGTGTGATGTCCACCTGTGAATGCAGACACAATGGCTGGATTGTGTTTACATTACACTGAGATCCGATCACAATGCGTCCTCGACTACCTCCGAACCTGGACACGCTGATCGGATAACATTCCTATCAGAAGCGCGTTTACACTTGTCTTTTCAATGTGTATGTGGACAACATCCAGATACAGGTCGCATGTTAATGCCAAGTGTAAACGCAGCCTTAGATGAATGGGTTGCGAGTAAGCTGTGATTTACAGTGGTCCACTTACATGGTAACAATATCTGAGACATTGTAAATTGTAAGCAAACACTATGGCATCAACAACCCAGTGAAAATGTCTCTGCTTGAAGACGGACAGACCCTTTGAGCAGTCTCCAAGAACAGTTCCGTCAGCTTGAATTGACTTGTACCAGTATTGGTGCAGCGCCCTCAGAGCACAGAGCATGTGCGATATCTACGCTTTGCCCAACTCCAGAAGGGAAGGAGAGAATAGGAGAGCGCCAGCCCAATTTCCAGACAAGAGTCATGGCCTTACAGGGCCTGAAGGTGTCCAATACGCTTCACTGAAGTCGAAGTGAATAACAGCATTGCCTTCTGAGAGAGAACGCACAAGCTCTCCATCACAACAGGTTCAAAGGGAGGAGCCGTAAGCGTGTTTAGCACAATTGCTACAAGTGTAGCACCGGATATACGGTCAATGCTAAGAGAAGAGCATCAGTCAGTAAAAAGTCAGTTGACACATTCAGTAAATGTTCGTGGAGCCAGGAACACCAGGGAACTTTTGATATGCAGTGACTCAGCAGCGATTTTGCCATCTCAGGTCAAAAATGGGCCGTAGCACAGTACTTTGAAGCGATCAGAAAATAGCAGGTATAGAAGTCTTTCTGCATTTCACACACTTTGTACCTTTTAACAAGACTAGTGAGTACCATGCTGCTAAAGTGGAGCTCTATAGCCATGGTCAGCTGTGTTCAGCACTTTGACAGTCTTATGCATTGATTACATATATATATATATATATATATATATATATATATATATATTAGTGTTGTCACGATACTAAAATTATTGTTTCGATACCGATACCAAGTCAAGTATTGAGATTTCGATACTTTTTCGATACTTTTCCTGAAAAGGGAGAAACACTCTCAAATATCATTGCTGTGCTTTATTTTAAAACCGGGACAACATTCTAATCATATAACACACTAATAGATGAACATATGAACAGCAGATATATTAAACATTTGAACAAAATATGAAATATAAAAATATAAAAAATAAATTAGAGCAATTACATTCAAGGTAATTTTTTTTATAAATTTAGCAGCATTATCTCATTTATCATAAGAAACATAAGAGCTTTATCTTGATTCTGAACTTTGAATAAAAATATGAACAGCGATTATATTAAACAATGTTTAATATTGGTAACATATGATAAGCCTCATTGGTGATATATTTGACATGTGGGGAGAGAGTTGTGGAATATAGCAGCAAAGACAACGTCGGCAGTGTTGACGGCAAAATAGGCTACAGAATAATTCGTTCTGTATTGAGAGGTGCAATATTTGAAAATCGATCATATTTTTTTTAATTACATTTATTGTATTTATGTCAAAACTTTCAACCATCAAAATGTCATTTATTAATATGTATTCGTGTCAAAATGACATAGAAACATATTTTCCTATTCTATTTTGCCTGGGAATTAACGCTTCCAACATGCTTGCGTGACGCGTGAAAAATAGGCGTCGGTTATATTTATAGCATGCACTCGTTTTCCGCGCGTCTCGAGCTGCGCCCAGACACGTACGTCACGCAGGCAGTTTACATGGGAGCCGAAATAAAAACGGGCACGACACGCAGCCAGTGTGTCGCCGGCCTTACAAATCTGGAACGCGGTCATTCTTAGAAGTATGGATACTAATAAATTAAGGAATCGTGACGTTTTTAATTTCCGATTTACTTTTGAAGTATCAGTGCACCGTGCAACAGAGCAAGGTAGGCAACGTACTTCCATATGTCACTCCTCGCATCATCTTTTTCAACGAGTCGTGGAGACGTGGACCACTTGTGCTCGCACATGCAGTCATCTCGCTGTAGTGTTTTGTCACATGACACTGACAGCGGCAGGTTCTTTGCTCCGTGCATCAGGAAAAAAACACAGACGTCCATAGGGAGGCGTTTTTTTTATTTATTTATTTTTAAGTATCGATACTGATAAATTTAGGTATCGTGACGTTTTTAATTTCCGAGTATCGCGATACTTTTGAAGTATCGGTACACCGTGCAACACTAATATATATATATATATATATATATATATATATATATATATATATATATATATATATATATATATATATTTTTTTTTGGTTACATATTGGTTACATACCATGTTACATATTTTCTGTTTGAGGGTCAGCTTTCTTATTTGTATTCATACATGGTGCGATGACTTAACTTGTAAATAATAGGCCTACTATATTTTCTTTGTAAATTATACATTCAAGTGATTTCATTCTCTTTGCAATCGCTGTGTTATATGGGTGCATTTTAGTGACTAAAATGTCATTACTTTTACAGAAAGGCCTCTCATTATGAAGCAGGTGTTGATATACTTAAAATATTGGTGTGTCATTTTGTGGCGCTGTTTGTGCAAGTATTATTACTTGCGTGCAATAAGCTCACAATGCGTGTACACAATTTGTTAGATTGCGCAAGCAAATAATTACCCTTTTATTTGAAATCTTAGTAAGTCACAGAGGAAAAGATGTTTCTGTAGCATGTTTGCCAAACATTCCTAGTCATTTCAAGAAAAAAAAAAAAAAAAAAAGAATATCCACAAATATTTAATTCAAAAGTCAAGTTTCTCTCTTATTCATATTCCTTTATACATGTTTACAATGCACACAAAAATACCACATGAAAATGCACATATTTGGTCACTGTCAGTGTCAAGCACACATTTTTGGATTTTTTCTTTTATAAATCAATATACAGATGCAACAATCCTCATCTCAATTCAGCATTCATCTGCAATTGTTAAAGACATGAATTGGAAAGAATAGTTTGAATTATAGTAAAATACAGTGGAATAGGTGGCATAAATGCAGAGTAGAGAATATGATATTTAAATAGAAGAGAAATGCTATTAAAAAAAGCTTCATAGTGATTTGGTTTGTAATAAGATAGATAAGTTCTTTTTGGGTTCCCTCAGTGGGATTCCCCGAGGCATGTCTCTCTCTTACACTCCCCGAGGGTTACACAGAGAACAATATGGGTGGATTTGTTTTGCTGTCTCTGATTGAATTAGGATTGATTTTGCTGCTATTGTGCCAGGAGACTATCAGGTCTCTGGACTTCTTTAAGTGTGTTTATTGGATAAATGTTTACACGCTAGTCAGCAGGACCAGTGGTTTGTTAGCCTGCCATTTACTATAAAATAAAAATCAATAATGCTGAAATGTAATTTTACATCTCTTCATTGTGAGAGGAATGATTGTTTCCAGCCACACGGGATATGAAATGTCAGTTGCCAATCCATTGTGAGTGATACAGAGAAACAATTAAAGCTAAATACTTAAATTTAATAAATACTTACAGCTAAACATCTAAATAAACCTCACACATCACAATCTCACTCAAAAATACTATAAGAAATGATATTTAGGGTTGATTATTTACCACAGTGACATGCAGTTTAACAAAACAAGCCTCTCAAAATAAAGAGATAGTGTTCTGTTTCAAAGTGCTGAAATGGGATGTTCAACAACACACTTTAGAAAACCACAACAAACACAGCAATTAGCCTGAATGCACTTTGAAGTTCTGCATTTCTGCCGTCTTTGACTTTGTGTCTACATACACCTAAACACTCATACTGTTATTAGCATGACTTCACACACCGTGCTACTAGAGCAGAAGATATCACTGTGAAGACTGCAGGGGTCAGAGCTGATTCTTTTTTTTTTTTTTTTACCATAACTTGGGGTCAGTGCAGTACAGGAAAAGATATGAGAGCATGTAAAAGTGTTTTTGCATATGTACCACTGATACAAAACAAATCATGAAAAATATATTAACCAATTTCAGTGAAAAGATGAAACAAAATGACTTGACCTTTAGAATTTGGTATGTCCCGTCCGCCTTTTGCATTAGTGAAAAACAAAGTGTTTAAATAGTGTCACACATTTGCTTGCATTTGATCAGTGATAGAAATAAAATATCATATAAAATATTTCTTCATAATGTTCAGTCTTTGGTTTAAATGAAAACAAAATCTAAATATTTATTGAACCCATCTGTATACACTATGGGGGGCATATGTGTGTGCATTTTGCATGTGGTTTTCTTGAATTAAATATCTCAGTTGTGATGATACATGTTTTAGTAGAGTTCTATCATATGTTTTAAACTGTTTTACTGTATTATTCACTGTATCTACAACAGTATATTCACACATACAGGTCTTTCCATCAGAGTCGTGGTTTTGTATAATTAGTGTTAACTTCTGCTTTAGTAGTAAGTTAGATGTTGCCAGACCCTGTCATTTGTCACTGGCACCAGGGCTAGTCCAGACAACATCTCAGTGTCATCAACACAAAAAACACACACCTCATCATCAGCTGTGGCTCAGCAATCTGAGCCAATAGGCAGCTGTCAAAACAAAAATAAGATACGTGTAATGTTAGTTGGAAACAGTTCTGATAATTACAGTATTCAGAGAGCAACAGGCACAAGTAATGACAGAAGAGAGAAGAGAACTCAACTGTAGGCAAATAACCAGTATGGGGTCCTAAACAAGTAACTGGAGCCTTTGTTCTGGGGACATTTGTCATGTGACTAATTACTTATCTAAGGCAGGAGACAGGGAAAATAAAACTCAATTATAAAAATCTGCCACTGGAAAACATCTAATAAAATGTATATGTTACTTGGAAAAATATTCAGTCAGAATACACAGTTACTTTTAAATGGTTGTCATCAAACACTTTTTGCTATCATAATGTTGTAGTAGAGCATCTACCAATAAAGGACTACCAAAGGGGGGTGATTAAAAAAACAGCCAATTTTTGATCTTCTGGGTATAAGCTATAGTATTTTCTTTGCATGTGGCAGGAAAACCATGTAACAATGTCACAGGATGTTGAACGAACCCAAGTTTTCACTGAATTGAAAACTAAAGAGTTACATTAGAGATTACATAATGATATACAGCCACATTGTTTGTGTAAAATGTTCACTAATGCTTTTTGAGAATATTACATTGCTCATATGTCTAACTGTTTACTTAACAGATAGGCTTGTGGATATAGCCGTTGGAGTTCTGGGTCCCATGACTGTATATTGCTCTGCGTCCCTGCAGCTCTTCCAGAACTCAATCAGCATAATTAGTTCCAGCAAGCTTTTTGTTAAACGTGCAGAACGTCTTAACAGTGGGCAGAAACCAGCACCTGTGCCATGGCGGTTATTTGGTATATCACATTTTTGTATACTTATATTTGATATCACATTTGGTCAGTTTTATATGCACTCTAAAGCACTTATTTGAAACAGATGCTTTATAAATGTTTGGATTTCATTACACATTATGCATATAAGTTGTGTACAAATAAATGTAGGCTTTTGTAAAGAATATATTTTATTACTTTTCAGTTGATGATTATACCACAACATTAACATTTTTAGAGTCTGTAAATTAAACATTTTCTGAAAGTATTTAACAATTTATGAAAATAACATGAAAAAATTCAAATACAACAATTATAATTCTAAGAACATGGCACATACAAATAGACTTAACATTTCCCTGCTTACCTTTGTTCCGGCGCCATGACAATTCCTGTCCATCCTCTAGAAGCGAGAGAGACAGATAGACAAAGAGAGAAGTTCCAGTCAAAACCTGTTGTTGGGAGTCACCCCAACCACACACACACACACACACACACACACGTTTATACGCTCAGGCAGAGGGTGCTTATCTAATGTTCAGGATTAAATTCAGTTACCCTCGAGGGATTGGGTTAGATGTCAGAAAGATAGATGGGCATCATGCTGAAATACCAACGCGCAAAAATCATTTTGCATGTGCGTGTGTGTGTGTGTGCACAAATATAATGCAAATATAGACATGTATGTCCTCTCTTCCCAGGAGCATTATGTAAACAAGGGAATGGAGATGGCATCACAGCAAAGCACTCTATAACAGCCAATGAATCATCTTGAAACTTTCATTTAGTTGATTTGCACCAAAGTCAATATTAAATAAAAAGGAATGAAGTTAAAGAATTTAACCAGAAAGCAAAACAATAACATCTTTAATGACGTATTCTTCAATTATGACATCAATAAAAGTAAGGAAAGTAAATCAATCCATCAAATGGGTGTCTTTAATTTATGTATTCTACGCTGTTTTTAACTGCTCAGACATATTTCAAATGAAATTTAGTATTTCTCTCAATATTCAGAGCATAACAGATTGGAATGTAGAATGAATTAAAGACAGCAGATATTGGGGCATCATTCATGAAACATTTTTGCAAATTGAGTTATGCCATTAAATTTATATTGCACACAAATTTGTTCTGCTTGTTATTCATAAATTAATTGTGTTTTTACTCAAACAAAACTGCTTACTACTTCTAATTTAATGAAGATTCAACTTAAAGCTAAAATAACTCCACATTTATTTATTCTGTGTTCTGTTAATGTTATTCTGTTAATTATTATATTATTGCTTTCCATAAAGCTTATGCATTTTTAACTATATCTTTGACATGAGCCCTATTCGCACTGGATTAGTATTATCTGGGGACCTCGTGTTATTTAGAAATTATACCCCCCCCCCCCACACACACACCCACCCCCACACACACACACCCCCACACACCCCCCACACACCCCCACACACAAACATCTGAATTTCGTGTGGCGCATTCGCACAGGATAAGCGAAGCCTGTGTTTTTACTCGAAATTACTTATCTCCCGGATATGATGTCAGTAGGCTATTGCTTGGAAATGACTCGTCGTTATTATAGGTCTAGCTGTATGATATATCATAAACAGAAGAATGTTCCTTACTGCATGCTGCTATACATGTCATCCATCTCCATCTAAACATTCTTTTTATTTTTGCTGTTTTGATGGTTTTCAGCTTTCTCTTTGTACAAATTGTATAGTTGTATTGCATGGTGTATAGCGATATGACCCAGCACCCAAAATACTATCAAAACACTCCAACCATTCTTCACGAAAGATGGATAAAAAAGCGCACAGGAAACAAAAACCTTGAACAAATTATAAGCGACCTCGCCAAATCACAGAAATGCCAATTATCACAGGACCTCGGTGTTCAGCGAAATATGGTAGGTCATTTGTGGGGGAATTTTTACTTTACAAATTACAGACATAGCCGATTCGCACGGGATTAAGATCACAGACAACCTCCGCAATTATTACAACTTACTAGAGGTCACCAGGTAATACTTATCCCGTGCGAATAGGGCTATGGTTAAATAAATTATTATCTGTGTTCCATAAACAAAGAAAGAAAAAAAGAATAAAAAAGGTGAGACAGGTAAGACAATTTAATTCCATAAGCTCTGATTGGTTTCACTTTATTTTGATGGTCCCTTTAACACATTGTCTAAGAACGTCTTTTGATAGCAGTGTAATTTTGTGGTATCATTTTCTATGAATGTCACAAATCCTTGCATGCACTGAATTAACATGTATTGAACCTGAGTAAAGAGAACTAATTAGTAACTAATTTCATCCACTGTCAATTTCAGGAAGGCCATGAATTCAAGCATTAAAGGAGAACTCCGGTCAATTTTAACATTGAGCTCATTTTTTTTGTAAATTTGGAGTGCTGTTAATACAGAGAACAACGACAAAAATCGGTGTTGCCTACACCGTGTTATCCTCTTTTTAAAATTTGCACCCTGTTGAATTCAATGGGGCAAGTTTTAAACCTGCTTTTAGCCTCTTAACATCCTTGATGTGTCATTACTAGTGCACAGGTCATGTGAGTGATTCCTTCTGAGTGAACACGGGTGAATCTGACTGCAGTAGATGTGAAAGATATGAATAAAATTATGTTTATTCAGCCAGCGCACATACCTGTATTTTCTTCCTGTTTTCGGTCGAAGTCCGTAGTAATCGATTGTCGAGTTCACACGCATAGGTTTAGTTACCTATGATCACGCGCGTGAACTCGACAATCGATTACTACGGACTTCGACCGAAAACAGGAAGAAAATACAGGTATGTGCGCTGGCTGAATAAACATAATTTTATTCATATCTTTCACATCTACTGCAGTCAGATTCACCCGTGTTCACTCAGAAGGAATCACTCACATGACCTGTGCACTAGTAATGACACATCAAGGATGTTAAGAGGCTAAAAGCAGGTTTAAAACTTGCCCCATTGAAGTCAACAGGTTGCAAATTTTAAAAAGAGGATAACACGGTGTAGGAAACACCGATTATTGTCGTTGTTCTCTGTATTGACAGCACTCCAAATTTACAAAAAAAATGAGCTCAATGTTAAAATTGACCGGAGTTCTCCTTTAACAAAACACTTAGACTAACATGTCTAACCTTAAGCATGTTAAAGTGATACATTTTATATTACATTAAGATCAGATCTACAAAATATTAATGTAAAAGACAAGAGAAAGCAATAGTTTCTTACAATTATTATATAGTTTAAAATTGTGATATCAAATCCTAAACTATCTTTTCTTTTTCTTTCTTTCTTTCTTTCTTTCTTTCTTTCTTTCTTTCTTTCTTTCTTTCTTTCTTTCTTTCTTTCTTTCTTTCTTTCTTTCTTTCTTTCTTCACACAAACACACACACACACACACACACACACACACACACACACCTGTGTTGGTGTGCTGCAAGGGTTCTCAGGAGAGTCTGGTGCCTGCAGTACTGGCTGGTCATACCTTTACTGGAGAGCTGCTCTCTGCCCTCAGGCTACTGCTTAGCTATTCAACTCTGACTACAAACCACAGCCTGTGCCCTTTATAATGTGCCAATTTCAAAGATACAGTGCCGTAATGAATTTACAGACCTTGGGAAGCTCTGTCTGATATACTTCTGACAAGATGAACAGAAAGGACACACTATGCTTCTCTTTATCACTATCTCCTTCATCTAGCTTGTTGAATTTGCCTACTTAACTTCATACTGGTGTGCTTCTATAAATACTTAAATTAATTTTGTAAATGTTATTTCTTTAAATAGCCGACACACTGAAGCAGAAAGAGAATAGTATGCCATTTATAGACAGCGAGTGATAAATAGAGAAAAGAGAAAAAAGATCAAACAATAAAAAAAGAGGGTGATAAACTGTATGTGTGAGGGTGGGGATATTGTGCAGAGGTAAATTATTCTAAGAACACGCAGGAGTAATACATGTAGATACACAACCACATTAAAGCAACACTACAGGTTGGAAGCGGAATTGTCCACTGAAACGATTTTGGAAACATTATTTTAAGGTAAAAAAAAAATACATAGTGTTGTTTTAACATCGACAAGACTGAACAAAGAACAGAAAGAACTGAGGGCTTAAAGTGGATCTATTATGCCCATTTTTTCAAGATGTAAAATAAGAACTAATTTTGTATATTTATTTATAGCATGTTAAAATTGACACTTTTTTGGGGTGGGCAAAACCAGCCATTTTTGTGTGTCTACCTTTTAATGCAAATGAGCTAGTGCTCCCGGCCCCCTCTCAAGAAGAGGGTGGAGCTTCAAGAGTTCATGCAACATCAAAACAGGACAATCTCACACACTGAAAATGTCAGAAACTGTCAGTAGCTATGTTGACATGGAGATAGAACAGGTACAGTTTAGTTTAATTAAGGTTATGAATTATGTTGTCATCTTGCTTTTATCCACTATTAGTACAAGCCTGTTGTCGCAGACCCCTTTCGAATGATGGGCAAAACTTTACTGATGAGTTTTATGAAGTTTATTGTACTTCACACAAAAAAGGAAGCTTCCGTTTTCTGTCCAGAAAATCACAGTAAGAGCTGTACAAAACACAGTACAAGAAGTGTGCATTAAAGTCTTATACATAAACTCTCTCTCTCTCTCTCTCTCTCTCTCTCTCTCTCTCTCTCTCTCTCTCTCTCTCTCTCTTGCATTATCATCAACATACACAGCAAATTACACAAAAACACTCATTACAACTAACAGTAAACAAATAGACATTTTGCCTTTTCGGGGGTGCTTAATAAACTGGTAAACTTTATATCTATAATACAACTGTAATAAAGTGCATGCTTTCATTAATGCCATAAGCAGTATCGCTCCGGAGACCAGTATAACCAACAGTTGGTACTGATCCATCCTTGAGTAACAATTTTTTAGCAAAACCTGTGTTTTGTATCGTCCCTTTGTATTGACCCTCATTCACAAAGCAACAATTTCCCCTCTGCGCTCTAAGTATTCAATAATCACTCCACTCCTATCCGCTCCGGGTTCACCATTTCCCGCTCCCCGCTCCACTCCTGGCTCACTGATATCAGAAACACTGCTCCATCGTCGCTCCCTGAGGAAATGTGTGGCTAAAATATTTAATCTTTTAAGGTTGAACATTGGTCTTGGGGAGTCTGCTATGTATTTTCTACTGCACAAGAGGACGGGCATAGTTCAAATAACTCTGTACGCAATTGGATAGTCCTTCAACCAATCAGACCAACTATCCGGGTGACGTACTTTGCAGAGCTACGCGAAAACTCCAGGCAGAAAATGTGTAACCAATCGTGTTAATCGGCGGTTTGCAGAAGCAGCAATGGAATTGAGCGATTTTTGCAGGTTATGCAAAAAAACCTTGAAAGTTAGTGGTATTTACACCCACTCGAGCGATTTGTTTGCTAAAAAGAAGCCATTGGGCATTGTTGAGAGGTTAAAAGGAATTGGACAGAGCCGTAACGGCTCTGGAATTGGATTGGATTAAACCCGCCAATAGCGCTCCAGGTTGATAAGCCAGTTTGTGATTGGTTCCCGCAAATTTGTAAAGGAAGCAGCAGAGATAAATTTATAGGTTTCCAGCCTGTGCTGCAGGGTGAAATCAAATTGCCGGCAGATCAGGCTGGGTTTACCCAGTCTAAGTGACATTCTAATTCATGGTCAATATCTGTGTCAAAATTATTGGACGTTCGTGGTGGACTTCAGAATTCAACCGGAACTGGACAGATTGTGTGGTTCGTCATCGTGGGACATGGATCAACTGCATTCATCACGTGTCTGGGACTGCTCGTGATGTAAACTGTGCTCGTAGCATAAGTGATTTCACCATTGCTCCCACTCCACTCCGCTCACATACTCTGGTCTGGTGGGGGGGTGTTCCCTTCAAAAATAAAATGAATCCACTGCATCTTCAGTGACTCTGATGTAGGGAGTACAACAAAACACCCGAGTTGCTTACGAGACATTCTTGTCGCTACAGCTGCTCCGGCCTGGAGGAAATGGCAGACAGTGTACAACTCACTCAGGGTGGGGTCTATGCTAATATGGCAGAGTCTGTCAGCAGGAATGGGCGGGCCTGTACAAAGTGACATCACTTGTCCAGAATCTGCGAACGGCTTGTTCTGAGACACTGCTTATGATTTATGGGGATTAATAAAAAAGGAGTTGGTGGTTGTGCACACACACTGCCAGCACACATTTGTGTTCAAACACCATGTAAAAGTGAATTTTGCATAATAGGTCCTCCATTTAAATACACAGAGCTAGATAATTAACAGAACCAGAAACAGGTGCACAACTAAATCACTAACCATGGAAACAAACTAGTAACAGAAACTCAGGAAAACAGTGACAGGGAACAATGAAAAAGAAACCAAAACAGAATATGACCATGAAAGGTGACAGTCTTAACTTTATAAAAAGAAGGGGACCAACTATGGAGAAACTAAGTAGTTCAGGATTGCAAAATATATTTGTAATCAAAATTTAGATTGCAGTCCTGAAATCAGAGAGTCCTAGTTATGTTTACATGCATTCATTTTCATTAAAATCCAATCCGATTTCAGATTCTGAAGTTCTATTTATATGAATCCTAAACGTTGCAATTTGATTAATTTACATGTGCATTACATGCATTCCATGTCAGGTCCGGGATTCGAACCCAGAGTGTGTTGCTTGTAACCCAAGGTCTTAACCACTGTTCTATAGGACAGTGTGGACTCAATTGGCAGATAATTGAGGCAGATCACAAGAGGCAGGTTAGAAGGGAAAAAAATAGTCTTTACTAGTATTCTTCCAGAGCCAACACAAAGGATCCAGCATAAGAGCTGGGTTGAACAAGGTACAAAATCCACACTGGATGATGCAGGCAAAAAGAGTCCAAAACATAAAAGCTCTGACAAAAAGTCCTTCAGGGTAGACTAAACAGGAAAACACAAAAGCATGGGCTAGGCAAGAGACCTTCAAGACTGAGCTAAGATACAAGCAAATGCTAGTCTTTAAATATACACAGGTTACCACTAACTAGCTAGGCACAGGTGATTTCATTGAACCAATAATGAGCAGAGAATTAGGAGGAAGATGTGGAAGGCCTTGTGCTCTCAGTTTCCCTCTGCTGGACAGACCGTGGTGTGACAGGGCCCCCCCCTTTACGGCCGGCTCCCGACGGCCCAGGACGATCAGGATGCAAGCGATGGAATGTCTTGATCAGGTCTGGGTCTAAGATGTGTCGTGCTGGCACCCAGGTACGCTCCTCAGGCCCATAACCTTGCCAGTCGACCAGGTAGTGAAAGCCACGGCCACGGCGTCTTGAATCAAGCAACCTTTCCACTGTGTACGTGGGACCACCTTCTATAATACGAGGGGCAGGAGGGGTGGTGGCTGGGGGAGACAAAGGAGAGGTTAATACAGGTTTCAAATGAGAAACATGAAAAGTAGGTCTTACTCTTAAAGACCTCGGTAGGGCAAGCTGGTAGGTAACAGGGTTGACCCGTCTGGTGATTTTGAATGGGCCAACAAATCTTGGGGCAAGTTTCTTGGATACAACCTTTAATGGTAAGTCTTTAGCTGAGAGCCAGACCCTTTGTCCGACTCTGAAGTGTGGAGTTGCCCTCCTTCTCTTGTCTGCATACCTCTTGTAGCGGATGGAAGCACTCTTCAAGGCTACGTGAGCCCTTTTCCATGTCCTTCTGCAGCGCTCGATGAATCTCTCAGCATTAGGGACTCCAACCTCTATCTCTTGGCTGAAGAACAATGGTGGCTCAAACCCAAATTGACACTTAAATGGAGATATACCAGTGGAGGAGCTGCGTAAAGTGTTGTGTGCCAGCTCTGCCCACAGCAAGAAACGATTCCAGGAGGATGGCTGATGAGACGTGAAGCAGCGAAGGTATTTCTCTAACTCCTGATTTATCCTTTCTGTTTGGCCATTTGACTGAGGGTGGAAACCTGAGGAGAGACTGACAGAAGAGCCTAACAGGGACCAGAATGCTTTCCAGTAACGAGACATAAACTGGGGACCTCGATCAGACACAATGTCCACTGGAATTCCATGGATTCTTACCACATTCTGAAGAATAAGGTCAGCAGTCTCTTTGGCAGAGGGAAGTTTAGGTAACGGAATGAAGTGTGCGGACTTAGAGAAGCGGTCCACTACCACAAGTACAACAGTGTTACCTTCCGATGCTGGTAAACCAGTGATAAAATCCATGGAGATGTGAGACCAGGGGCGTTGTGGGATAGGCAAAGGATGTAGAAGGCCAGCAGGACGCTGATTAGAGGATTTCTGTTGAGCACAGACTGGGCAGGCTTGTACAAAAGATCGGACCATTCTTGTCATCTCTGGCCACCAGAAGCGTCTCTGAATAAAATCCAACGTCCTCTCAGTTCCTGAATGTCCAGCAAGGGCAGAAGCATGACCCCATTGGAGGACCTCGGATCTTGCTTCCTTGGGCACAAACAAACATCCTGCTGGAACTTCATCAGGAATGTGTACACCCCGTAGAGCCTCACGCACCGTATCCTCAATGGACCGACGAACTGGTGCAAGAATGCAGTCTCTGGGGATGATGAACTCTGGGGAACGGTCCCTCTGGGAACAATCATACTGGCGTGACAAGGCATCAGCCTTAACATTCTTGGATCCAGGTCTGTAAGAGATCACAAAATTAAAACGGGTAAAA
The DNA here is from genome assembly GCF_964197995.2 of Scardinius erythrophthalmus. Lineage (NCBI taxonomy): Eukaryota > Metazoa > Chordata > Actinopteri > Cypriniformes > Leuciscidae > Scardinius > Scardinius erythrophthalmus. The sequence continues at coordinate 41,416,618 of NC_138227.1, forward strand.
AACAGAGCCCACCTGGCCTGCCGAGGGTTAAGGCGCTTTGCCTGCTGTAGGTAGGACAGGTTTTTGTTGTCTGTCCACACAATAAAAGGATGCTTGGCCCCCTCCAGCCAGTGGCGCCACTCCTCCAGTGCAAGTTTCACAGCAAGGAGCTCTCGGTTACCCACATCATAATTTCTCTCAGCTGGTGACAGGCGTCTGGAAAAGAAAGAACACGGATGGAGTCTGTTATCTGTGATAGACCTTTGGGAGAGCACTGCTCCAACTCCCTCTTCTGATGCATCCACCTCCACGATAAACGGCAATTCGGGGTCTGGGTGTACCAGGATTGGGGCAGAAGAGAACAGTCCCTTTAACCTGTCGAACGCCTGCTGAGCCTCAGTAGTCCAGTGGATACGAGCGGGTGACCCCTTAGTAAGTGAGGAGATGGGTGCTGCAATAGTGCTGAAATTGCGAATAAACTTCCTGTAGAAGTTGGCAAAACCAAGAAATCTTTGTACCTGCTTTAGTGATTTGGGCTGGGGCCAAGTGGTGATGGCAGACACCTTCGTTGGTTCCATCTGGACGCCTTCTTGTGAGACAACATAGCCTAGGAATGAGACTTGGGGCACATGGAAATCACATTTTTCAAGCTTAACGAAAAGGTCATTCTCAAGAAGCCTCCTCAGAACCTGTTGGACATGGTGAATGTGTTCCTGTAGAGAGTCTGAGAAAATCAGTATGTCGTCTAGATAGACAAAAACAAAATGATTCAACATCTCCCTCAAGACGTCATTGATGAAGGCCTGAAACACAGCTGGGGCATTAGCTAACCCAAAAGGCATGACTTGATATTCCCAGTGGCCAGTTGGGGTACTGAAGGCTGTTTTCCATTCGTCTCCCTCCTTTATGCGTACCAAGTTGTATGCACTTCGCAGATCTAACTTCGAAAAGATCTTAGCTTTCTGAAGTAGTTCAAAAGCCGATGACATTAGTGGGAGAGGGTAACGATTCTTAACAGTCACCTTATTGAGCCCACGATAGTCTATACAGGGCCTAAGACTACCGTCTTTCTTAGGGACAAAAAAGAAACCAGCACTAGCTGGTGAAGATGATGGGCGAATAAAACCAGTACTCAAAGCATCCTGGATATATTCGTTCATGGCCTTAGTCTCTGGGGCAGAGAGGGAATATAGGTGACCTCTAGGTGGGAGTGCGCCAGGAAGAAGGTCAATAGCACAATCATATGGTCTATGAGGGGGTAGCTTAGTAGCACGTTGTTTGCTAAACACTTCTCTCAAGTCATAGTAATCAGGGGGCATGAGTGTTAGATCTTGTGGCTTATTCAAGGAACTGGCACTCACCTCAATAGCTGCCATAACTTCTTTACTCCCAACCACAGTGGAAGCAGGAAAGGTACAAGAATCCTCGCACGCAGAGCCCCAACGAAGGAGAGTTCCAGAGGTCCAGGAGAATTGAGGGTCGTGAAGCCGCAGCCAGGGGTAACCTAGAATAAGGGGTTCTCTGGTAGACTTGATCAGATAAAAAGAGATTGTTTCATGATGGTTAGTATCAATGGTCAACCATAAAGGAACTGTTCTGAACTTGATTATTCCAAACCCTATCGGTCTGCCATCTAGGGCTTCAACCTTCCAGAACGAAGAGCAAGTCTCATAGGGGATACACATTTTCTTAGCCAAATTAATGTCCAAAAAGTTATCTGCTGCACCTGAATCCACAAATGCTTTCAAAGTCACGGTCTTCTCCCTGGTATCCCCCCAAGTAAGCATAGCTGGCAACAGTAAACGGGAGTGAGGAGTGTCAAACTGAGCAGTTCCACTCGCTAAGGTCCCCACTTCCCTTAGCGAGCTTTGGCTTTTAACGCTAACTCAGGGCAAGAAGAGCGCAAGTGGTTAGAGCCACCACAATAGAAGCACAGGCCTTCTCTCATGCGTCTCTCTCTCTCCTTAGGTGAAATGCGGGTCCTACCCAGCTGCATAGGCTCTTCCTCTGTCTGTTGAGTTAAATGAGAAACTTCTGGGACGTTGAGAGATGATAACATGGGCATTTCTCGGGGAGTACAGCGTTCTCTTCTTCTTTCACGAATACGGTTATCAATTCGGACAGCCAAAGTTATGAGTTCCTCCAAGCTTGTACCCCAATCTCTACTGGCTAATTCATCCTTAACCCCCTCAGAGAGACCACGATAGAAGGTTGAAATAAGCGCCTCTGAATCCCACTTACTCTCAGAAGCCAGAGTACGAAACTCAATTGCGTAGTCGGCCACAGATTGATGCCCCTGATGTAGGTCTAATAGTCTCCTTGCCGCCTCACGGCCACTGACTGGATGGTCAAACACTTGTTGAATAGTTTCTATGAACAGTTTTAGATCAGAGCAGATGGGGGACTGTTGTCTCCAGAGGGTTGAGGCCCAATCCAGTGCACGATCACACAACAAGGAGATAATGTATGCAATCTTAGCCCTCTCTGAAGCAAAGGTGGCTGGTTGGAGTTCAAAAATGAGTGACACTTGAGTCAGGAAGCCCTTGCAGGTACCAGGCTTCCCACCGTAGCGCTGAGGGGTTGGAATCTTTGGTTCTTGGGGCATTGGTGCAGTTAATGGTGGGGTTTCTGGTGATGGTAGTACCACAGGTTCTCGAGGCAAGCATGTTTGTAGTTGTTGCAGCGACTCCCCAATCTGGTTCACAGCGTCTGTCAGTCTCTGGAGCTGTGTCTCATGTGTTCCAAGCAAAACTCCCTGTTTGCTAATGGCTCCGTGAATCTGTTCAGTATCTGCCAGGTCCATATCTTGTTTGGCTCAGTCTTGCTGTCAGGTCCGGGATTCGAACCCAGAGTGTGTTGCTTGTAACCCAAGGTCTTAACCGCTGTTCTATAGGACAGTGTGGACTCAATTGGCAGATAATTGAGGCAGATCACAAGAGGCAGGTTAGAAGGGAAAAAATAGTCTTTACTAGTATTCTTCCAGAGCCAACACAAAGGATCCAGCATAAGAGCTGGGTTGAACAAGGTACAAAATCCACACTGGATGATGCAGGCAAAAAGAGTCCAAAACATAAAAGCTCTGACAAAAAGTCCTTCAGGGTAGACTAAACAGGAAAACACAAAAGCATGGGCTAGGCAAGAGACCTTCAAGACTGAGCTAAGATACAAGCAAATGCTAGTCTTTAAATATACACAGGTTACCACTAACTAGCTAGGCACAGGTGATTTCATTGAACCAATAATGAGCAGAGAATTAGGAGGAAGATGTGGAAGGCCTTGTGCTCTCAGTTTCCCTCTGCTGGACAGACCGTGGTGTGACATTCCAAACTAAACACATGTGCAGTGCTCAGTCGCCATGTTCAGAAAGTCAACAGAGTGCATTGGGTGTATCTATTGGGTGTTAAATTGTCATGTTTTCCTTGATGACTTACCTAAAAAGAAAGCTGACATATATGTCAAAAGAGCTTTTTTAGCAAATATTTAAAGGGGTGGTATAATGCCCTTTTCACAAGATGTAAAATAAATCTCTGATGTCCCCAGAGTGTATACAGGTATGTGAAGTTTTACCTCAAAATACCCCAAAGATATTTTTATATTTTTATACAGTCCTTCTCATAGACTTCCTGCTTGCCTACTGTTCGGACACTCTTGCTTATTGCTCCGCGATTTGCTCTATTGCTTTTATATTTTAAATTTTTTATATTTGATCTCCTTTTATCACCTAATGTTAGCTTCAGCAAATCAGCTCAGTGCTCAAACGACAAAGCTTGCATTACTACAAAAAAGTAGAATTCTTTTATCCGACCAGTCTCCCACTGAAAGCCATCAGCTTACATTCCGGGGAAAGGAAAACACAACTGCCTACATTCAAAAGGATTAGAGAGAAAATGCCTCTTCTGGTTCAAGAATCTACTTGCTGCACAAACTGCCACAGACTTTCATAAAGGACTGCGGTTCTTGAAACAAAGTTACTTGCGGGACCACCAAACCAGACGGAGCACACAACAGAGCTTTCTCATGGACGCCCTCAGCATACAGCCGGTGAGTCCCATAAATCTAGTGCTCCTCGACAGGCCATACTGAGTGTAGAGAAACAAGCCGTAACTGGTTTTCACGGCTGCTTGGGCTTAATACATGGCAGCAAAAAAAACTGCAATGTAAAAGGAGTGAACTTCATTGACAACTTCAATCTTTTCTGGAGTCAGAGAAAACTGTTTCAACAGGATGGCCACCACCCAAACAAACTTGGTTCAAGAGTGCTAAACGACAATATCTACTCCCTACATCATCCTTCTGCAGTGTGTGCCAGTCCACTCAATCTGAATGGCACACACACACCTGGACACAGTATGAATGACCACAAGACTTCACTTCAGCACCTGAATGGATATGCGGTTGACAAATCACACAAGGACAATGATAACACCATGCAGCCACAACAACCTCTGCTCACGGACACAATCTCAGCTGAGCCCTGCCCACAGAGCTCACCACAGACAGACTGTGACATATTAGAACTGCTCCAAGATTCAGCACCCAAGGATGACTTCCTGAAAAACAGCCAGGAAAACCAGGACAACATATCACAGCCTCCGATAACACCAGAGCAACAGCCCCTCTCACCAGAAACATTATCCCTCTCTCCAGCATTTCCTCTTCTGTGCTTCTCAGAGAAAATGGAAGAACTGGTGTATGCTGGAACCAAACTATCCCACTCTTTTGCTGCGAGCCCTCAGATATCAACCAAAAACATCAGGCCCCGCAACCACCAAAGCCTGCAGGCCGAGCTCGCCCTCTCCCTCCTCCTGTGAGAACTCTTCGGCCTCTGCCACAACGCCGGGGCCCACACCCTCCCCCATCTGCTCGAGGTGAACAAAAAACAACTGATACCAGCTCTCAGTGATATGTGTCGGGTCCCCGCTATGATAACAGTAACTTTCTAAAATGTTTACAGAACAAGCGGGAACCCAGTGTAACTGGAACTTTCAAAAACGTTTAGCCTTTTATGTACAAACCGGAGTTGGATGAAGATGGAGAGACTCAAGAAGAGGTGACAAAATGTAGACACCATTTCTGAATGGTTAGTTGATGAATTTATGTAGCTTATGTGTAGTTATCTTCTAGTCATTGATTAGCATATTCTGTCTTGATCATTTACTGTATAAGTAGTGTTCCGGAGGTAGGGTTTATGTAAATTTTAGGGTTTATGATATCACTATCCCGTGAGGAATGTTGTGTGCCATTTGTTGTAGTCCTTAAAAAGCAATTATTTCAAAGAAAATATCTCCCTTTGCTTTGAACTTTGAGCATCACAACTTTGCAGATGTTGTTTATGCTCAAACAGCAACATTACACACTAACTAAAGTTAGAAAAGTGAAATCAAAATAAACTACACCTTTAATAAATATTTAGTCTCCTCCACTGACCAGATCATAAAACATGAGACATCAATAAACAGACACACATGTGCAAACATATGTACAAACAAATGATGTTAAATGCATGTATGGCACTGTGCTAGTATCACAGATAAACAGGAGAAGGAATACAGGTATCGTTGTACAGGTACTTTATTGAACAGGTAGGGGATTGGACAAACAACAGACAGTCAGGTAAGTGAGTAATATGCAGCTAGGTTGCAGACAGTCATACTTAGCTCATCAAACATTCTCTCTTTTGCAGGTGATAAAGCAGCATACGGATGAGATGGGGAACTTCAGTCCAAAGTTGCATGTAGCGAGAAGACAGCCTCTACCTCTAGGTGCTGGGCGTTCCGGATGGGTAGCTTAAAATTTGATGGGAAGGGTAAGTAAGTACTCTTTTTGGCCACCTCGATGCTGGGAATCCAGGATGGAGTGGACGATGTAGATGTGATTGTCGTCTGCTTCCATGGGAGGAGGAGGTATATCATCAGCACCAGACCCTGTGGAGGAAGGGAGAAGAGATGCATGGTGAGGTCTAAGCAGTGACACATGGAAGGTGGGAGCAATCTTATATTAAGGAGGTAGTTGTAAGGAATATGTGATGTCGTTAGTCTGTCTTTCAATGATGAATGGTCCAATGAATCAAGGAAGGCAGCCGGAGATGGATGTCTCTGGTAGAGAGTCAGACCTTCTGCTGGGGATGGTAAAAGGGTGTCGCTGCTCTTCTTGCGTCGGCCTGGTTCTTGTTTCTCAGTACTGCCCTCTGAAGGTGAATGTGATCTGTGTCCCACACCCTCTCTTTCTTCTGGAACCAGTAGTTCACAGCTGGAACTTCTGACAGCTCACCTGACCAGGGAAACGGGGCGATTGGTAGCAGAGTATGCACTTGAAGGGAGTAAGCCCCACTGCCTTCTTTTCAAAGAAACTGACACCAGTGGAGCAAAATTACGACCTCACCATCAAACTCCCTTGGTGGTCTGACGAAGGGAGTTCTGTGCATACTCTGCCCATGGTATGAAATGGTTCCAGCGGTGTTGGTGGTTGTGGCAGTATGACCGCAGGCAACTTCCGATTTCCTGGATCTTGCACTCTGTTTATCCGTTTGTCTGTGGGTGGTATCCTGAAGACAAGCTTAAGACACCCCAAGTAGATGGAAGAAGGTTTTCCACACACATGAAGTAAACTGTGATCCTCTATCCGACACAATGTCTTCTGGCAGTCCATAGTTAAGAAATACATGGTGAAATAGTGCCTCTGCAGTCTCCAGAGTGGTAGGTAGACCTTTAAATTGGATGAGTTTGCAGGCTTTAGAGAAACGGTCAACTACAACCCGGATGCAGGTGTTTGTGTCAGAGGGAGGTAAGTCTGTGATGAAGAAAATGCCAAGGTGAGACCAGGGTCTATTGGGAATGGGTAATGGTTGTAGCTTGCTTTCTGGACGGTGTCTTGTGATTTTGAAACTAGTGCATGTGGAACAGCCTCGGACCAAACATTGTATGTCCTGGGTCATACTGGGCAACCAATAACGCTCAGGGAGGAGCGAGAGTGTTTGCTGGTAATCTGGATGCCCTGATCACTGAGACGAGTATACGGAGTCCATGAGGCTTAAGAGTAGAGTTGATGGTACATACGTGTGCCCTTCAGGACCTCCCAGGGGAGCTGGCTCCTCTCTGATGGCTATAGCGATCCGTTCGTCCATCGCCCACTGAATTGGACAAGTGAAGAGGGCTGGAGGGAGAATAGGATCAGGTGATGGTGGACGTTGATCTAGAGAATGAAGACTGGAGAGAGTGTCAGCTTTGGTGTTCATGTGTCCAGGAAAATATGTTTCTTTGAAATTGAATCGGGTGAAGAATAAGGCCCATCTGGCTTGACTTGGGTTCAAACGGCGAGCATTCTTCAGATATTCTAAATTGAGGTGGTCTGTAATCATCTGAAATGGGTGGTTTGCTCCCTTCAGCCAATGTCTCTATTCTTCTAGGGCGAGTTTGATGGTGAGGTCGTAATTTTGCTCCACCGGGGGGTAGTTTCTTTGAAAAGAAGGCACATGGATGAAGCATTGCTGACTCAAACTGCCACTGAGAGAGTACCGCTCCCACTCCGCTGGTGGATGTGTCCACTTCTACGACAAAGGGCAAGTCAGGATTGGGATGTTTAAGGATGGGAGCGGTATTCTTCAGCTGTTGGAAATCATCAGTGGCCGATAGAATCCAGGGCAGAGACTAGGGCTGGTTACGGAGGAGTATGGTCAATGGTGCAGCGATTTGATTGAAGTTGGCGATGAACTTTCAATAGAAATGGGCAAATCCTAAGAAGTGTTGTAATTATTTGACGTAAGTGGGTTGTGACCAGTCCTTGATGGCGGTCACCTTCCCCTGGTCCATCTGAATGCCATATCCATTGTAACCAAGGAATTGGATGAAGGAACATTGGAATTCGCGCTTTTCCATTTTCAGGGAAAGGTGGTACTTCCTAAATCGTTGAAGGGCCTGCGCAACATGCCTGCGGGGTTGAACCATATTCTGATAATAGATGAGAATGTCATTGATGTGTAGATGATAACGAATTGCTGGAGCATGTCTCAGAATACCTCATCCATGAAAGCCTGAAACAATGAAGGTGAGTTAGCCAGCCTGTACGGAACAACCCAGTACTCATAGTGGCCTGACAGTGTTACGAAGGCCTTCCATTCATCACCTTTCCTAATTCAGATGAGATTATAGGTGCTGCGCATGTCCAGTTTGGTAAAGACATTGGCGCCTCTCAGTTGTTCTAGGGCTGACGAGATCAGGGAAAGAGGATAGTGATACTTGATTGTTTGATCGCTGAGAGCCCTGTAGTCAATGCACTTGGCTGCGAAGAAGAAGCTCAAAGTGGCAGGGGAGTTAGATGGTTAAATAATTCCTTGTTCCAGGGCTTCTTTGATGTATTCATCCATATGTTCTGGGATCAACAGAGGATAGACTTTTCCTTTGAGCATGGTGGCTCCAGGTACAAACTCAATTACGCAGTCCCATGGCCGATGAGGTGGAAGTTTAGTGGGTTAAAGGTTCAGAGTAGAGTTGATGGTACAACTTCTTGCTGAAAACATCCTGGAACTCCCCATACTCCTCTTTTCTAGGAGGAATGGATGGATATCATTTTCTAGGTCTTTTAAAAGGAAGTTGAAGGCAAGTCTGGAAGCAATATTCACTCCATTTGAGGATATCTCCACTGGGCCAGGAGATAGAAGGAGAGTGTTTCTGTAACCAGAGGAGTCCCAGGATGATATCAGCAGTTGAACCCTCTAGCACCAATAGTGACATATTCTCCCAATGCAAGATACTACAATATATAAACTATGAATAAACTAATAAACTAACAGTGTGTTAATGATTTGTAAGTACTTTATTAATGTATACTTATTATAAAGTGTTACTGAATGTGGAAAGGAAAGATGTGTAGTTTCTTCGGTTTCTTCCAACCTGACCATGGCACGGGTCATTACATTCAATAGTTCCCCATTATGTGGGGCTGACAGAAAGAAAGTGCTAAACAATTTCATTCTCTTCATCCTCACCTACTACATCCAGCTTCTCAGAGATAGATGGCACCAGCATCATGCTCTCTGCTAGATCGGAAGAGGCCAACGAATGTGCTTCCTGATCCAGCAGAATGCTTGAGCCGGCATTCAAGGATTGAGAAAGCAAAAGAAAATTTCTCGGCCAGCTAGAAATTCAGTCCCCACAATCTAAGTCTCTGCATCGCTACGGCAGGAGCGTGACCTGAGCCGCCTGATGCAGACACTCAAGAAGAGGGCCAAGTGTGAGCGGAGCTTCCTCACTGTGAACTTGTCACAGTGAATGCATCCAGCCCCCTCAAGCGCTGAACTGCTCCCAAGCCAACAACTCAAAGATCGTGGGTGTCCTCAGTTGTCATAAAACGAGGACACTTTCTAAAGCATTTGCTGCTTGTTTTGTCTATAATTCATCTACATTATCACACACTACAAACAAATGGCTCCTGAAGACAAAAAAAAAAAGCTGATGACATGTATTAGAGGCACCCATTTACTTCTGGGCGCTCCGCTTGTGACGTCATGGTCTGTTGTCTGAAAATGAATAGTAGCATGTGGTTACACGTCAAAGTCCCTACAAGACAAGAGATTTCCAGTGTTGCCAGATTGGGCTGCTTTTGAAAATAAAAAGCAGCCCAAGCAGCTTATTTTTTTCCTTTCGCTTTTACGTTTAGTCATGTTATTTTAACACATACGAACAAGTGTAAATAAATCACAGAAAAATAATGTGTAGTGTAGTGCATTGCAGACATCCACACATTTTCCCTAACGCAACCCTTATAGGTTCAGTTTAACCAATCAGGGTCGAGTAAGGGAGACCTGTCAATCAATTTACCATCTTTTATGTTGATGAGATGTGATGGCTCATCATGAGTGATGGGGTTTTAGCGTGATTTTGAATTTGCATCTGTATATTCACGCAATCGCAATGCCAAAGTGGCCTAAATATAAGTTACACAGTGTTGAGAGTGGGAGACTGACCAACTCTCAAAATGCGAATTACACCTGGGATGGGAGATGTGGGGTGGGAGAAGGCTCTTGGTAATATGATTGTAACTGAAATCAGAGCACAATTGAAGGATTTTAATCAAAATCGAAACTGAGAAAGTGGACTATACTACTCCTGTCCAGCATCAGGGGCCTGATGAATAAAAGTTGCGTACACACAAAATAAGCGTACGCAATTTTCCACGCACATATCGGGATTTATAAAAACTAAACTAGGCATGAATATGTGTGCACCGTATGGACACTCTAGAACACAGATACTCAACAGGCGGCCCGCGGGCCGCATCCGGCCCATCGGCATTCATTTTATGGCCCGCGTCATGCAAAAGATGAACGCACTTTTTTAATAATTTGAGCTCAAAAGTTGCGCAAGTATTAGACAGTGTGATTTATATCTATGTATATTGCGGACGGACGATAATCCGTTGGTCGATTAATAAAAAATAACATTCATCATCGTCATTCTGATGTGTTTGGAATGTTTAGTGAGATTTTATTTAGTTACTTTATATCTCGAAATGTACCATTAACTTGCTAAGCGCAACAATAGTAAAACAAGCGGTAAAACTGTCAGGCAACTTGTGTGTGCGGCGCGCAAGCTCGTGCATTCAGAGCTGTGCACTATCACAGCTGATTTGCGTGATGTTAGAGCTGATCCGCGCATCTCTAGTGCAGTGTGTAATTGGCCGATGATCCTCTTAACAGCATGAAATTGTGAATGGGTTATAAACGTAGCAAAAAGCGCTCCTATTACAATTACGAGCTGTCTATACGTCAATACGTACACGACACTCTTGCAAACCTCAGTTTAACCGGCAGTTTAGTTCGGAACGGGGCACGGCTCGCAAGAAAAAAATATTAAAGCTGCTTTTGAGCGAATTCTGACAAACTTAAAAGTTAGATGTAGCCTACTGGGATAATAGTTAATAATAATAGCCTTATAAATTTGTAAAGTGACCCTGTATAATGTCATCTAAAGAAAACATATAATATTGAACATTTGATGTAGCCTAGGCTAATAGCCTATATTAAGTTGATGAGGCCTAATCAATAATTGTTAAACATTTAAATATAAAGATAATATATGGAGAACTCTTTTCAAAAACGCGATAAACGCCATTTTTAAAGAAAGGTTTGTGCTTTCTGTTTGAGGTCTCTGTGAAAGTCCGCTTTCAGAGCGCTCACGTCCGTGATGGAGAACTGTCACGTAACATTGTTTTTTCCTCATAAATGCAAACACGAAAAATAAAATTTGTATTTTTGGAGGGTGGATTTATAGCATTTTGGGGAAAAAATTGATGGAATAGCGTTTAAAAAAAAAAAAAAAAACTTTGAATTTATCATCAACAATACTGTTGTTTGATTTAATAATCATTGTTAGACATGTTCAGACTGAGCAAAAGAAAAAAAAAAACAGAAAAAAAAAAAAAACATTTTAACAGGATAAATTGAATGAATTGAATATTCACAAAATGTGTGGGTCTAGGTAAAAAAAGTTATTTTCCTGAAAACTATGCAAATGGAATTATCGCGTTTTGGAAAAGAGCTCCTCATATACTCTGAGTATACTTTTTTAAACTACTTCATGTTAATCTACCTTTTTGTTCCAGAATTGTACATTTTTACCATTTTTATTTTCATGTTCAGTATTATTTTAAATTGGACAAAGACTAGCAAGACTTACCTTGCAAGGAGGTTTTTAATACTCTGTTTGAGTATCTTTTTTTTCTTTTTCTTTTTGCTTAATATTAATTATTAATATTGCTAGAAAACTGTTAATCCACTTTTTGATCTATATTTTTTATTTTTATGTTCAGTATTAGCATACTTTAAATAGGACAAAGACTAGCAAGACTTACCTAGCAAGGTTTTTTAATACTCTGAGTATGAACTCTCTTTTTTTGCATTAATATTGCAAGAAAATTATTATCCAGATTAATTTTTTTAATTTTATGTTCAGTATTACTTTAAATAGAACAAAGACTAGCAAGACTTATAGCAAGATAGGGAATAAACTGAATTTCTATATAAGTAAAAACTGTAAATATTGTCATAAATAAAGTTTTATGATGCAAGTTGTAATTTGTGGCCCTTCACATTTAATATGGTTTAAATGTGGCCCCCTTGGCATCTGAACTTGAGTACCCCTGCTCTAGAACGTGCTTGCGCACTCTTTTACTGAAGTGAGCGAATTAATTAAGTAAACAATGATTTAAACTCTGTCTTACATCTGATATACACATTTAGATCAAATATGCCACTCTCATTAATGGAGTTAAGCACTGAAATTTCATTAAATCATTATCCAGAAGTTACAATATTTTTATATCAATTTTAAATTGAAATATTTGTAGTGGATGAGCTGCTTTTGAACACTTTTCCTGTGGAATGCTATTTTAATGTTTTAACTACATATAGGATTGCTTGGCGCATGATAATTCCGCTTTGAATTGTGTTCTAAACAGCATAATGTTTTTATTCTGAGAAAATATTTTAACACGAAAAATGATCAAAAATGATCGATGGCTTAGCACCATAGACAGTAGGCCTATAATGACAGACACGGAAGGATTCGATCAGTGATCGAATGGTCCATCGGCGGGTTTGAATAAGTCCGATGACAGTAGGCTCTATAACCTCTACTGCACACAGGTGCTGTTGGTGTCATGGACAGACAGACAGTAGCCTACTGATAACCACTTTCAGGGTCTTCCCAATATTATGAAAAATACTATTGTATTTGAAGGATAGAATTTAAAGGAAATTGTAAGATATGCACTTTTTATTTTTTATGATATTTTGTTAGTCAGACAATTATTTACACTGCAAAAAAATAAGGCCTGTTTCCATTAAAAATATATAAACCATCCTAAAATATATGTTTACCTTAGTGGAAAAGATTTAGAATAACTATAACCAATATTGATTTTATTCTTAAATAAGGCAAGGATACTGAATGATTTTTAGTAATGTAATGTGACATACTCCTTGTATGTCCTCTCTCGTCCTTCACGATCACCGCTCCTCCTTTTAAGCTTCCCCTCCTCAGTGATAGATAAGGGACCGGTGCGTCATGCAGGTGTCGCTCATCAGCAATCACTCGTCCTGCTCACCACATACCCCCATCGCCCATCGCAGGACGGGGGGTAGCCTCGAGACTGCACTCTACTCCCCCCTCCTCAGGGGGGACCGTAGCACCTGGGGGTATAGACAGACGAGGCGAGAGAAAAGGAGAAGGAAGCATGAGGAGTAACAGAGATGAGAGAGGGGAAAGAGAAAAAAAAATCTTGTTCCTGAAGTTGGTCCACAACGCACTGCCATCTGGTCCTCTACCAGCTGGGTGATCTTCTCTGCGGTGCCTGGGGGTGGCGCTAGATAGCCCTCGGTGGATGGCTTGACACTCCTCCACCGCCTGTTGGACGGTGACGGCTCCTCCGAGTTCAGGCAGGTTTTCATTTTAAAGTGGGTGGGTTTTGGTGAGCTTTTAGGCTTGAGATCATCCACCCAATCTGGCAACATTGGTCATTTCACTCGGCGGCCATCTTTGAAACATGGCATGCAAGTGCAGTTCCTATGTCTTTAAATGGGGTAACATCAAATTTAAGGAAACTTCAAGTGGAGATCAGTGGAGATGCAAGATTGTTGACTTTAAAGTAAAAAAAAAAAAAAAAAACATAATTTGTAAAGACGAAAATGGAAATTATTTTACCTAATTGTCTACATGAGCTATTGGTGCTTGGACCCTAATGACTGTAATTTGTGGTTATTTTTTGTTCTTGATTTTTCTGCCCTAAAAGTGTATGGGCATCAGAGACCATAAATTGACCCGAAACTTATTGCAGTATGGTACCAAACATGCACTGTTACTCAGGCACACAGACACACATCCATCCAACACTGAGGCGTCTGTAAAGTTTTAAATCTTTAACTCATTTAGTCACAATAGATTGCTTAAAATCAAGAAGCTTTAGGGCCCTATCTCACACCCGGCGCAATGCAGCGCCAAGCGCGATGCAAGTGTTTTTTGTTTCAGTCTGAAGCAGTTATCATTTTCTTGTCCTGCGCCACGTTGTTTAAATAGCAAATGCATTTGCGCCCATTTGTGCGCCCATGGACGTGCTGGTCTGAAAACAAGGTGTGTTCTGGCCAAGGCTCGAAATTGCGACCATTTTGGTCGCGCTCCTGAAATTTAATCTGTGCGACCTAAAAATATATTTGGGAGCATTTGTGCGAGTGCAAATAATGGCTGTGGTGCGACCTGTTTTCATTTCTCTAAAAAACGTTTGCAAAAAACTTCACAGTGTGTACCTTATGTGCGCTGATACGCGATGGCCGGACCGTCATTCTATCCAACGTTATATAACCAATCCCGGGGTTTTTCCTGCATTGATTTTTTTTTTGGCGGCCGCCAAAGCCTTATTTGATCTGTGCGTGAGTGACTGTTGCGCTTGCCGAGAGAAAGCCCCGGCCGCGCGCGCGCACTCTCACGTCTTCAAACAGCACGAGCGCTGTCTTGCTCTCTCTCCCTCACGCATATTAATCTAAATCATCTGACACGATAGAAAAAGGGCGGAAGACCGAAGTTTCACGTGGAGCATTCGGAGATTTTTTTTCTCCTAAATTACCGTGGAGTGTGAATTGTGCTAAAAAATAAACTACCGGGATAATCACACAACGCGTGCTGTAGGCTACACGTCCACTAATGACACGTCCGATTCGCGAACTAATGACTCATTTGAACCGATTCACTTTAATGAATGGTTAAAACAACTGATCTGTCCAACACACTCACGAGACGTCTGAATCGGTGTATAACAAATCGGTAACACTTTACAATAATGTTCCACTTATTAAATTCTAGTTAACACAGTTAACATGTACTATTAATAAACTGCACTTTGTTAATTTGTTAACCATTGTTAATGTTAATTTCAACATTCGGGCTACTAATAGCCTAGCCTGGTTCTACCAGACTCTCGTACATTTCATTTGTACAGAGAGTCTGGCCTCTCTCCATTGACAAGCGTTAACTTCCTTGTAGGCGGGTAGTCTGTCGAAGTTTAAAACTATTGGATCTGCCCAGAGTCACTCTGGATCTGCCATAACCAATCGCTAACATTTGGTCGTGACGTATGTCAACTCAAACTAGCGCACGATCTCAACGTCATCGTTCTCAGCCACTCCCTCTGTTCGCTGATTGGTCCTACAAAAAATTGATTTCTGGAAACCTAAGAATATACAGCAGTCCCAGACGTAGTACTGAAGGAAAATGAAATTGAGCGGAAGTACGTAGGAGGGCGGAGCCAGGATACTAATAGCCTACATTATTGAAATATTTTTTTTTTATTTGTTAACATAGTTAATGCACTGTGAAGTAACATTAATGAACAATGAACAGCTGTATATTTATTAACTAAGATTAACAAAGATTAATACAGCATATTAATAGCAATAGAGTGCCAAGCAAAAAATGCAGGGACAGGTGGGTGGCAAACAAATCAGGTTCATCAGGTTCGATTATTAAGGCTTTTAATCGGCAGGATACGTCAAATATAACCATACTGTCTATGAATATAACACCGCATACACCATCGCCAAAGAAGAGCTTGCCTTCACTAAATTTATGTCAAATGACAAATCATGTGCCAATATCATCGGGGTGAGATAATATAGAGCCAGAAGACCAAATTTCAAATCTTGGCCACAGGATGAAATAAAAGTTAATTTCGAGCCGTGGTTCTGGCGCATTGTTGGTGCGTTGCTATTTTGAGGCAACAGAAATAGACTGCGCCATTGAGCAACTTTTTTTGTTGTTGTTTAAAGAGTGTGTTGGTAATGTGCGTCTATAGGCGGGTCCACAACGCACGTACATTCTGCTTATTAAAGGTGCTCTAAGCGATGCCACGAGTTTTTTAGGCCAAAAATTTTTTGGTCACATACAGCAAACATCTCCTCACTATCCGCTAGCTGCCTGTCCCCTGAACACACTGTAAAAAAATGCGGTCTCTCTTGACAGCCCAGGCTCCACAAACGGCAACAAAAACAAACTGGGCTCACCCGCACCACGAAACACAACAAACAGTGTTCCAGCCAATAACTGGCAAGAAGTATTTGAGGGTGGGGTTTGGGGGTTTAGTGTGCGTACACATGAAGGGGGTGTGGAGGAGAGAGAAGCATGAAGAGGGAAGTTTGAATTATGGCCGACACACGACCAAAGAGACAACGTTCTGATGAACAAATTGCAAAGAAGAGGGACAAGGATAAGGAACGCGCGAAGTACCGAATTTACATCGGAAAAACCTTCGAAAGGTGGGAGAACTCCGCCGGTAGAAGGGCTTCCAATCCAACATTCAGTTGCTCTGTTTTTGCAGAACAGGTGGGTAAATCCTTTTTTCTTTCTAAACTGACGTTCATGTTCGCCAAACCAACACTAGGACGTAATTAACTAGAACTATGCAGTCAGCGTTAACTTTGGTGAATACAACATATATGTTTCTAGCAGTGATCAACCTCTATTGTAAATTCACAGTAGGGCGACAATTTGTGTGAATGATTGTTTTCACCCACTGTTTGTAATGAATTTGAATGTTCATTTATAGGCTATTGACAACTTTGACTAAATTTGTTTACGACGCCGCCGTTGTTTATGCTCACTGGGAAATGCGAAGCTAACATTATTGCTATTATTCCGTCCTTGTATGGGAGCTATAGTTATAACCTCGGGTGGCGAAACGATTTTAAGATAATGTTTCTCTTTTTCTGCATTCTGTTCTGCAATATATACAAGCATTTATCTAACTTGGTGACATTACACATTGAATGAAGTATCAGTAAAACTTAACTTTGTTTAGTGACTACTTTGACTTTCCTTTATGCCGGAAGGGAGGGGAGAAGGGAGGGGAGGAGGGAGGAGACGGGATGAGGAGGAGGGAGGGTCTAGCTAGCCTCCGCTTTGTTTGACAACAATTCGAATGTCAACCAAAAGTTATGTCTCCCGACATCGCTTATAGCACCTTTAAACACACAGGGATGCACTGCAGCACACAAATATGCCAAATATTAAAATTAAAAGGATTACAATGTAAAAGATTATTATAGTGTACATAAAGATATGGTGGAATTCGGCTTGTCCCGTAGATGGTCTGCTTGTGCACTTTTACCTCGCACACGAGCAGTTCCATTTGCGCTCTGGAGACGGCTTCGGTCTTTCCACTATCAAATTCCGTCAGGTAAATAGCGAATCTGCCATGGCGCGAGTGCAACTGGCATTTAAAGGGAATGGGAGATGAAACTCTGATTGGTTTAAAGCACGTAAATTCCAAAACACACCCATTACTCATTAAGAGAATAGGGACAACCCTTTTAGACCATGCGCCTGCTGCGCATTTTTAAACTAGTCGTTAAACTAGCAAAAGTGGATTCGGACACGCCCTTGCGCTTAGATCGTTAAAATAAGGCCCCTTACTGTATTAAACAAGAACAACAGTGTCAGCGTCCCATTTAATCAAAAGTACAATTTCATTTTCAACTATAAAGCTGCTCTCCAGTGTGTTCATGTTTTCACTCGCAGATGTCTGACCTCGATGGACTGATCAGGAGAAATGAACCAGAAAAGATTTCCATGTGAAAGAAGGCGGAGCCTCTGTGCACAGCTACTTATTATGTTATCGCCATGGACCAATAGTAGTAAAAAGGTGGTTTCCAGTCATAGCTAACTTTTCCAGAAAGTTTGCTTTGGCAAGCTGTTTCAAACTCCCAAAACGAACTCCAAAAAACTTAGGTTTGGTCTGAATTATTATTTATTTATTTTTTATAGGGACAAAGCATGTTAATGAACATTTGTACAAAATACACAATGTAAACAAGCCGGATTATAGCAACATTGCTAATTTACGTCCGTAGTCCCTAGGCAGGTACACACAAGAACAAATACTCAACTATACACAAAACTCTACTAAAACACAATACCCAAAATACATTACAAAAATTACTAAGAAAAATGTTTACACACTTGATTTGTCATAAGCCACTTCTTTAGATGCTCTTTAAAAGGGTGAAAAGTCGAACATTGTCGTATTGACTACGGTGTACTATTAAAATATTTGCTCCCTATCACAGATAATACTTTCTGACCAAAAGATGTTCGCCTATGGTACTTCACAATCCCCTCTACTGACAGACCTGGTACCAATACCACAATCTGTCCTCTGTTTTATGAATTCTTTCAACGGAGGTGGGGCAAGCCCGTGCCAGACCTAATAAATAAAACATGCATACAGTAACTGAATTTTTTTTTTTTTTTTTTTTTTTTTTTCAACACTTGTATCGCCTTGTATCGCCTTCTTATACAGTGTTTCAATTAACTTTAGAGTTGTGTCACCTGTGAATGACCAACTATTGAAACAATACTGCATATGTGAAAAAATCATTGAATATAAATACAACCTTGCAGCACCAACTGTCAAGGATGGCCTAATGTACTTAAAATTCTTTAAATTAAATTTTACAATATTAGACAACTTTTTTATATGGCTTTTAAAAGTGAGAGTAGAATCCAAAGTAACCCCAAGATACGTAAACTCTTTAACAACTTCAAGTTCCTCCCCTCCCAGAAATACATTTGAATGCGTCATCTCTACTAACCGTTTTGAAAATGAAAACATCATACACACAGTTTTTTTGTGTTCAATAATAAACCTGTCCTGGTAAGCCAATCCTGTATATTGGTCATAGCAGAAGTCAAAGTAATCGAGGCTTTTTCAAAATTCTTAGCATGGGTAAAATGACTACATCATCTGCAGACAACTGAACAATTACATCTTTACATACTCCAGGTAGATCATTAATATAAAGTGAAAATAGAATTGGTCCTAAAATAGAACCTTGTGGAACCCCCTTGGGGAAAGCAATATTGAAAGATTTTATTTTGAAAGATTTTATACTTTGCTCTTTTTATTGATTGCTCCTGTCTGCCTCGCTGCCTGCTGTGAGTGTGTTTGCCTCGGTGCTGTAAGCTCCGTCTTAGCCTCGTATTTCCTTGTTTTGAACTATCATTTACTACAATTTCTAGTTGTTTATACTACTACTAAATACAGCTTACCCAACATCTCAGATTAACCTGACATCGCTAGCTTCCGTTACTACTAGCACAAGCTAGCCTGTTAACGCGCCACCCGTGCGCTCAGCTATTTTAATTTTTTTATTTTTTTATTTTTTTATTTTTCTCTCGTGCGCCCGCGCCTTTAAATTCATAAAAAGCTCAGGTGAGTAAGAATCACTCAACAAACACAGTGAGTAATGTCTTGTCCTGTTATTGTCACCTGCACTTCATGTCACATGTTTAGCATAGCCTTCTCTGTTGGCAATATAGGATGTGATAAATGCAAATAGCATCCAAATAGCATCCAATATAGGATGTGATAAATGCAAGGAGACAGTTAGGCTGACAGAGAAGATTTCATAACTAGAAACACGCATCCAAACTTTAATTGAGGATAGTAAGAGTGCTAGAGCTTAAGATACTATTTTGGATGCGCCTAGCATAGTGAACTCTTTACATGATTCGGTTCCAGCTGAATTAGTGCCTGCGCAGCCGGGCAAATGGGTGACAGTGAGGGATCGCTCTAGTCGCGGATCAAAAAAACACTCTTCCGTTCCGATTACCATAACAAATCGATTTGCCCCGCTCAGTGAAACACCCACTGAGAGTTCTGTTGATTGTGCCCTAGTAATTGGCGATTCTATTACACGGGCATCCAACCACCATAGTCACATGTGTGCCGGTAGCCAGAGCGCCTGACATCAAAGAAAATTTAAAAGTGCTGGCTAATGCTAATCGTAAATTCTCTAAGATCATTATTCACGTCGGCACTAATGATGTTCGACTCCGCCAGTCGGAGATCACCAAAATGAATATTAAAGAGGTGTGTGAACTCGCAAGTGTGATGTCAGGTACTGTAATTTGCTCTGGCCCCCTTCCTGTTCGCAGGAGTGATGAGATAGTTAGTAGATTGTGTTCTCTTAACGGTTGGCTGTCTAAGTGGTGTCCGCAAAATGGCACATAGTCTTAGAGCTCAAACATGACAATCTGGGCCTCAGGTCAGGAAGCAGACAGACTGGCTTAACCGACTGTCCACTAGCGGCCTCGCGTCACCAAGGTCAGATAAATCCTATCACATAGAGCTATCATCCTTTCACCTAGCTATCATCATATAGAGACTGTGTCTGTTCCCCGAATTTGGAAATCCAAAAAAAACGTTTTAACCCATCTAAGGTTAAAAATTTAATTGATGTTCAACAAATAAAAAACAGCTATAATACAGATGAGCAAATGCTAAAGCTTGGGTTGCTGAATATTCGATCGCTTACTTCAAAAGCACTCATTGTTAATGATATGATTTCAGATAATAACCTAGATGTGCTGTGTTTGACAGAAACCTGGCTAAAACCAAACGATTACATTACTTTAAATGAGTCCACCCCACAAGATTACTGTTATAAACATGAGCCTCGTCTGAAACGCAAAGGGGGAGGAGTTGCTGTAATTTATAGTAATATTTTCAAAACCACTAAGAAATTAAGTTTTAAATATAATTATTTTGAAGTGTTAGTACTTTATGTAAAAATATATATGTTCTGCCCCCGCTTCTGTGTGTGTATGGCGTGACATAGCCTGTTACATCAGCTCGGCAGATAGCTAACAGTTTCCCCAAGACAAAGAATGAAGCTTGTTTATCCTTTCCAAACTTTACTCGGGAAGCACTGTAAAACTGCAAAGAACAATACATTTCAGTATTCAATTCAAATACATAAGTTGTTCAAGAACAATATTGACATTTAATCTGTTGAAAGTATAAAAATAAATGCGCTAGCTTAATGCTAAATTCTATAGGAAATTCCATTACGAGGCTAACGTTTAGCATATGCGATCAAAATACACATTTAGAACGAACTCAACTTCATAAACAAAGGATCTCATTACTAGTATTCTTAGTGCTAGATGATGATATAACTGTATGACTTCGTACTTACAGGCAAACGTGTTTTCTGGCCGAATTAAATCCAAAAAGAAAAATATGAGACCGCTTAATTCACCGAGAGACATTGAACAAACGCGAGACTACTAGTAGAATGTGAAATGACGCGAACTGACTCGAGACTACTAGTAAATGTAAACAGCACGCTATGTTAGGAGTCGCCACAAGAGGTCTCTCTTTTGCCCAGATAAACAACAGAACATTACAATATAGGATAAATGATAAATCACGTTTGAGATTTGTGTTGGCTACTGTATACAGGCCACCAGGGCACCATAAA
The DNA here is from genome assembly GCF_964197995.2 of Scardinius erythrophthalmus. Classification (NCBI taxonomy): domain Eukaryota; kingdom Metazoa; phylum Chordata; class Actinopteri; order Cypriniformes; family Leuciscidae; genus Scardinius; species Scardinius erythrophthalmus. Next base: position 41,437,901 of record NC_138227.1, read on the forward strand.
GATTTTATCAAAGAATTTGAGGACTTTCTATCAGAATTAATATTGACTGCAGATAAAGTACTAATTGTTGGTGATTTTAATATAGAATAATATAATATACAGCGATAATGAAAAAGATGCATTGGGATTGGCATTTAAAGACATTGTAAACTCTATTGGAGTTAGACAACACGTGTCAGGACCTACTCATTGTCGTAATCATACTCTAGATCTAATATTATCACATGGAATGGATGTTGATGCCGTTGAAATTCTGCAGCAGAGTGATGAAATCTCAGATCATTTTCTAGTCTCGTGTAAACTTCATTTAGCCAAGGCTGCAAAGCCGACTCCGTGTTTCAAATATGTGAGACCTATTACTTCTGCCACTAAAGATTGCTTTATCAATAATCTTCCTGATCAGTTTCATCATCTCAGCATCCCAGATAGCTTAGAAGAACTTGATATTGCAACAGAAACTTTTAACTCTCTCTTTTCCAGCACTTTAGACACAGTTGCTCCGTTGCGCTTAAAGAAGATTAAAGAAAATAGTTCAACGCCGTGGTACAACGAGCACACTCGGGCCCTTAAGAGAGCAGCCAGAAAAATGGAGCGCAACTGGAAGAAAACAAAACTAGAGGTATTTCGCATTTCATGGAAAGAGAGCTCGATTGCTTACAGAGAGGCCTTAAAAGCTGCTAGATCTGCTTATTTTTCAAACCTATTAGAAGAAAATAAACATAATCCTAGGTATTTATTTGAAACGGTGGCGAAACTAACGAAAAAGAAAGCTTCAAGCCCAGAAGTTTCCAAGCAACACAGCAGTAATGACTTTATGAACTTCTTCACTTATAAGATTGATAATATCAGGGAGAAAATTATAACTATGCAACCGTCTACTACAGTATCACATCAGGCAGTGCATTGTAGTCTCCCTGAGGGAAAATTTGATTCGTTCGTTGTTATAGAAGAGGAAGAATTTACTAAACTCGTTAAATCATCCAAATCTACAACATGTATGTTAGACCCTATACCGACTAAGCTACTGAAAGAAATACTTCCAGAGGTCATAGATCCTCTTCTTAATATCATTAATTCATCTTTGTCTCTAGGATACGTACCAAAAACCTTTAAGCTGGCTATGATTAATCCGCTTGTTAAAAAAACGCAACTTGATCCTACAGAATTAGTCAATTACAGGCCGATCTCGAATCTACCTTTTCTGTCAAAGATATTAGAAAAAGCAGTGTCTCCACAACTGTGTTCCTTTCTTGAAAGAAATGATATCTGCGAAGATTTCCAGTCAGGATTTAGACCGTACCATAGTACTGAGACAGCTCTCATTAGAGTCACAAATGATTTGCCCGTATCATCCGATCATGGTTGTGTCTCTCTATTAGTGTTACTCGATCTTAGTGCTGCATTTGACACTATCGACCACAACATTCTTTTAAATAGACTCGAAAATTATGTTGGCATTAGTGTAATTGCACTAGCATGGTTTAAATCATACTTATCTGACCGTTATCAGTTTGTAGCAGGAAATGAAGAGATGTCTCATCGATCACAAGTTCAGTATGGCGTACCACAAGGCTCAGTACTAGGACCGCTGCTGTTCACTCTGTACATGCTACCATTAGGAGATATCATTAGGAAACATGGCATTAGCTTTCACTGTTATGCCAACGATACTCAGCTGTATATTTCTTCAAAACCTAACGAAACTTACCAATTCACAAAATTAATGGAATGCATAGCTGATATAAAAAATTGGATGACTCGTAATTTCCTACTACTTAATTCTGAAAAAACAGAGATTCTAATTATTGGACAAAAAACTTCCTCACGTAATAACCTAGAATACTGTCTAACACTTGATGGCTGCTCTGTCGAGTCTTCGTCGTCGGTTAGGAACCTGGGTGCGCTCTTTGATATCAATCTTTCATTTGAAAGTCACGTGTCTAGTATCTGTAAAATCGCATTTTTCCATCTTAAAAATATATCTAAATTACGCCATATGCTCTCATTGACAAATGCGGAACAGTTAGTTCATGCGTTCATGACCTCAAGGCTAGATTATTGTAATGCTCTACTGGGTGGTTGTCCTGCACGCTTAATAAACAAAGTACAGCTGGTTCAAAACGCAGCAGTTCGAGTTCTTACCAGAACCAGGAAGTATGACCATATTAGCCCGGTTCTGTCAAAACTGCACTGGCTGCCTATTAAACATCGCATCAATTTTAAAATATTGCTGATCACTTACAAAGCACTAAATGGTTTAGCTCCGCAGTACTTGAGCGAGCTCTTAACGCATTATAGTCCGTCACGTCTATTGCGATCTCAAAATTCCGGCCAGTTGATAATACCTAGAATATCAAAATCGACTGCTGGCGGTAGATCCCTCTCCTATTTAGCACCAAAACTTTGGAACAGTCTTCCTAACATTGTCCGGGAAGCAGACACACTCTGTCAGTTCAAAGCTAGACTAAAGACACATCTCTTTGACCTAGCATTCACATAATACATTATAGACTTCTATAATTCAATGTTAGGCTGCATAGATTAGGTCCACCTAGAACCGGGAACACTTCCCATAAATCCTGATGTACTCGTTACATCATAAGAAGAATGGCATCTATGCTAATTTTAGTGTCTTTGTTTATCCTGAGGTTTTCCCGCAGCCTGCCAGATCCAGGCCGTATCCAGATCTGATGAAGGACCTTCGCCTGGACCCGATCCAACGCAGTGCTGAAGTGCCAACTAGTCTCTCCCTATGGAGGATCCCTTGACCACTCTACAGATAAAGCGTTGTCGGGAAACTCAATTCGCGTATCTACCCCGAATTGATAAAATAAAATAAAATTCTGTATCAAAAATTATAAGGAAACGCCAGTACTTTGTTTAGGCTTGGTTTGTAGGGAATTCCAAACCTGCGCACATATATTCAAAAGCACATAACTATAGAACCAGTTCTTAATGCGCATGTGACTGCCATCAGCGTTTCTCACAGGTTCGCGTTTAAAGTCTATGTAGAGAGAATGGTGTCGTCTTAGCGGCCCCAAATTTAATAACAAATGATCGTTGCGACGGAAGCGAATCAATCAAAACTAACTTTAGCTGGAAAATAACTTTATTAAAGAACCGCTATAAAGCCAAAACAATCTCTGTTACCTTAAATTATACGTTTATCTCTGTAAAGCTACTTTGAAACAATCTACACTGTTAAAAGCGCTATATAAATGAAGATGACTTGACTTGACTTGACTATACCATCAATACATACACATTGTTTCCTACTTGAAATATAAGATTTTATCCAAAGTATTGCTTCCTCTGAAAACTTAAAATATGTTAGTTTAGATAAAAGCACCTGATGGTCAACAGTGTCAAATGCATTTTTAGATCTAAAAAGACAGCACCAACACACGCATTCTTATCTAATAAGCATTTCACTTTCTCAACAAACAAACAGTTTGCTGAATCTGTTGAATAACTAGATGTACCGCAGGGCGGTACAAAATATGACCGCCGCTCAGGCCTGCACTGGCTTTCCACAAAAATAAATGACGTGGAGCAATTTGGCTGTATTGCGTGTTTATGTATATACCTAAAAAAAGTAGTAGTATGTGCATGTCTGTGTGTATGTGTGTATGCTTGTGTATGTGTGTGTCTGTGTCTGTGTGTGTCTGTGCATGTATGTGTGCCTGCGTACATGTGTGTGCGCGTGTGTGTTTGTGTGTGTGTCTGTGCATGTGGATTTGTATGTGTGTGTATGGGTGTGTGTCTGTGCGTGTGGATGTCAGTGTGTGTGCATGCTTGCGTTTGTTTGTATTCCTGCATGTGTGTATGTGTGACAGTATCATCCTAAACCAGCAACCCTTCGCTCAACACCACCATCTACAGGCCGATGAGTGTACAGTCACTAAATGTGCACGTAAATGAATTTATTTTATACCCCCCCCCCCCCATGGATGAAATTCTACGAAACTTAGCATACCCCCAGAGGATGTCAAGTTAATCATACACATGAAATATGGTGCAGTTCTGAACATCTCAACTGAAGATAGGGGCGATTAAAGTAGAATAATATTGCATTTTAATTTTTTATGGGAGTGGCGTAAATCACAAATGAGTGATTATGGGCTAGGTTGATGTGGGCCCTTAAGAGCAACATACCATAAAAATTTCTTCATCCTCGGTGCCACGGTTCAGGTAGTTATGTAGGAAAAACTGCATTTTTGGGGTTTGGGGGGCCCCAGCTCGGGGGGGAGTGGCCCCCGGGGACCAAACGAAATTTTTCCGTAAAAGTCTAGTGGGGCTACATGCCCACAAAATTTCATGTTCCCCGGTGTTTCGGTGTCCCTGGTATCGTTGACGGAAAATTCAGTAGGTGACAAAAAAAAAAAAAAAAAAAAAAAACTTTGACAATCGATTATGGGCTAGGTTGATGTGGGCCCTTAAGATCAACATACCATAAAAAATTCGTCATCCTCGGTGCCACGGTTCAGGTAGTTATGTAGGAAAAACTGCATTTTTGGGGTTTGGGGGGCCCCCGGGAACCAAGCGAAATTTTTCCGTAAAAGTCTAGTGGGGCTACATGCCCACCAAATTTCATGTTCCCCGGTGCTTCGGTGTCCCTGGTATCGTTGACGGAAAATTCAGTAGGTGACGAAAAAAAAAAAAAAAAAACTTTGACAATCCCTATATGACCGCTTTCGCTAGCTACGCTAGCGGCGGTCATAATTACTGCGAAAACCAAATTGCATTGGATATAAAGAAGTAAAACCCTTATTTAGATGATTAGCTACCCATTTTTCTGCTACCTTAGATATAATAGGAAGGATACTAATTGGCCTATAATTTTTCAAATTTAATTTATCTCCAGATTTATAAATTGGGACAACTGTAGCCACCTTCCAAGCAGATGGAACAACTGCTTGCCTGAATGACAAGTTTACCATGTGTATTATTGGGCATACCAATAATACACATAAAGAATCTTTATTTGATTTTAAACGTACAGTATGGCATTTTTCGCCACTAGGGGTCGCTAACCTATTTACAATAACAAAGGCGTAGATTAATGACGCAACATTTGCTAAGAATTATGGATCTTGTCATCAACGTCAAGCCGACCGATCTAATAATGTTTATGGATGACTGAATACATCAATGTTTTTATCATGACTGTGATATGAAGCAGTTCGGGATTGCTAAGAGACAGGTATCAGCTCCAAATGCGACGCGAGTCCCGCGGATATAAAAGGAATATGGACATTTCATTCTACCGAACTAGACGCAGAATTACTACTCGCAGGTCAGTTTATTAGACAAATTAAACTTGTGAGGTAACGCAGCGCTGTTTCACTTGGTCTAACATTACACTAGCACACTAAACTGCATTTGAATGTGTTGAAATGTATGTGTTAGTCTGTCTGTATGAGACTAGCAGTAAACTAGATCAACATTAGAATAACATACAGATCATATTCTGACATTTTATCATTGTTGAACTATAAAACATTCATTAGTTTTATGTAAATGTGCTCACCTGTTTAATAAAGTACATGTAGGAGCGGTCGAAGTCTCGGACGTGGAGCTCTCGTTTATATATACTGTCTATGGGAGCTGTCGAAAACACTGCGCTGATATTGATTCTCGTTTTAGTTCTCCTTTTTTTATCCAAAGTCTGCTTGCCATGGTCCATAATGTTTGAACGAAACAACAACAGCGTGCAAATAGACATTGCGAACTACAAAGTTGTCCGCGTCAGTCGCTTTGGTTACTATCAGACGGCTCTGGTTCATAGCTCTGGTTGCCATGGCAGCACGAGCGGAAACCAGGGACAACGCAGATATGACGCCATTGGCGCGACAAAACGTAAATAAAGAAACGGGACGTTTCTCGAATTAAATTACAAATTTCTCCTGGTTTGAAAGTTGTTGGAAACAGTCGGGATAATGTAAGTACACAACTAAAAAAATATATATAACATAGATATAGTGATTTTTGCTATTTTTAAAGCAAAAAAGTTACATACTGTGCCTTTAAAAATGTTGTATCAAGCCTATTGGCATCCTTTGCTTTGGAGTTTTTTAATGCATCAATGATATTTGCTACTTCTAACTCAGTTATTTCATCTATTTGAAAAATCGGTTGATCAAATTGAATAGGTCTGTAAGTAATATATTTTATGGTAAAAAGCTGGGTTAGTTCATCAACTGAATTTATAAAATGTGCATTAAAATAGTGGCTATAGTTAAAGAAACCTTTACTAAAATGTTGTTAATTTTAAGTTCAAAACTTTTAACAATGTTCTTTTGTTTTCCAGCTAATTTATTAATGGTTTGCCAGATTTTTTTTCCCATCCCCTTTTGACCCCTCAATAATGTTCATAAAAAAAGTTGTGTAAAGTTAAAATAGTCAAAAATCTGTTTTCATTTTTTTTCTTTCCTTCCTTTCATTCTAATTAGTATTAAAATCTCCCATGATAATTACTTCCTTTTTCAAATCACAGTGGTTAAGAAGTTGTTTCAATTGGTCATACAAATCCAACTTTGCTGAAGGTTTACGATACATACAAATTAAAATAAAAGACATTTCTGTTTTGTCTTGTCTAGGCCTTGTTTCATGTGCTTTCATGTCTTGTCTTGTTTTGTGTTTTGCTGTGTAACAGTGTTTACACTAGCTGTGTGCTTTCATGTTGTCATGTTTTTTGTGAACATGTGGCTTGTGAGTGTTCTCATTGGCTGTGTGTTCATGTCTCGTTTAGTGTGAGCACATGGCTTGTCATGTATGTTTCCTTGTGCCATGTGTTCTCCTGTCGATTGTCTAGCCCCTCCCATCTTGTTACCTGATTATTGATTTATTTGCCCCGCCTTTCTTCCCTCCTTACCTACTTTGTTTGTTCTCCCTATTTATTCTCCCTGTGTTAGCAGTCCTGTGCTGTTTCGTCGTCGAATGTACCTCTTATGTCCTGCCTAGATCCTGTTGCCAAGTCCAGTCCAAGTCTGTCTTGTTTTCCCCTTCGGGGAAGTTTTTGTTTGTTCCTGTTTTATTTTTTATCCTTAACCCTCTGGGCTTCTTCGCCCGAAAACGGGCGAAAACTTGAACGTTTCGAATTGTTTAATTTTTTTGCTTCATCGGATGGGGGTGAAACTTGGTGACTTTTCTTTTATTACCTATATGAACACACACAAAAATCAAGGAGATGATTCTGATATGTTAAAGGGTCCTAAAAAAAAAAGTCACACTTAGCTTCCTCCCGCCCGAAAACGGGCGACATAGGAAATGAATGGGAAATACGAAAAAATAGGAAAACTCAGAGAAACTTTTGGTGGTACAAGCTACAGATCAGCCACTGTGCTGAAAAAAAGTGTACAGCAATGAAGGGGTGACACTCTAGAACATCAAGAGTGCAAAAAAGACACCCTCCCCCCCCCCCCACACACACACCCACACACACACCCACACACACAAACACACACATACACACAGAGAAATGAACTGGTAAGACTGAAACAGCAAATTTTGCCCCAAACTATATAAAAATTATATAATCATAATAACTCCCAAACTATAGCAAGGAGAGTCAAAAGGTAGGTATCGTTTGAAAGAACTCTTTTTAAATTTTTTGAAAATATAAATTACATTACATTTGGACATTGTCCCGCCAAGAAACGGTGGATAAAAGACAATATATATATATAATTTTTATTATGATTTTGCATATCTTTCATATTTGTCATGGAATAACTCAGGAAGGAAATAAGGTAGGAGGAAAATTCTTTTTTAGTGAAGTCCCCCTACATGTTAGCTGCATCTGGATAAAAAAAATAATAATTTTTGGATAAAGGAATCAAAAATTACAGCATTTTGAAAAGAGATAGCCTTTTTGTACAGTCTTTCACACCCCCTCATGGGCAATTTTTTCTCCATGAAGAATATCTTGTCATAAAAGCAATAGATTATGTTAATTTTGGGCTCATTTTAATTGTAATAATATGCTGTAAAAAATGAAGTGCCATTTTCAATTATCTGAGAATGTTTCATGAGCTGTATGATGTTTTTGACACATTGCAGTACATTATTTTATAGATTATGAAAAAAAGAGAAATTCTATGTATCAGCAAATAACTCAGCAATACTTAAGAGTTTTTCAAAGTGGATACATTCACTGTAAAGTTCAGACTCTATGTAAATGACCGCAAAATATGTATGTGTGTGTTTCCCTTTAAACGTGTTGTGTGCGCGCACGCACGCTCTCTATGTAACGTAAGCTGTAACTCAGGGAGAAGAAAGAGATGCGGACGAGGAGCACATTGTGGTTCTCACGTGGTGTTTACAAAAGTTTGAAATATATATTGTAAAAAGGTGGATGCACTTTACGTTTTGGTTCTTTTAGTACCCCTTTGGCAAGCGGAGCGAGGTATGTGTCTTTATTGTGTGTTTGCATGTTGTATTTTAAAGTAATATATAATTTCGTATGGCAAGTGTTATTTGTCGAGCTCTTTTGGTTAATTTCTCATGTATGTAATAATTTATTTGCCTTTTGGGTATCTGTAATTGTGTATTTGTTTAAGTAATCTGTCATTTGTACATACGTTTTTTATTTATGAGTATATATTGTTTCTTTATGTAGTTTCACGGTGCTACAACACAACGTTTATCGAAGTCACGGTTGATGGCGCTCAAAGCGAGCGGAATAAAGAAGATTAAGCACCCGTCGAAACTCTCTGTCTCGTTTGTCAACGCCGAGGGGCTGCTATAGTGAAACTCGACGCTTATCGGGACTCTGCATCGCTTCGCTGCTGCCCTGTTCGAGAGAGTTCATCACAACGCCGCACGAGGATCAGCACGGCGCTGCGGACGTCTGCGCAGTCACAGCGGATCGTGACGTCATTATAACTGCTTAAAGGGAAAGATCGCAAGGTGGTAGCAAGGCACCGTTTACCATTACAGATGAGATTGAGACTGTGAGTTAAATCGTATTCCCACGTGAGCTGCATCCATTCATTGGAACTCTGTAAGTTGACATGTTCAAATGGAAAGGAGAATTTTTTTTTGAACTATTAAATTGAAGGATAAAACTACAAGAGACATTTAAATTGAATAAGTCAAATCACAAGAAAATATTCAAGTTTACTTGATTATTTAAAGACTATAAAAAACTTGTGTGTTAAATTTGAACGTTGATTGTTGAAGATTTATCTTGGACATTTAAAAAGTCATACACAAAGAGTACAGTTAACTTTATTACTGTTTGTAAACACTGAAATTTCTGATCTATTACAAGGGAAATATTTAAATGTTAAAAGTGTTTACAGTTTGCATTTGTGTTGATTCTCGTTGCTAATATTTTGAGTGCTTACATTTTAGAGGTCTGATGGAAATGGTATCACTTATTGCTTAAGTTGCCCAGTTTAAAGAAGCAAACAACATTAAAGAGGCCATTCAAGGCAGACATGATTCAGTCTATCAGCGTTATGAACCGATTCTGCGTAACCACACTACTACTCCAGACATTGTTAAACGTATGGATGCCTGCGCTGCACTCACTGCAGAGATCACTGATCTTGTCAGTAAACGACTGGAAACATTTAATGAAAGTTACAACGAAGAACTTGTGAAGGAAAGAGTAAGGCAGGTGCTGAATAAGGATGAATATGGATCCGTCTTTGGATGTACAGTAACAAACACAGTCGTTTCAGAGTCATCACTAGGATCCGATAACCAATCAAAGACTTCTAAAGTCTCAAGTAAGTGTGCTGATGCACAGGCAGAATTTGCAGCGAAACTAGAACAAGCTAAAGCTTTACAAGAAATTCACAATCAACAAGCTAAGCTTGATAAGATGGAGCATGACTGGAAGCTTTGTGAATCGAGAATGTTAGCGGACATAAAGCAGAAGGAGGCTGAAATGCAGTTAAGGCTAGTTGAGGAAAAGAAGCAGCTACAACAGCTACAAGTTGACAAAGACGTTAAAGTAGCAGCAGCTCGTGTCAAAGTGTATAACGATTTGGAAGGCAACCTTCATTGCTGTGAAGATGACGAAGGCCCTAGCATTCACACTGGCTGCCAAAGGACAGAGCTTACATCTCAACTGAACCCGGAAGCACAGTTGTTCCTACCTCAGCAAGCATCATGTGAAGGATATAAAGTTACAACACCTCAGGAAACTGCAAATCTAGCTCAAGAAATAGCAAACTCACTAAGCACACATCGGCTGCCAGTTCCAGAACCCACTGTCTTTGTTGGTGACCCTATAAAATTCATAGATTGGAAGATGTCATTCATGGCCCTCATTGATCGAAAACCTCTTCCTTCTGGTGAAAAAATGTTCTATCTGAAGAATTACCTTGCTGGGGAAGCTCGCAAAGCGGTGGAGGGATATTTCTACAGAAATTCTGAGGATGCGTATCAAGGTGCCTGGAAAGTGTTACAGGAAAGGTACGGGAACTCGTTCGTCATCCAAAGAGCGCTTCGAGACAAGCTGATGAGATGGCCCAAAATTGGAGCAAATGACCCACTGGCATTACGAGATTTCACAGATTTCCTACAAGGTTGTGTCGAGGCAATTCCTCACATAAAAGGATTAGCCATCCTAAATGATTCTGAAGAAAACCACAAGCTGTTAAAGAAACTCCCCGAATGGATTGTGAGAATGTGGAACCGAATCGTGGTGGAAGAGCTAGACACATCAGGTGACTATCCAAGTTTCAAATGCTTCACAGAATTTCTGCAAAAGGAAGCAAAAATAGCTTGTAACCCTATAACCTCTGCGCTATTTGTGAATCAAAGGAACAGGTTCAAAGGTTCCTCAAACGTGCTAAGGCTCTCAGTACAAAGGTTCAGGTGAACGACTTAAGCTCAAAAAGACCAGAGACGTACATCTCTAAGCCAAAGACATCGTGCCTTTTCTGCAAGGATGAAAAACATCACATTGCTCAATGCTCTACATTTGCTGGAAAGACTATTGAAGAAAAGAAAGCCTTCATTCATGAAACCCACCTCTGTTTCGGATGTCTCAGAAAGGGACACATGAGTAAAGACTGTAGAAGAAGACATACATGTGGTATGTGTGGTCGAAGTCATCCTACCTGCTTACATGAAGAAAGGGATAAAGCTCCTTCAAAGGACCCTAAAGGGGCATCTACGAATGTTCAAGCGAATGAGGAAGTTCATAAAGTCATGACCCACGCACTTACTCAATGTTCTCCTGCTACTTCCAGCATTGTGCCAGTTTTCATCTCTACAGTGGACGAACCCCAAAGAGAAGTACTAACTTATGCTCTACTTGACACCCAGAGCGACTCAAGTTTCATCTTGGAAGATCTTCTTGAAAGTTTGAATGTTGTCTCACAACCTGTGCAATTGAGGCTCAGCACCATGACAGCTGCTGACACGATCACTGCCAGTAAGAGAGTCTGTGGACTTAAAGTAAGAGGACTACAATCTGCAAGTTCTATACCACTACAGCAAGCATACACAAGAGACTTCATTCCAGTGGACAAGTCGTATATTCCCACCAAGCACACAGCGCTTCAGTGGAGTCACCTCAGACACTTAGCAAGTCAGCTATCACCACTTTTGAACTGTGAAGTCGGACTTTTAATTGGATTTGACTGCCCATCTGCTCTAGCTCCCTTGGAAGCCATTATAGGTGGTGAAAATGAGCCTTTCGCGCAAAGAACTGTGCTTGGGTGGAGTATTATAGGCCTGCCTAATCCACACCTTGACCGACAAGGAAATCAGAGTTTTGTCCACCGTGTTGCAGTAAAGGAAATACCTGTCCCATCGCCCAATGATATCCTGAAAATTCTTGAGTCAGATTTCAATGAGAAAGCTTATGAGGATAAATGTGTGTCACAAGAGGATGTTCGTTTCATACAGCACCTCAGTGCCAATATTCATCAGAAGGATAATGGACATTACGAGCTTCCTCTCCCATTTAAGTGCAGCAGCCGACCCTCACTACCCAACAACAAAGGGCTAGTAACTGCTCGACTACAACACCTAAAGAAACGGCTCAAGTCCAATAAACAGTATTATGATCACTACAAGGCTTTCATGGAAGAGATGATTATCAAGGGTGATGCAGAACAAGCTCCAGCTATATTAAGTGGAGAGACAGTGTGGTACATCCCACACCATGGGGTGTACCACCCTCAGAAACCAAACAAGCTGAGGGTGGTATTCGATTGTTCAGCAAAGTTTCGTGGTATATCTCTAAATGACACACTTCTGACTGGGCCTGATCTAACCAATTCCTTGGTGGGAGTGCTGTGCCGTTTTAGAAAGGAGCCAGTAGCAGTTACCTGTGACATAGAGAAGATGTTTCACCAGTTTCTCGTCCCACCTGATGAACGCAATTACCTGAGATTCTTATGGTGGGAGGGTGGAGTCTTGGAGAAAGAGCCTCAAGAATATCGCATGGCAGTCCACCTCTTTGGTGCCACGTCTTCACCTGGGTGTGCCAATTTTGGCCTTAAGTACCTGGCACAGCAGCACAAAGTTAACTATCCTTCAGCCTCAGCATTCATTGAGAAGAACTTTTATGTGGATGATGGGTTAACCAGCGTTCCCTCAACCAGTGAAGCCAAAGAACTAATAATGCAAGCTCAAAGAGTGTGTAAACATGGAGGTTTACGGCTTCACAAATTTAACTCAAATAAGGAAGACGTTCTGAGTTGTTTAAACCCGTCAGAAAAGGCAACAACATCAAAGCCTCTTGACTTTAATCTTGAAGCAACACCAGCTGGACGCATACTCGGCGTTCAATGGTCAACAAAGGATGACATATTCAGTTTCAGCATTGACCTTAAGGATCAACCATTGACTCGCCGTGGTATTCTGTCTGTTATAGCCTCTCTATATGACCCTCTTGGGTTTGTCGCCCCATTTATTCTACAGGGAAAGTGTATCCTACAAGAACTGTGTCGTAGAGGTACTGAATGGGACAACGAACTTCCTGATGACTTGCATTCTCAATGGGTGGGTTGGAAAAACGATCTTCTGAAACTCAAGGAAGTATTGATACCAAGATGTTATCACCCACATACCTTCAGTGACATAGTCAGAACAGAGTTACACCACCTCTCTGATGCGAGTAATGTAGGATATGGTGCTTGTTCCTACCTCCGCTTCAAAAATGACAAGAGTGAAGTCCACTGCAGTCTGGTGATGGCTAAAGCCAGGGTCTCACCTACAAAGGTCATAAGCATTCCCAGGTTAGAACTCTCAGCCGCTGTCATATCTGCCAGAATGAGTGTCATGCTGAAAAATGAGCTGGAAATGAAGATTGACCAAGAGTTCTTCTGGACAGACTCGCAGGTCGTTTTAGCATACATTAACAACGAAGCCCGTAGGTTTCATGTTTTTGTCGCAAATCGAGTGCAGCTGATTCGAGATGTCACCGATCCTAGTCATTGGTGTTACGTAAATACAACAGATAACCCTGCTGATTATGCATCTAGAGGGCTTAATGCGTCTGCCATCTCTACATCAATGTGGTTATCAGGACCCAAATTCCTGTGGGAACAGGAAGTAAATGCAACACCATACACACCTGTGAACCTGCTTGTCGGTGATCCTGAAGTTAAATTAGTCCAAACCTTTGTGACCTCAGTCAGAGACGGAGCAGACATCCTCAGTCGCTTAAGTCAATTCTCTTCTTGGTCTATGCTTCTAAGTGTGGTTGCAAGAATAAACAGATTGGGCCACAAACAGATGTACAACGGTGATCATGTGACAGTTGAAGAACGTGAGAGAGCTGCTAAGGTGGTCATCAAGCTTGTACAGCAGCAAGCATTCTCAAAAGAAATGCAAATAATTGAAAGAGGAGAAGCTCTACCAAATTCAAGCGCACTGTACCCTCTGGATCCTATTTTGGACAATGGCATCCTCCGTGTTGGTGGGAGGCTAAAACACTCATCTCTCAGTCAAGATCTAAAACATCCTGTAATACTTCCAAAAGGTAACCACATCACTAAACTAATTCTGTCATATTACCACACCAAAGTTCGTCACCAGGGAAGAAGCCAAACTCAAATGGAGTTAAGAATGAATGGATTTTGGATCATTGGAGGCAGTAAGTCCGTCGCCAAGTTCATACACAAGTGTGTGCAATGTCGGAAACTCAGACGACCAGCTGAAGAACAGCGTATGGCAGAACTTCCCAGAGAACGTGTTGAGGTTTCCGCTCCATTCACGTACTGTGGTATGGACTGTTTCGGGCCATTTATTGTGAAGAGAGCTCGTAAGGAGCTTAAGAGATATGGCCTATTATTCACTTGTCTATCATCTCGTGCAGTCCATATTGACATGATTGAGGACCTATCTACAGACTCCTTTATCAATGCCCTAAGGTGCTTTATCAGCCTCAGAGGAGCAGTTCGCAAACTTCAGTGTGACCACGGCACTAACTTTGTTGGAGCTAAAAATGAATTCGCAAAATCACTGAAAGAGATTGACACCAACGCCTTAGAGATCTTTCTTACAGAAAGGCAATGCGAGTTTGTCTTTAATGCGCCTTCTGCAAGCCATGCTGGAGGTGTCTGGGAGCGCCAGATACGAACTGTGCGAAATGTACTCAATGCCACACTTGCTTTATGCCCAGGCAGGCTTGATGACGCATCACTCAGAACGCTGTTTTATGAAGCAATGGCCATTGTAAACAGCCGCCCTCTAACGGTAGATGGGATTAATGATCCAAATTCACTCGAACCATTGACCCCAAACCATCTGATAATGATGAAGTCTGATGTTGCTCTTCCACCTCCAGGAGAGTTTGTAAAACAAGATGTGTATGCCACTAAAAGATGGCGCAGAGTTCAATACCTAATCGAACAATTTTGGAGTCGTTGGAAGAAGGAATACCTTCTCAACATTGCAGCACGTCAGAAATGGCATATTCCTCGCCGTAACCTTCAAGTGAATGATGTTGTAATCATCAAAGACGATATGCTTCCCAGAGGTCAGTGGCAATTAGGCCGAGTGGTGGGAACCAGTGAAGGAAGTGATGGTCTTGTAAGGCGAGTCAAGTTGCAGTTAGGGGAGCGAAAACAAAATCAACGCTCCAAGCCCACAGTCATTGAAAGGCCCATCCAAAAATTGGTGGTACTTATTGAAAATGAGTAATCAACGACTGCTTTGTGATTCCATTGCCACAGACCATGTAATTAAAGTCCCTGTAAAGGCAATTCAAAAAAAAAGTTCTAAACACATTATAAATGTTAGAAATGTATTGCTAAATCATATTACAAAGACTGTGCACTGGGAAGTACTGAATTGTGGAGTTAGACCGTTAAACAGTTTTTCACCGTTGCTGTGTTCCGGATTTTTTGGGCGGGGCTAAAACGGGGGCTCGATGACGCACTGAGGCCCCCTGAGCTATTGGACACGCCCCTACTTGATGACGCACTGGAGCCCCATTCACATCAGTTTGCAACTCAATCGCGAGTTACTGTCAGTACTATTATTTACTACATCCTACAGTTTGCTAGCTAGCTATGCCTTCGTCACGGAAATGCGTATTACCTGGATGCGATCACGTACAAAACAGATCGGTGTCCTTATTTAAATTTCCGAAAAACTATCATATCAACAAGAGGTGGATTAATTTTGTGAAGAGCCACCTTGATGGAGAGCTAAGGATCATCGCCAAAACCCGCCTCTGTAGTGATCATTTTACATGGGATAGTTTTATAAACTTTCGTCGGAGACAACTGGGCTTCATTCACTGATAATCCGCTGTTACTGGTGAATGTGGCCAAACCGACTATCTCCCGCCTCGGCCTTCATCCTCCCGTCGCACCGACAACTGGTGCCATCGTCGGCAGTGCGTGCCCACCAATGAGTGTAAGTTGCCTTGTGTGCTTATGTTATAATTATAGTAGGTAGTCCAGGCTCGAACATGTATGGCTTTGTAAAACAAATTAAGCTGCTAGGAGCATCCTTTCCGGCTGTAGCGGTGACAGTTGAGTGTTGTTGTGAGTCGACGGCAGCGAGCTTTCCCGCGAGTGGGCGTGGTTTCAGCGCAGCCAGCGGACACGCCCCCAGCGTTTGAGAGCAGAGACTACTGCTCATTTTTTCAAGATTTTGATCGCTTATTTTATGTACTTGCCGGCTTTTTTTATCATTAAAATTTGACTGGGTGACTAATAACACATTTTTCTGTGGTGTGACAAACTCAGAACACATACTTAATTTTGACTTTACAGGGACTTTAAGTTCTATAAAACCTAACATTTTAGACTTCGCATGCATATAAACTGTTTGAAGGCGGTCATATTGATGTTCAGAAATCATGTTCTGATTCATTCACAGTTTGTCCTGTTCTTTCATCATTTCACGAGTTCACACTTACAAATAAGTCAGATAGAATAAATGCGTATTTGGCGTGCTGTCCGAGGAGAGGGCTCCGGGCTCGGTATTCGGCCCGAACCCAGAGTACTCCCCCCGTATTCCTGGCTGTGAAAGAACAAGCCAAGAGTGAGGAGTCGGGGTGGTGGAGGGATGCTGAAAACTGTCAAGGAAGTTAGATGAGTTGACAGAGTGAATATATATATGCTTCCTCTCATGCTGATAGGGTAGACATGGTAATTGTTTGATGAGTTGATTGATTACTTGATTATTTGAACGTGCTCCTCCCGAACTTTGTTAATAAAACATCATTTCATAATTGGTGGGAGTGTAAATGACCGCAAAATATGTATGTGTGTGTTTCCCTTTAAACGTGTTGTGTGCGCGCACGCACGCTCTCTATGTAACGTAAGCTGTTACTCAGGGAGAAGAAAGAGATGCGGACGAGGAGCACATTGTGGTTCTCACGTGGTGTTTACAAAAGTTTGAAATATATATTGTAAAAAGGTGGATGCACTTTACGTTTTGGTTCTTTTAGTACCCCTTTGGCAAGCGGAGCGAGGTATGTGTCTTTATTGTGTGTTTGCATGTTGTATTTTAAAGTAATATATAATTTCGTATGGCAAGTGTTATTTGTCGAGCTCTTTTGGTTAATTTCTCATGTATGTAATAATTTATTTGCCTTTTGGGTATCTGTAAAATGTATTTGTTTAAGTAATCTGTCATTTGTACATACGTTTTTTATTTATGAGTATATATTGTTTCTTTATGTAGTTTCACGGTGCTACAACACAACGTTTATCGAAGTCACGGTTGATGGCGCTCAAAGCGAGCGGAATAAAGAAGATTAAGCACCCGTCGAAACTCTCTGTCTCGTTTGTCAACGCCGAGGGGCTGCTACACTCTAAGCCAGCCTTTCTCAAAGTGGGTGCCGCGGCACACTGCCGCCAAAAAATTATGTAGGCTAAAAAAAAAAAAAAAAAAAAAAAATCTGACATTTCATATATAAATATATTTGAATTTACATAAATACATTCTTCTTCTTTTTAACCCTTTCGCACATACGATCACACCGGTGTGATCAGTCTAGGCTGGTCCCTGGAGCACCGGTGTGATTAGAACGGTCAGTGCACGACGTGATCAAATTCAAATGTGCTTTCACGCGTTGGCTGGCGCTGAGCCAGAGACAGGCGCGCTCAGCTGTCATATATCACAATTTTTCAGTGTTTTCAACCACATAATGTTTGTTTTAGGTTTCAGACATAAGTACTAAAAAAACAATACATTTAGAGTTTGTAAAATACACATTGATGTCAAAGGAAGACAGGGTTGCCAACTTTTCAGTTTAGCTCGGAGTGAGACTTCTCCGACGGGGGGGGGGGGGGGGGGGGTTAACTGGGGGGGGGGGCAGGCAGGGGCAACTTGTGCTTTTAGGGGGCACACCTTTAACATTCATCTTAACCTAATTTTCAGTATTATTTCAAGTCATTTTTCACCAATGAAATCTCTAGAAAAAGCTAATAAATAATATTAGCTAAGCTAATAAAACAATTTCAATTCAAATTAATGTTTCATTATGTTTAATTGTAGTGTGATATAATGATCAACAATAACAAATTTTTATCATCTAAGCACATCTAGGCACTTTTTTACACCTGGGGTGGGCGATATGGCAATAATATCACAATTTTTTATTTTTATTTTTATTTTTTTTTCAGAAAAAATCACGATTTTATCATGATTCTTTTTCAAGTTGGTTTTACTATTTTGCATGTGACTGAGCATTACAGCCAAACTAATGTCCCTATTTTAAAAACAAAGCCTTATAACAAAATATAGGTAACAAAATATAAAATAAAAAAGAATGGCAGACATTTAGGTCAAAGTGGCGAAGATAAAATCTTTGTCACTATTTTCTTTGTTATTAAAAATTAAGAACAGAGATACATATTACACATACACAACTTAATATACAAATCAAATAAACAGTGCTTTATTTTTTCAGCTATAGATGTATTTAACAGTAGAATTGAAGAAGTAATTATATGGACAAATATGAAAATAAAACACAACAGACTTAAAGTTCTCAGTCAAGAGCAGTGAATGATTTCCTCTGTGTGTTTTGTTGTTTTATTAACATTAATGGCATAGTTCTCCCCCCAAAAAGTCATAATTTACTCTCTTAAAATGTTTTAAACCTGAATAAGTTTCTTTCTTCTGTTGAAGAATGTCAGTAACCAAACAGTTGATGTACCCCTGTGACTTCCATAGTATATTTTTTTCCTACTTTGTATGTCAATGGGGACCAGCAACTTTTTGGTTTTGGGTGAACTATCTCTTTAAGAACAAGCGGCAGCATGTTTATTATTAGGGCTACTGTCTCTTTAAGAACTGCACGCGACGCGTCTAATATACACGCATGACAAGCAGATTTTAATTAATTTTCTCTGTTTGCTTTCACTTTAGACATAACCAACTTTGTTTATGTAAACATTGTCTGTATTTGACAGTATTAGCGCAATATAGATAACTTGTAGTCCAGTAACAGGCTTTTAGTGCATGTGCGCGTCGAGTGTACGCGCTCAGTAAAGCGCATATTTGAACAGCGCATCAGCAGCGAATGACATGTTTAACCGGCAAGGCTTTAAAGCACATGCAAATAATGAACTTTTGTGAACTGCAGTGTCCCGTTCCTCTGCGTTAACATTTGATGTTAATATACGTCGTGCTGCTGCAGTGTAGCCTATAGATGAAGGCGCCGCAACTGATAAAATGCGCAGTTGTAAAGACTTTCCCTCTCTGCCGTGCGTGCGCGCGCTATCGGTTGGTTTGGACGACAGTCTATGTCACGCATGCGTGCTCGCTCTAGGTTCTGGGAGATTTTTAACTAATTTGCGCCATAACTAGTGGTCCATCCAGTAGTTATGAGCCTGAATTGTTTATAGTAATTCTGAAATTTAGTGCACATGAGTGAAAAAAAAAAAATACAGCACAGAAGAATGTCTATTTTTGCGTGAGATTTCTTTGTTGAGCGTGAGAGCGTGAGATTGAGGCTGAATGCGTGACTGTCACGCGAGATGCGTGAGAGTTGGCAACCCTGGGAAGAGGCAATAATAATAATTTCCATTATAATTAGTTTTATTCATATCAGATACACATTGTGTAAGTAACTTTAAAGTTTACTCTATTCTTCTCCCAGTTCACCTGCCACTTACTTTTATGTATTTCGGGAGAAGTGGATGAATTCACGTGTTGTAAATCCAACAGATCCGATTCTCTGAACTGCGTCTGCGGCACAAACTAAGATGGCGGCGCCCATCGCGCATACAGCTCAACTAACGCGATCGTTATAATGGTGTTCAAAAAACAAAACACTTCCACTTGCATAAATTTGACAATCGGAATATCAGATATTTCATGCCATATCTAACAAATTTGTGAATATTTTGAATAAAAAAGGAAAAATGACAAAAGCAGATCATCATTCATTCAGCTCTGTTGTTGCTGCGGTGTGTCACGTGACAAGCAATGACGCGTCACCATGGAAACAATAAAGTGACACATTCTAAATAACAGTCACCTTGAAAAACTCACGCTGGGGGGTCAGCCAGAATATTTTAAATTTATGTGTGAAAGGGTTAAACATATGAACGGATTAATAAAATTGTAAATTCATTTTAGATAAATATATATATAAAATTTGCATTTACATTTGGGTTATGCAGTGTTTTTAAATTATAATTTACACTGGGGTGCCTTGAGATTTTATGCACTTTTGAAAGGTGCCCTGACTGAAAAAAGTTTGAGAAAGGCTGCTCTAAGCTTTCAAATGACATCAACTTTGTGTTTATCAAGGCAAGATTTTTGAAAAATATGGTAATAAATATTTTCGCAGCTAGGTGGCGCCTGCTGGCGGTACACTTGGTTTTAGAGGGATTACTCAGCACTCGTTAGGAATTAATACATTTAATTAGATGCATTAAAAAGCTGAGATTCTAAGCTTTAAAATGATATATAATTTGTGTTGTTCCATTCAGTGGTTGATTAGTAATAAATTGTTTTCTTTCCGAATGGGAATAAATCAAATAAATAAATAAAAAAGCTATAGGCCGCCTATGGGCGGTTATAGGACATGACACAAATTAATAAATTTTGAAGCCACTAGGTGGCGCTTTTCTCACTTGAAATATTTTTTTTTTTTAGGCCTGCACTCTAATTTGATGTGAAATGTTGCATTTATTGAAAAATAAAATAAAATAAATAAAATAAAAATATATATATTAATTCTAATGGAAAAAATAGCTCATAAAAATTACATAATTAATGCAAAGTATCATAAAAAAATCTAAAAATTCTATATAATAATCAGATTGGTTTATAATTTGATTGGTTATCCTAGGACAAAGTTAAGTACAATTTTAAGGCTTCGCCCGTTTTCGGGCGGGAGGAAGCTAAGTGTGACCCAATTATGAAGAAGCCCAGAGGGTTAATAAAAGCCTTATTTCTCTGGACTTGAGTCCTCTCTACTTCCACCTACCCAAACCCTGACAGAGATCCACACCAACACACTCAAGACCAACTTCACTTGGCCATTCAATTTGATTACATTTTAAAGTGCTTTTTACATACAATAAAACCCCTCCACCCCTCCCCTGCTCCCGATCTTTTCTAAAAACATTATATCCTGGCATATTTACTACTGACTCTGTGGAGGAACAATTTAACCAAGTTTCTGATAAACCTAGAAAGTCAATATTGGAATTGCAGAGTAAATGTTCAAGTTGTTCGTGTTTAGGAGTCATACTCCGGATGTTTAAATGTCCGCCAAACAATCCTTTAATTTTTACATTGTGTATCCTAGACAATTTTAGCCTGATTCAAAGTTTGGAAAAAAAAATGTGTTGATCGATGCCTTTTCATTACCGGATTCCTCGGTTTGAAGGATCTGTTCAAATGTACGTTCAAACAGATAGGTGTTGTTGGTAAAAATGACATTACGTGTTTTAAATGACATTGCATCAGTTCGTTCTTTGATTTCGCTTGAAGTATTCTGGGGCTATAACTTAACATAAACTTAACCGGATAGCCACTTAAACCTTCTTGGTGAGACCAATATCTAACTTAATTTGTTCTGCTCTTAGATTGGTCTCCTGCATGATGGTGCATTACTATTTAGTAGGTTTCAGTTCCTTTACTCTTCAGTATATTTTTAATCATTTGAGGTAAAAAAAAAAATTCTCACAAAATCAGTACCTTTGGTAATTTAAGTTTTGAAATATGAGAGCTGTGTGTTCTAATTCACTTTCTTTATGCTACTGAGCATGTTTTTTGCCATTCCAGTACAGAACTAATGAGATGGAGCACACAGCAAGCTCTCCCATTAGCCTTTGAGTCATAAACATGAACCTCAACTACACACACTTATGGCTGTCCAATAATCTTCTCTGACTTCTCTTTTAATTCCACAGAGCAGAATGTATCTCTGGGTATCTTTGTCACTGTTACACACACACACACACACAGAGCAGAAGAGTGAAGTATGGTTGTGTAAATATAAAACCCTCACTTCCTTCCTGGGATTGGTTGGTTTCATTATGGCAGGCAGTAGGGAAACCTAATCGTGCTGAGGCACGGCCCTCTCATCACTCACTGAACTAGATGTCAGCAGCATTCCTCTCTATTCTTCCCTCTCTGTCTCTGTTGCTCACCAACAGAAATTATGTGAATCGTCATATAGAAATAGACATCACATGATGTGTTCACATGCATCCTGCTACTCATGAATTGAAAAACTGACTTCTATCTCTGGTGTTGAAGTCTACATATATATGCCTCAATATGGACTTGTCAAGTTTCAGCAGTCAATTAAAAACTGTGTCAACAGTTTTTGAATATTATAAGCAAGATGTTTTATGATGCAAAATATAAAACTCCCAAGAGAATTAAAGACATGTAAGTGAGAGACCGAAAGACAGTCTACATAGAGCCTATATATATTTTCAGTTGACCTGGTCCAGCCTTTGCTCGCTGCGATTATCTAAGTTCCCTTTTTTAGCCTTGACCTTCTGTGAGCTCAGAGTGTTTCCCAGTCAGCAGAATGCTTTATCTCTGAAAGCAACAATCAATAAGGATAATTAATGATGCCTGCTGCAATGATAGCCTCAGCAGTCATTACAGTACATTAATCCATACAGTCAGCACAGGGTCAAGGCCAGTCGCCGCTGCTCACCGGGGGTGGGGCGCAAATTAAAATCGTCTCCATGACAGGCTCCACTGTCTGCCACATTCTGATGCATTTAGCCGTCACACTTTAATTAAGACCCGCCCAATGCCCCTGCACCCGCACCCGCACCAACCCCATGTTTAATATACAGCATTAACACTGCTAAGCAACACCTGATAGGACAAGTAATTAACATAACTGGTAATATTGTTGTGATACTTTTATTCCTAAAAACATAAATCACTTACAGTGCCAATTCAAGGACTGTTCACACCAAGATAAATGTTTATCACGCATATTCAGTGTAATAAACATTTTAATTTGAATCAAAGTCTGTTAATGCTACCTCTCAGGCCAACACAAACATTTGCATGCTATCAATGCAACAGAATTTTATTTTATGGAGAGGGATCATAATCTCTTTTCCATCACACTGTGACGAAAACTGTCCGAACAATAAGATTTGCATTTTTGGTTACGTGTCAAAGCCACTGCCATTACATAAAACTATGTCTAGGTGGCACTCACGCATTTTGCTATGCCAAGTCACCAAGTCACATTTATATAGTGCTTTATACAGAGTTATAATTTTATACAAAGTTATACAGATTGTTTCAAAGCAGCTCTACAGTGATAACAGGAAAATTATGCATTTCAGTGCAAACATTGTTTTGCTCATTGGTTGCTTTTCCTAAGCTCGGGAGACTTTGTTGTGATTCTCATATATCTCTTATTTTAGTATCAACAGCATTTCAGATGTTTTTCCTAAAATCCCTCAGGACAAATAAAAATAGATACAAATGAGACGAGAAATAATTTATAGAAAAATAGTCAAAACTGAGAATGTGGTAGAATAAACCATTATTTTATTGCTGTAATCTCTCTAAAGACTCAACTTGTGTTGCTCAGAGGTTGCTCTTTTAAAGCTCAGGAGACTTCTCAAATATCTCTCATTTTAGTATCAACAGTGTCTCAGATGTTTCTCCTAAAACTCCTTTGGAGAAATACAAGTAGACACAACTGAGACATGAGAAAGTTCTGAGAGAAGAGAGTCCAAAATTAGAATGGGCTGTGAAAAAAATGGGATATCTATTGTATTGCAGAGGTTGCTCTTTTTTATTATTATTTTTATGACATTGGGGTTTTTCACCTTTAATGGACAGGAAACAATGGGAAAGGTGAGAAGGGAACAGGAGCAGGAAAGTACCTTTAGCTGGGACTCGAACTCGTGCATTTGTGTCTCGATGTTGATGTGCTGCCCACAAGGCAATGGCTCTGACAGAGGTTTCTCTAAGCTCAGGATACTAAGTGGTGGTTCTCTTATATGTCTCATTTAGGTATCTAATATTTTATTTTAGGAGAAATGTTAAATAAATGTAAAAAAGTATATTCCTAATATTGTAAATACTGAAACTATCATTTAAAAATCATTATGCATTTCAGAATATTGATGGGCCCTATTATACACCTGGCGCAATGCGGTACCTAGCGAAATGCGGTGCCAGGCACGATGCAAGTGTTTTTTGCTAGTTTTAGCCTGACGCAGTTATCTTTTTCACGTCCTGCGCCACATTGTTTAAACAGAAAATGCAAATGCGGGTGCACAATGCTTATTGCACACACAGGGACATGCCAAACACAGCACATAAACATATCAAATATTAAAAATAAAAGGATTACAATGTAAAAGATTATTATTGTGTATATAAAGATATGGTGAAATCTGGCTTGTCCCGTAGATGCTCTGCTTGCGAGCTTTAACCTCACGCACGAGTAGATCCGTTTCCTCTCAGGAGAAGCATTCAGTCTTTCCTCTTGCAAATTCTGCCATGTAAATAGCGAATCCGCCATGGCGCGAACGCAACTGGCTTTTAAAGGGAATGGGAGATGAGACTCTGATTGGTTTATTGCATGTTACGCCCAAAATACACCCATTACTCATTAAGAGAATAGGGACAACCCTTTTAGACCATGCACTGGGTGCGCCGGCCATTTTTCCCGTCGTTAAACTAGCCAAAGTGGATTCGGACACACCCTAAGTGCACTTGCGCATGCGCTTTAGACCATGCACTTAGTTCGTTAAAATAGGGCCCTAAGGGTTACTAATTTAAATGTATCTTCAATGCCCAGCATTGTATATGCAGCACATTTTCTAAACACACTAGAAAGACATAAATTAGGTTACATTAACATCAAATAGAGACATTTGCTTGAGTCTCCTGCTTCTCACACTTGTCTCCTGAAACAAAAACTCTTAACGCTCTCACAACGGCCTCCTTTAAAGTTTCGGAAGAGATCTCATCATCATCATCACAAACTGTGCTTTGTAGAATTTTCTCCTTAGCAAGAGCTCTCACATTTGTCTCCTCTAAAGATTCAGAAGAGGATGAAGATCTCAACAACTTTACAAATAAAATGTCTAATTTCTACCATATACTATGTATTAATAATCAAATTGGTCAAGGATTGAGTCATACGCCTTTAATGTGCCTTTCAGCAAAGAAAGGTCCAGGGTTACTGTTCCTGTAGTAAGACCTCTGTAAGTCAGTTTTGATAAAGACATCAGGTACATTACAATTTCCAAGAACAAATCATGTGGCGGTCACTTTATTTATTTTGATAGTTCCTTTGTTCTGTTCCAGTTCTGTTGACTACAAGTAACGTTTCACTTGCATTCCATTAATTTTGTGAATTGGTATGTTCCGTCAGGGCGCGAAGAAATATAGAGCTGAGTATCGTCAGCATAACAGTGAAAACTAATGCCATGCTTCCTAATGATATCTCCCAAGGGTAGCATGTACAGTGTGAAAAGCTGTACATTCTTTTAATCCAGGATTTCTGCCGTCGTCTGTCCCGACTTCGCCTGGCTGCATCATGTTTTCTTTTCTTTGCTGACGAAGATTGAAGCTCTGTCGGCTCTTGTGCAAAATAATACGTGTGGTCCTCCATTTGTTCAAATTTCACTACTAACGTTTCTACAACTACTTCTTTGTGCGTATTCAACGTAATGACGGTGCAAGTTGCCTCTAAAAACACCAACGAAGAAGAAGCAAAAACAAGAGAGTGACAAAAGGCGCTCTGTAGAGAAGTTTGTCCATTTAGGGCTACTGTAGAAACATGGCGACGCAAAACGGTGACTTAAAGTGTAAAGGGACCCGCGGTGTATGTAGATAGAAATGGCTTATTCTAAGGTAATAAAAACATAACGGTTCATTTTGTAAGGTCTTTATACACCACTCAAAACATAGTTATGTATATTATAATCCATTTCTGACAATAGATCCTTGTAAATTTTGCACACTTCGCACCTTTGAAGCACATTAAAAACACCACATAGACATTAAACAGCATTAAAAGCTTGATTTTCATCTTTAAGTAAACGTATTACTACTTAATATTTTTTTTTTATGTTTTTGTGGTGTTTAAAAGCGATTATTATTTTGCGATTTCTAATGCTTTATAAAAGGTTGTATTAGGTATTGGCATCAGAGACTATAAATCACAGACACCCCAAACACGGCAGGATGGTACCAATTACTCAGGTGCACAGACACACAAGATGTAAAACTAGTGGAGTTTTAATAAGGCAGTTTGCATTTTGGATCATAACTTTGAAACCCTAAAGGCTAGAAACAAACAAATAATAATAATAACTCCTCGAGGATTCCTAAATCCTTGAGTCAAGCCCTACAAAATGTATTAATTTCCATGCATTTTTCTGCAATTTTCCATTTTCATAAAAAACTACTTTTTCAAACTTCTCCTAGGCCGTTGGTCTGAGCTTCAGCAGAATAGGAACACAGCAGCTGTGGATGGTGCTGGTAAAACGTTATCAAATGAATTTTGGTTAATTGAAGCATTGCATTGATGCAAGTTAAGTAATTGTTCAGGTAATGCCCTTTTTTTAGGAGTTGACCTATACCTTCCGAATGCAAAGTCCAAGATTAATGAAACTTGACGATTTATGAAGACGACAGGACGTTCTGAGGCCGCTCACCAAGTTTCGTAAAATTCCACCAATAGCTGAAACTAAACAGTAATGCTTACTTTTAACTAAGCTACAAAAAAAAAAAAAAACAATTATAACTCTGCAACCATATGATCCATGAAGTTGAAAACTGGTATGCATCTTCTTTGGTGGATGTCCTAACATATCGTCTGCGTCTGAAACCGCATACTCTCTTGAGTAGGTACTTATTTTGAATAATTAATTACTTCACGACTTCTAAAAAAAAGCATGTTCTATATAGTATGAATGTGTGTAGCATGAATGTACATTCGCAATGTTGTCATTATCACGTGACCTACCAGCGTCAGTTAGTTGCTTCACTGCCATTCACAAATCCTCTCCCGTGGCCTCATGGGGTTGTAAAGTGTCCATTTTATGCACACTTCAGAGTCTCACTGGAAGAAGTCATCTGGGTTCTTTTTGCCTACATTTTGTCTACTCACTGTCCGAATTCACAGTGTGTACTGTGAATTCGGACATACTTATTTTGTCACATACTGTTTTTCGCCTACTATATAGTAGGGTCGCGATTTCGGATGCAGCCATTCTCTAATATGACTTGGATACTTAAAAAACATGGCCATCAGCAGCCAATCAATTCTGACAGATTCTATGACAGATTTAAAAATTTTATCTGCCTTTCTAATTTGTTAAAAAAAAACTTTTTTTTTTAACTCCTCCAAGGCCTGTCAACAGGTACCCTTGGCTTTGCAGCTTCACCGAGTTCCCTCATCCCATCAGATCCCCCTTGGTCAGTTGTCACTCTGCTTCCGCCACAGACTTGCAAGCTTTCCGCTGCGCTTCGTCTCTCCACCCTCTCGGCTTCAGCGGGCACATATACACCACATATATTATGATCACATGCCTTATGACAGTAAACATTTTTATAACAGGGTTTTTTTTTATACTTCTCTGTTAGTCTAACAGTAAGAGGGAATTTTTTATTTTTATTTTTTGAAAGTCAGTTGCCGCTTTTTACACCTGTCTGTGGCTGTAACCCGTTTAATCAAACCCTAACTTTCAGCAACGATTCAAGTCAGACTTTGCTGTAAAAACCACATCATAAGATACATTTCAATTGGATCGCTTATCATCCGCATGGGCTATTGGAGCTTGGACCCCAACACTTTTGGCTAAATTTATTTTTATTATGCTATTTCACTTTTATTGAATTAGTATGTAGAATTTATATAAGACAAGATTTAAAATAATATTCATTTGGAGAAAAACTCTTATATGCTTACCTTTAAATTTCTGTTTATTTCCCCGAAAAACCTTCTTAACGCTACGTAGTTCTTAGGTTATACCTTAAGCTGTACCTTATCGTTAATACGTGTTTCCCGAAATGATAGATAGATAATTATACCTTCTGTAAGTCATATGTTCAGAAGGTTGGTCCGGATCACTCTTAGCTTAACCTTGTCACTGTTGACAGTTCAAAAAGCTTCTTTACATCTCAGTCTATACGAAAAAGGGTAAAAATTTAATTGATGTTTAACAAATAAAAAAAAAACAGATATAATTAACAGATAAAAAAACAGCCTGTCGGAAAGGCAAAGGGGGAGGTGTTGCTGTAATTTATAGTAATATTTCCAGTTTCTGGTCTAGCACCGGTGCTGTCTTTGGCTGCATCCGAGTGCGAGGATTGTCCAGTGAAGTCGTCCAGTGTCCCTCATCTCAGTCCAGTGAAGTAGGTGCGAGGGCAAATTTGGACTCAGAGCTTCTCTGCGTCCTCATTAAAGCTGTTGAAGACCTTGGGCTCAATTGGTTTTCGCCTCAGTAGCCCGATAAGAGGCACCAGGCCCCTCGTCAAAGACCAGCGCCATTCTTTCCTGAGGTACACAATGAGCTGACTAAATCATGACGTGCCCCCAACTCAGCCTGCCTGATAAAATCCACCTCTGCAACGCTCTCCACCGTTGATGGCACTGAGGAGAAGGGATACGAGAAGCTGCCCCCCCTAGAGGAGGCACCTGTGCCCGCCCACTGCTATTGGATGGAGATCCAAGGCAGTTCATCCATTGAAACCCTGCAGAGCCACTTCAGCTCTCGCCGACCGAGCTTACACCACCGCTGGCCAAGCTGCATCGGTCCTACACATCATGGTGGACCTAACCCCTAGGCTTTTAGGGACATGCGCAGCGCCTCTGATCTAGCCCTGCATGCCACTAAAACCACCGCCCAGGCTATTGGATGGAGTATGGCCAGTTTGATTGTGCTAGAGCGCCGCCTCTGGCTAAACCTGACGGAGATTAAGGACGCAGACAAGACTGCCTTTCTGAACTCTCCAGTCTCTAACACTGGCCTCTTCGGTCCTGCTGTGAAGGGCTTCTCCGAGCGCTTCACCAAAGCATAGAAGGCGTCACAGGCCATGCGCCACTTCTTGCCGAAACGCTCCAGTTCGGCCTCGGACCAGCAAAGCCAGCGCCACCGGTTTCTCAGCCCCGCCCAGCGGCTGAAACTCACCGGCGCCCGCAGCCAGCAAATCGCTACTCATTCCTGGAGCGTCAGGGGCCCCAAACCAAGATTGTGTTTGGACCCTGAGCCTCGAAAGCCTTCCTAGTCGCACGACAGGAAGGAAAAGGGAGGGTTTGAGTCCCGCTGTGGCCGGACCACCCTCAAAAAGAGCTCACACACTTCTCCCAGTCCCCTCTTCAGTTCAGGCAACGTTCATCCTGCAGTAAATGGGCCCGTTCTAAAACACGCACCCCTGCAAACAAACGCTGTTTTAATAGCAACCCAAATAGAGTACAAAAAGAATGAATGTCGTTGGCCACTTATTGTGGACTCCATTTCCTTGGGTTTAGTAGAGAATGTAAAATCTGTCTTGTAAAAAATGCAAGATAATAGGCCTCGACCCTGAAACATTCCTCAGGGTCATGCTGATAGCACTTCCCTTGCTAGGGTCTTTATTAGAGTACTTTGCCACCCATAGCTCGTATGATATCACCCTTCACCACCCAGGCTCAGGTAGAGACAGATTACTTAATCCTTCCCACTTGGGATGGTTGAGTATGCTCCCTTAGAGCCGAAGCACTGCCCGGGCTGACATCCGTGAAAGTCGAAGCTGTAGGCCTTACATTAGGCCTCCTCAATAATCCGGTAGCGTAAGATTGTACTCCCCTTGCTTTAAAGGGTCGATATCGCTTTTGCTGAGTACACTGCCTGTTGGCAATGTGAAATAAGTATAACCAGGCCCACAGAGATGTCTGTTAGAGCACCTGACTTCTGTGGCTAGCTCTGCTAACAGTTCCGCTATCAAGTGGTTAGGCCTTGACAGGCCCCCTTGAAGGCGGATCTCCAACGAGTTGGATGCTTAGCATTGCAAAGGCAACACCTAGCTCAGAGCCTGGTCAATACTTATCAGGTTTTGAGTATAGTGTTTCAGAATCTATCTGAGGATGGTTCTGTATGAATACTTAGCTCCCTAAGTCTGGTCGGGAGGTCAAAAGACTCTCACGAGGCCTCCCTGTTAGATCAGCCCTAGAGCTAGAGCTGGAGCGCACCATTGTTGAGTATTTTCTCCTTAAAACTGCAGTGAACCAAATACTCAAAAACATGGTTTGAAATCACTGGTGTTTCTGACGTCACAAACTACCTTGTAACCAATCAGATCAACGTGTGATCGTTAATGAGTGGATCTCTGAGCTGGTGTGAGTGAGTGGAGGTGGGGCTAATTTGCATGTAATTAGAACCGTGTATACTAAATAAGGCAAGGGTGTAGAGTTACATTCAACCTATTTTAAGGCATGAAAAAAAAATCAAGGAAAAAATCTTTAAATGTGTCATTTTGGTGATCAAAGATGAGTTTTAAGGGGTTAAAATTATTGACTACGGGGGGACTTTAAGTAAACATTTTCAGTACTCTTTCCACTTCTGATTTAGCAAATTAATCTACCGAACACTACTGAAAGGTACAGTAACAGAATGTTGACAAAAGGCTTGGGCATCTCCAGCCCCCACACATCAGGATGGTGATATTACTCTTAAACAGCATATAAAGTTAAAGATAAACAGCATTTGTCCTACATAACAGCGCCAATACATATATTTTTAGCTCTAGGATATTACAGACAGATCTTTTGTTTGTCTACAGGTTTTTTTTGTTTTTCAACTTGTTTTTATCTTTTTTTAGAAAGATTTTGTTCTTATCAAGAAGGCCCTTCAAAGTGAAACAGACCACAAGTCATCCTCTTTTCCTATTAATAGAAGGTGCAACATCAACTTGACCTTTCAATCCCGTTGTGCAAATAAAATTAAGGTCTTGCCACATAAAGTAGACTTAAGTTTTTTCTGCCCTGCCTTTCCCATTTTCCTCCTGTTAGGAAAATAAATTGTTACATTAGCAACATGCATATAAAGGACTGTCAATCATTTGAAATTAACTTCATAATGCTGCTGATGATTTTACCTGAGATTGGTGCAACACACATCATTAGAGGTGGCAGAGCTTGTTGGCAAGCTGAATAGCTGTCACAAAACAGTAATGAATAAAGACAGCAGAAAATCATGATTAAAAAAGAGAGGTTGGCTTCCTTACTCTCATGCTTTCATTTGTTCTTTCATCTCTCTTATTATGAAGTGATAGTAAATAACTATAAATGGATCATCGTTTGTCTATACCTGTCCACACTAAAATGTTCGGCATGAAAATTCAGTCCAATTTTCATATGAAATTAGTCTTTTCAGACCAATGCGTAAAAATCGGAAGATGTTTGCATAAAAAAACCCAGCAAATTTGAATTATGTTATCGTAACTACAGTATATGAATACATCTATTTATGCTGTTAAAATTATGTAACAAATTAAACAAATTTAATGCAAATAAACAATACTATAGATTTAAAGTCACCATGAAATAAAAATTGACAATTCTTTTTTTTTTTTACACAGAATGTTGCAGTGTTTCTTATAGATGATTTATCCATGCACATCATTATTATTATTTTTTAATTCGTGTGAGCTCTTAATCTTCAATCAAGAATCTTAACCTCCCCTCCCCCTCAAAACGGCATCTGCTCTCTTTGTGATGTCTGTTTTAGTTGAGGGTGGGACTAAATATCCATCACAGTTGACTGCAAACTGACATTCATATATGCCTCCATTTATTTGGCAATGCCCAAATTCCTACGATCCAATCAATTCCCAAGGACAAAATCCAGTCCTGACCTTCTCATTTCAGAAGCCAAAATTCGGACTACGTCCTACGCCCCAAACTACGTCACAATATGGAAGAAAAGACGCTCGCAACTTCCGCTTCAACTTAAAAAAATTACTCAGACAGAGCAGAAGAGCCAATGAGATCAAGCGACATAAATGGGTCTGGAGGCTGAGTCGGAGCCGCAGCAACGTGTGTCCAAGGTGAAGCCAGGGTGCCAGAGGACTGAGGCGGACTGGGGAGCCCCGTGGAGCCATTTGAATGCTGGCCCAAGTGGAGCCAATGGTGGAAGGAGCCAAGGTGGAGCTGACTGATCTGGCGTGCCTCACCCACTATCCGAACCACTCACTTTGCATATTTTTTTTTTTAGCCCAGTCTTAACGAGCGGTCCAAGGCACACCTTCCTTCATGTGGTCCTCAAGGTTTTGCTGTTTCTACTCTAAACAAAGCAAATGGAGCAAAGTGTATTTACTCTTGCAGCGCAAAAAATGTCAACTTGTCAAAAACACTAACCAAACTCTTCCAAGCCTCAGCTACAACTTTCATTTCAAAGTAGACGTTGTTCGTGGGCAGCCAATGAAGACCATAGGCTGGCATTATGAAAATGTGTTACAAACCTACGTAGTGTAACAGTGTAGCTGTGCACAAAGCTGAAGAAACTCAGGAAACACAACCACTTACCATGAACAAGATCGGACAAAGAACTAAAAGAACACAGGGCTTAAAAACACAAGAGATAATCAAGTGAGAAACAGAACAGGTGTGATCTAATTTGGAATAATAGAAACTAACTACCAAACCAGGAGATTAAATAGAAATCAGGCAAACAGTAACTGAGAACAAAGAAAAATAAATCAAAACATAATACAACAGAATATACTTGTTACATTAGCTCCCCCTCCCGGAAGGCGTGTTCTCATGCCGTAGCAGGTAATAGTTTACCAGAGGAGCCAGGAGGAGAAAGGAGAGAGAGTTCCCACGATGAAGCCGCCCGCGGGAGGAGCCAGGGTAGAGCTTTTGCTAAAGGGTTGGGTGGAACCTGGGGACTGATTGCTGGAGGCAGAACCATGGTGCCAAAAGAAACTAGGAAGCCCGGAAGCCCAAGGCGGAGCTGCTGGCTCGTGGGACAAAGGGGGAGACAGGGACTTAGCTTACCTGATGGAGCGAGCGAAGATGAAGGGGAAACCAGAAAAAGGGAGGAGCCCGGTGGAGCCGAAGAAATGAAGGGTCGATGCGCGTCTGGAAACACGGAAGTCCATGGCTGAAGCTGAGTAAAGACCGACCGAGGTTGATCTTGAGGGACACGGGAGTCTGGAGGAGTCCCAGGGCAGACAGTTGATGGTGGAGACGAGGGAACGCAGAGCCAGGGCGTAGACGAAGGGCTGACAGGCCGAGGTGGAGACATAGGCCTGGAGGCCCGAGGTGCAGCCAGTGCCTCACACCGAGCTGGAGGAGGGGTAGCCCAAGGCAGAGCTAAGGAGCCACAAGGAGCTAGCAGCGGGGGCAGGAAGTCGGGAACATCGGAGGGAACAGAATTCTGGACAGGACCAAAGAAGACGGTGAAGATTCGAGGGTCAGCATATGGGTGGGAACTGGATCCGCGGACTATAGATCTGTCAGACATAGGTCAGCTCCTGGCTCTGAGATGGACTGAGCAGCGCACGTAGACTCCAGGGCTTTGTTGGTAGCTGTCTCAGGTTCTAAGACAAGCTTAATGAGTGCCTCAGGCTCGCAGGCTGTGAGGGGGAGGTCACCATGGAGCCATATTTGGAACCATAGAAACTAACTACCAAATGATAAGATTAACTAGAAATCAGGAAAACAGGAACTGAGAAAAAAACTTAATCAAAACAGAATATAACAGAATATACTCATTATACGTAGGCTCAAGCAGGAAATACGACTGGAATTTCTGACAACTTGTTTCAGACAGTTCAGAATTGGTTCTTTGGGAGACAATAACTCCATTTATCGTGCACTTTGATATTTGAAACTTTGCATATATTTTACATTTACAAACGGCTATATAAGGCCATTCTACAGAATTGGTGCAAACTGCTGTCCCACAATCAAAAATCTAATTTAAAAAGCATTTAAGTATTACAATTTTAGATGTTTACAAAGATCCTTCTATTATCAATTGAATCCCATAATAATATTTAAAATATCAGTGTGGTGAGGGGGGCTTGGTTCTGCGAGGTCTGTAACGGGAGAGAGAGAAAGGAGATGAGCGGCTTATATCCGGTCTCTCCACGCCAATTACTGCAACAAGACATAGGTGATCGTCATTTGCACTTGACCTACATACTCCCATTACAGACCTTGCGGAACCATGCCCCCCTCGCCATAATCAGTAAGCTTAAAGGGTAACTAAACCCCTGGTCAGAGCCTGACTCCACCCACTGGCAATATTTGAAAAATGCTGGAAAAGTGGGCAGAGCCCAGCGGAGGGGGGTGGGGGTTTGGGGGGGCATGAGAAGCGCCTCTGTAGGCAAGGGCATGGTTAGCTGGTACCCTCTGACGTCAGAGGGTACCACAACTTCCAATAGGAAAATTCAACTGCAGTAGCCACCGTTCAACCTGAAGAGGGCAGCACTCAGATGTTTTTACACCATATATTGTAGAATTAAAACACTTTAAACCCAAATGTCAAAAACTTACTTGAATCAATGAACAGCATTAATAAAGCCCCCGTCTTACAGATCATTGACTTAAAAAGGTTGTTTTAGGGTTTAGTTACCCTTTAATATATATAAAATCATCATTTCTAGGTCTGCCCCGGGGTCTCCTCCCAGTGGGACGCGCCCGGAACACCTTCCCGGGAAGGCGTCCAGGAGGCATCCGGAACAGATGCCCGAGCCACCTCAGGCATCTCAGCTGGCCCCTCTCGATGTGGAGAAGCAGCGGCTCTACTCTGAGCTCCTCCCGAGTGACCGAGCTTCTCACCCCCGAGTGGCCGAGCATCTCATCTCTAAGGGATCGCCCAGCCACCCTGCGGAGAAAGCTCATTTTGGCCATCTGTATCCAGGATCTTGTCCTTTCAGTCATGACCCACAGCTCATGACCATAGGTGAGAGTAGGAACGTAGATTGACCGGTAAATCGAGAGCTTTGCCTTGCAGCTCAGCTCTTTCTTCACTACGACAGACTGGTACATCGACCGCATTACTGCAGAAGCTGCACCGATCCGTCTGTCAATCTCTTGTTCCATCCTTCCCTCACTCGTGAACAAGACCCCAAGATACTTGAACTCCTCCACTTGAGGCAGGAACTCTCCACCAACCTGAAGTGGGCAAGCCACCCTTTTCCGACTGAGAACCATGGCCTCGGATTTGGAGGTGCTGGTTCTCATCCCAGCCGCTTCACACTCGGCTGCAAACCGTCCCAGTGCATGCTGAAGGTCCTGGTCTGATGGGGCTAGCACGACAACATCATCTGCAAAAAGCAGAGATGAAATCGTGTGGTCCCCAAACCTGATACCCTCCGGCCCCTGGCTGCGCCTAGAAATTCTGTCCATAAAAATTATGAACAGAACCGGCGACAAAGGGCAGCCGTGCCGGAGTCCAACATACACTAGGAACAAGTCTGACTTACTGCCGGCAATGCGAACTAAGCTCCTGCTCCGGTCGTACAGGGACCGGACAGCCCTTAGCAAAGGGCCCCGGACCCCATACTCCCAGAGCACCCTACACAGGATGCCGCGGAGGGACACAGTCGAATGCCTTCTCCAAATCCACAGAACACATGTGGATTGGTTGGGCAAACTCCCATGAACCCTCCAGCATCCTGGATAGGGTATAGAGCAGTGTTTCACAACCGGGACGAAAACCACACTGTTCCTCCTGAATCCGAGGTTCTACTATCGGCCGTATTCTCCTCTCCAGTTCACTGGCATAGACTTTCCCGGGGAGGCTGAGAAGTGTGATCCCCCTGTAGTTGGAACACACCCTCCGGCCCCCCTTCTTAAAAAGAGGGACCACCACCCCGGTCTGCCAGCCCAAAGGTACTGTCCCCGATCACCATGCGATATTGCAGAGGCGTGTCAGCCAACACAGATCTCATTCACCCCCAGTGTCTTGCCACCGAGGAGCTTCTTGACTACCTCTGTGACTTCAGCTTGGGTGATGGACGAGTCCACCTCCGAGCTCTCAGCCTCTGCTTCCTCAATGGAAGACGTGTCGGTGGGATTGAGGAGATCCTCGAAGTCTTCATTCCACCGTCCGACGATATCCCCAGTTGAGGTCAACAGCTGCCCACCTCCACTGTAAACAGTGTTGGTAGGGCACTGCTTCCCTCTCCTGAGGCGCCGAATGGTTTGCCAGAATCTCTTCGAGGCCGACCGGTAGTCCTTCTCCATGGCCTCACTGAACTCTTCCCAAGCCCGATTTTTTGCCACCACAACCACCCGGGCTGCAGTCCGCTTGGCCTGCCGATACCCGTCAGCTGCCTCAGGAGTCCCACAAGCCATCCAGGCCCGATAGGACTCCTTTTTCAGCTTGACGGCATCCCTTACTTCCAGTGTCCACCATCGGTTTCGAGGATTGCCGCCTTGACAGGCACCTGAGTCCTTACAGTCACAGCTCAGAGTGGCCGCGTCGACAATGGAGGTGGAGAACATGGTCCACTCAGACTCAATATCTCCAGACTCCCTCGCGATCCGGTCGAAGCTCCGCCGGAGGTGAAAGTTGAAGATCTCTCTGACAGGGGACTCTGCCAAAAGTTCCCAACAGACCCTCACAGTACGTTTGGGTCTGCCGAGTCTGTATAGCTTCCTCCCCAACCATCGGATCCAACTCACCATGATCAGTTGACAGCTCCGCCCCTCTCTTCACCCGAGTGTCCAAGACATATAATAATAATAATAATAATAATAATACATTTTATTTAAAGGCGCCTTTCAAAACACCCAAGGTCACCGTACAAATAAAACAGGGTTTAAAATACATATCAGATAGCAAAAGCATTTAACATACTAAAAGATACAAAAAGATACTCAAAAAGGATAAAAAATTTGGTTTAGTAAAAATAAATAAAAAATCTGGAGAGCGTGACAGTCAGGGAGGGTAACATTGCAGAAAAAGGTGGGTTTTGAGATGTGATTTGAAAATTGTCAATGTATCAATGTTTCGGATGTTGGGTGGGAGGGAATTCCAGAGGCGGGGGCCGGAACAGCTGAAGGCTCTGGAACCCATGGTGGTCATACGGGCAGGGGGGACAGTGAGGCTGATGGATGAAGATGATCTAAGAGTCCGACTGGGTGTGTTGACGTGGAGAAGTTCAGTTATGTAAGGAGGGGCGAGGTTGTGGAGGGCTTTGAATGTTAATAGAAGGATTTTATAGGTGATGCGGTGTGTGATGGGAAGCCAGTGAAGCTGCTGGAGAACAGGGGTGATGTGATGAGAAGACGGGGTCCTGGTGATGATCCGGGCAGCAGCATTTTGAACAAGTTGTAGTTTACGGAGGGACTTGAGGGGGAGACCAGTGAGAAGTGAGTTGCAGTAATCCAGGCGGGAGGTGACGAGGGAATGGACCAGGATGGCGGTATTATCGGCAGTGAGGGACGGGCGGAGACGGTTGATATTGCGGAGATGGAAATATGCAGAACGGGTAATGTTGTTAATGTGAGAATGGAAAGACAAAGTGCCGTCCAGGACGACACCCAGACTCTTAACTTGAGGGGAGGGGGAGACAGAGGAGTTATCGATGGTGATGGTGAAACTGTTAGCTTTGGCGAGGGTGGATTTAGAACCAATGAGAAGAACCTCAGTTTTATCACTGTTCAGTTTAAGAAAGTTGGAGGAAAACCAAGTTTTGATTTCTTGGAGGCAGTCACAGAGGGAGGTGGGAGGGAGGGAGGAGTTGGGGTTAGAGGAAAGGTAGAGCTGGGTGTCGTCCGCATAGCAATGAAAGTGAATATTGTATTTATGGAATATGTGACCAAGGGGGAGTAGGTAAATGATGAAGAGGACTGGACCGAGGACAGAACCTTGTGGTACACCAGAGGAGATGGGAGATGGCTGGGATGCAAAAGTTTTTAGATGGATGAACTGAGTTCGGCCAGTGAGATAAGAGTGGAACCAGTCCAGGGGTGTGCCAGATAGTCCAATGGATGCCAGTCCATGGAGAAGGATGGAGTGGGAGATGGTGTCGAAAGCTGCGGTAAGGTCAAGGAGGATGAGAATGGTTAGGAGTCCAGAGTCTGCTGCCAGGAGGAGGTCGTTGGTTATTTTGAGTAGAGCTGTTTCAGTGCTGTGATGGGGACGAAAACCAGACTGGAACTGTTCATAAAGGTTATTGTCGGAAAGATGAGAGTGGAGTTGGGATGCAACTGTTTTTTCCAGGATTTTCGAAAGGAATGGCAGATTGGAGATAGGCCGGAGGTTATTGAAGTTGCTGGGGTCTGAACCAGGTTTCTTGAGGATTGGAGTTACTGCAGCACATTTGAGAGATGGTGGAACAGAACCAGAGGTGAGGGAGGAGTGGATGATGTCGGTGATCAGAGGAGACATGTGGGGGAGACAGGCTTTGACCAGGGGTGTTGGAAGGGGATCGAGTTGACAGGTGGACGGTTTTGATTTTCTGATGAGTTCCGATACATTGGCAACAGAGGGAAGGTGGAAATTCGAGAATGGTTGAAAGGAAGGAGGTCGGACTGGAACAGGAGGGGATACATTGTAGGAAATGTGAGAGTCCAGTTGCTGATGAATAGTTTCAATTTTACCGTTAAAAAAAATCATGAGTGAAACACATTGCTCAGCAGAGTAGAAGTGTTTGGGGAAGTTGTCCGGAGGGTGTAGGGAGTTGTTAAGTACAGAAAACAGAGTCCGCGTGTTCCCATCACCAGCGTTGATGAGACCTGCATAGTGTTGTGATTTGGCTGTGTTGATTGAGTCCTTATAATGGAGGATGTGGAGATGGTACATTTCCTTGTGAACGGTGAGACAGGATTTTTTGTAGAGGCGTTCCAGTTGTCGTCCTTTAGCTTTGAGGAGGCGGAGACGAGGTGTAAACCATGGAGCAGAACGAGTGAATGATACAGTCCGGGTTTTTATGGGAGCAAGTGAAGTCAACAGTGAATGGAGACTGCTGTTGTAGTGGAGAACGAGTTAATCACATGTAGAAGGGGAGGTTATGCTGGGAAGTGATTCTATGGCAGTTGTAACGGTTGTAGGATTAATGTTCTTAATGTTACGGAAAGAGATTATACGTGAAGGTTTAGTTTTGGAAATGGACAGATTCAGAGTAAATGATATGAACATATGATCAGAAATGGGGAGATGAGTAGAAGCGCAGTTTAAAGGGGTGACACCGGAGCAGCACACCAGATCAAGGATATGACCTTTGGAATGGGTGGGGAAATTTATATGTTGCTTAAAATTGAAACTGTCCAAGCATGATGTAAAATCCTTCGTGATAATATGATTGATGCTGTCCATGTGAATATTAAAATCACCAAGCACAATGGCATTAGGGGAGTGTGTGCAGAGGAGGGTGAGAAGCACAATGGCATTAGGGGAGTGTGTGCAGAGGAGGGTGAGAAGAGAGGAAAATTCATCAATAAAATCCTTGTTGGGCTTGGGAGGACGATAGACAGCAGCTACTATAGTTGGTGTTGGTCCAGTAATTTGCAGAGCCACTGATTCAAACGATGAGTATGTAGGAAGAGAAATAGGCGACACACGCAATTTCTCATGATGAATTATCGCGAGACCTCCTCCTCGACCGGTGAGGCGGGGCTGACAAATGTAAACAAACCCAGGTGGAGTGGATTCATTTAACTGAGAAAAGTCGTTCGGTTGCTGCCATGTCTCTGTCAAGCATAGAAAATCCAGCTTGGAATCGAGGAGGAGGTCCTGGAGAAGAAGTCCTTTGCCAGTGAGTGAGCGGATGTTGAATAGTCCGAAGTTGACATCACTGCAAACGGAGGTGGAGACATGGTTAGCCGACTTGGCTAGGTTGGCTAACATGCCGCAATTAGCTCGTCTGTTGGGTTTTCTGCGAGGACGGCGGGTTGTGGACCAAATGGAGTTGATGGCAGATGAGTGGTTGATGTGGAGTCTCAGGCGGGACCCGCGGTGGATATATTTCCGACGGGGGAGCCGAGCAATGTCCGGGAAAAGATGTAGCACCGGTGAAGGATCTGACAGGTGGATCCGCAGCTGAAGGAGCTGGGCAGCAGTGTACCGGTAAAGGGCTGTCGATGGACCTAGTAAGCTGGATAGGACAATCCAGACTAGGATAAACCATACTGTCAGTCCGTTATTCCACATGATGGACGAGTGGAGGTGGTAGCTAGTATGTAGCAGCAGCCAGATGAGGAGCGGGAGTCAACAACACGCCACAGGTAGCGTAGACAATATTCGGTCTGTCCGTTTACCAAAACGGGCAGATGAAACTGTTTTACAGACACTGCACCAGTATAAATCAAAGTTCATTAGGTCGCAAGACCATAATGACGATCAAATAAAAAGTTTAAAAAAGTTTAAAAAGTTACCGGCGAACAGCGGCAGCTAGTCACGCCAGCGTTCACTCGACCGGAAAAATGGCCAGAGGTCGGGTGAAACGACCACAAAGTCAATCATCGACCTCCGGCCTAGGGTGTCCTGGTGCCACGTGCACTGATGGACACCCTTTTGCTTGAACATGGTGTTCGTTATGGACAAGCTGTAACTAGAACACAAGTCCAATAACTGAACACCGCTCGGGTTCAGACCAGGGGGGCCGTTCCTCCCAATCATGCCCCTCCAGGTGTCACTGTCGCTGCCCACGTGGGTGTTGAAGTCCCCCAGTAGAACAACGGAGTCCCCAGTCGGAGCACTTTCCAGCACCCCTCCCAGAGACCCCAAGAGGGCTGGGTACTCTGCACTGCCATTCGGCCCGTAGGCGCACACGACAGTGAGAGACCTATCCCCGACCCGAAGGCGCAGGGAAGCGACCCTCTCGTTCACCGGGGTGAACTCCAACACATGGCGCTGAGCTGGGGGGCTATAAGCAAACCCACACCAGCCCGCCACCTCTCACCATGGGCAACTCCAGAGTGGTAAAGAGTCCATCCTCTCTCAAGGAGTGTGGTTCCAGAGCCCAAGTCGTGCGTGGAGGTGATCCCGACTATCTCTAGTCAGTACCTCTCAACCTCACGCACAATCTAAGGCTCCTTCCCCACCAGCGAGGTGATGTTCCACGTCCCTAGAGCTAGTTTCCGTGTCCAGAGATCAGGTTGTCGAGGCCCCCGCCTTCGACTGCCGCCCGATCCACTAAGCACCGGCCCCTTACGGTCCCTCCTGCAGGTGGTGAGCCCACAGGAGAGCGGCCCCACGTCGCTCCTTCGGGCTGAGCCCGGCCGAACCCCATGGGGGGAGGGCCGGCCACCAGGCGCTTGCATACGCCATGCCGGGCGACGTCACGGTCCTTGTTTTTAAATCCATCATAAGGGGTTTTTGAACCGCTCTTAGTCTGACCTGTCACCTAGGACCTGTTTGCCTTGGGAGACCCTACCAGGGGCATATAGCCCCAGACAACATAGCTCCTAGGGTCGTTCAGGTACTCAAACCCCTCCACCATGGTAAGGTGGCAGTTCAAGGAGCGGGATATTGAAATGTTTTTTTTTTTTTATATATATATATATATATTAATAAAAATAAATATTTTTAAAAAAAAAATACCTTTTTGATTTATTTTAAAAAGTGGGAAAAAAAACATTTATTTTATATTTTATTTTTGTATTATGTATTATTTTTTTTGTATTTATTTAAAAAAATGTCCCACATTTTCACATCACTAGTCCATTGGCTGAGACTGATTTTAACCACACCCCTACATTTTTGATCAGGAAATACTCCTGTGTCCCTCTCTATCATAGCCTCTCTTTCATTGTAGATAAGTACTATCATTTTGAGGCAAATGTGTTCAAAAGTCTGAAAATCTGTGTGTAACTTTAAGGAACATCACCTACCAAATACCTTCTTTAACAGACCTGTTTTACACATACTTTACTGTTTTAGTTTTTTTAATAATAATAAAAAAATATATATTTTGTAACTATGTCAGAAGCAGCATACCATTTTATAATTTATTGCCAGTGTTAAAGAAAATACTTGCTGTTGTAACCCAGAAATACCTTAATTTCCTGTGCAAAGCTGCAGCTCTGTCATGCAGAAGAGACACTCTCAGTGTAAAAACCCAACGTGCTGTATGTGTGAAACAGACCTTATCTCCACAGTAGTTTCATTTATCATAAACCATTTCTCTTGATTCTCTTAAATGATCATGCCTAAAAGTCACAAGGTGTACACAAATGAAGCCCCAAGCCTCCAGTATTCATCATTCATCATTACATCATCTGTTGGTTTGTTGAAATACGGAAAAACTCAAAAAAACTCACTCAAGAACTACTAGTATTACTTATACGCAGGCCCGTTCAACATGAGTGGCCTCAGGAGAAATGCCCTTGAATCTGTGCCCGACCACAACTGTTTAGTTAGAAAGAGTGTGATATGGTTCACCCTTAATTTCACATCTAGAAAGCCACTAACTGTTTAATTTCCTGCCTTACACTGAGGGCTCTCATATCTTTTGGTTAAAGTGATTACAAGTTTCCTGTTATTTTCAGCACAAATAACATTCAAAATCTATCTATCTATCTATCTATCTATCTATCTATCTATCTATCTATCTATCTATCTATCTATCTATCTATCTATCTATCTAAAACATGATGAACTCTCTCATTGTGTGATAGCTATAAACATACAATTTAAAATGTCATTAGCGTGTGCGGCGTCACAGCCTGTCAAAAAGTCAATACTCAGTTCTTTATGTCTGTACAAACATGGAGTAATTATCCCTTTATTAGGGAGCAGAGCAGCTCGCCAATAACGAACTTCGAGAATGAGGCATTCATTACTGTCAGCCACACCTGACTCTGGGCTTATTAAAAACATTAATAATGGAAAATAAAACCTAATTAGTAAACAAATGCAATCACTCACAGGTGTGTCAGAGAAAATACGCACTTGTGACTTTGATTTTTCACTTAGCTTGTATCTCTCTTTCTTACATGCAGGCAGACACACAAATAGCACACAAATACACTCACACATAATGGCATGGGAGCAATAAAGACTATTTTCTTTCATCTAATGAAAATCAAAAGAGGAAGAGAAGGAAATTAAATAAGAAGTGTTTATATTTGTAAGGACACACAAAAAAAGTGGGAAGAGGAAAAAACACTCCCCCTCTTCATTTCCCTCTCTCATCATTAGCTATAACACTCTCTCCATCACCACTCGCCCCTCAGCGACCAAACATTCAATTAACGTCTAATGAGGCTTAATGCATGGTAAATACATGCACCCGCTAAAGGCAAACAAGCGCTCCTGATAGGAGCGGACAAAAGAGAGACAGCCATAACCACTGCCATGAATAAATGAAGAGAAGGTCATATCACTATCGCCAGGGTCGAACCTGTTTTTAAACACTATTGAGGCGTTGGGGTCAGTTCTGCTTGACCTACGCTGTTTTATTAATAGCAATGTGTGGAGAACATGGCGTTCTGGCCTCTTGGCTCCAGACTGTTTGGAATTGGGGATCAATATCACAGGTGTTTATCTGGCATCTTGGTCAATCAGGTCCCGCTAGAACAGCGATCTTTTGGTCTGTCTCAGTCCTTAGTGAATATGTTGGAGACTCCAGAGCATAAATGTGTACATGTGCACTTCAGTTCAATTTGACATTTAAATAACTTTCTAACCTAAATGAGATTGTCAAAGCGTACCAAGACGTAATACTGTATGAAGTCGGCCGGTCATTATCCGATTCATTTTGTGACTGTTTTATTTGTCTGATCACTGAATGCTGTGATTGACCAATCGTAATGAAGCATTCCAAAGAGCTGTTTAATGAGAGACATTAAAAGGCCATTTGATAAAACACAATAAATATATTTAAAAAGTTCAGGCTATGGTGTTCTTCTGAACCAAGAAATAGTAAGCAAGTAATTTGCTCTAATGTTTATGATATCTGCAGAGAATCAGACAAAGAGAAATGGAGATGGGGGGAGGGGTGCTCAATGAGTTTCGTCCCACCTTCTATGTCCCCCAAAAAACTAAACGCATACACACACCCAAAGCACTTCACATAAGATTTATTACAGCCAAGCAGAAATATTATCTTCTGAAGGTGCCATTCATCAACCTCACTTTGAAAGCCACTGAATTATATGATGGAATTATGCAGATCAGGGATGTCTGAGGGAGGATTCCATTTGGTAACCTTGGCAACCTCAGGTGCTCGTACCCCAGTCCTGAATACAGCCCTGCACATCAATTAATGACCATACTTTAGAGAACCGGAGAGAGAGAAAAAAACTCCCACTAATTGGTATGTAATTGTTAATGCAATATTAAAATGATGGCGTTTTTTTAATTGAGTGCCTCTCGCTCTCCTCCTATTTCCTACAGAAAATGAGAAAATAATCCTTTTGTGTGTTTCTGAGCTGTGAGGTAGTACAAGGTACAATGAATTACTGTATAACCTATGTATGTACT
Source organism: Scardinius erythrophthalmus (assembly GCF_964197995.2). NCBI lineage: Eukaryota > Metazoa > Chordata > Actinopteri > Cypriniformes > Leuciscidae > Scardinius > Scardinius erythrophthalmus. Next base: position 41,482,177 of record NC_138227.1, read on the forward strand.
GTGTATATATATATATATATATATATATATATATATATATATATATATATATATATATATATATATATATATATTATTGTACAATTATCCCTCTTTTATTATTTAAAATGTACTTAACAAAAAAAAAATAATAATAATAAATCCTTGTTACTAAAATTACTTTTCCCACCTTTAAATGTTGAATAATTTTACTTACAGCATTTCACTCAAGGGGAGTAGGGATAGTGCTTAATAGAACATAATTACTGAACAACACTGAACACATCCTAAACAGGCATTTTTGCTTGACTGAATTTGCGTCTTGAATGCAAGCAGCAGCTAACTCAATTAGAATGCAAGCATGCCTTCTTGAAAAGTGTAGCCCATTGTAATTAAGACACACTCATACCTATTTGTAGCTTGTGTCCTGATATTATGCAAATTGTATGCAAATCATCTCAAATTATCTTGTGTTAGCTGTGGTCTACTGAGAGACTTCTAGTCATATTGTAAGTAAGCCCATCTTAACAGCACAGAGCAAAATATGGAGGAAAACCTAGCCTCACTTTCCTTCACACATGCACATATGTGTGCAATCTCAGTAAAAACATAAATGATTAGCAACTCAAATATCCACAGTAGTGCTGTGTTTATTACCATCTCCGGAACAATCCCAAGGTGTTTTTACTTTTTAGTTTTTTTTTTTTTTTTTTTTTTGCGCTTAAGCTTTGCGCATTAATTGCACCTGAACACTGCCACATGCTTCAATGAAAAATAAATTGCTTTTAATTTGCGATTTCCTTTCTGCCACTGCCGGCGTCACTTAATTTCATTAGCTCTGAACCTGTTGATCACGTTCAAAGCATCAGCCGCTCTCGAAAATAAAAAGACGCAGGCTCTTTTTATTTATTCATTCATTTATTTATTTCTATATCTTTGCCCCTCCTCTCCCACTCTTCAATTAACAGAATCGTTCCCTTTCAACTAAAATGAATGTTATTGAAACCAATTAGCATAGACTGGAAAATCTCTCATTAATGAGAGCAGTGTGAGTGAGTAAACAGAAATGTAAAGATGAAATTAGAGGAGAGCCTCTTCTTGTTGGCCCAGAATAATTACACGCTTAGTCGCCTAATTGTCTGGTGAAAAGCACTGTGGCGATAGTAACAGATTGCTGTGTTCATTAGGCTGCAATGGGCCACCTGCTGCTGGGGCCACAGCGCCCCCGCTCCCCATACACGTGTTTATCCCAGGGGGGAGGGTTTTTTGGACCCAACACTCACTGTGAAAAGCAAATGAGCCTGCCAATATGCCACAGTGATAATGAGTCTTATGTGTTTGCTTTAAAACGGTCCAATAATCCCTGTTTTCTCAGATGTTTTAGGGTCCTTTTGGTCTTACCCCTGAATATTTCATTGAATTGTTTAGGCTAAATTGTACAGAAGCTGCACGGGTTCTGCTGTATTGTTATCTGTCTGTGAAAAAGGGGGTGATACTCATGTTGTTTTCACTTCTAATGAAATATTCAATTATAGTTCTGCAAGCTTATAAGTGTAAGGATAATGTGTGGAATGCTAATAATACTTCTACTTAATTGTAAATCACCTTGAGCAGTGAATTGCTCTGTACATTTTTTAGGAATTCACACAAGCATAGCACAATTCCGTTTGTATTTTATATGTTCTTGACTGAGATTCTGGTAAACTACATTTTGGGGAAAAAATGTCCCCACAAAGATGGCAATATCCAAAATCCTGGTCCCCATGAGGAAAACAGCCTATAAATCATACTAATTGATGTATTTCTGAAAATGTAAAAATGCAGAACATTTTCTGTGATGGCCAGGTTTAGGGGTAGAGTAAGTGTAAGGGGAGAGAATATACAGTTTGAACAGTATAAATACCCCCCTTAAACATAAAAACCCAACATGTGTTTGTGTTTGAGTGTGTGTGCGTGTGTGTGCTTGTATAGGAGGCAGAGATTGGCTGAGGTCTTCACAGCATTTGCCTTAATTTCCTCTCATTAAATAAGCTGGCTTTTCAGTTGAGTGCCACTGAATCACTTTCAATACAGACTTTTCTTTGAATCACCAGTACTGCAGTTTTAGTGACAACAAAAAAATGTAATCTTACCAGTTGTATGGCAAGTCTGCTTTACAACAATGAAAAAAGAAGACTAGTCTAAGAAAGATATTGATGAACAAAAGGTCACCTTTATTTAAGTTAAGTCACCTTTATTTATATAGCGCTTTTTACAATACAGATTGTATCAAAGCAGCTTCACAGTGATAACATGAAAGTAATACAACAAAGTTTGTTTCTAGAAGAAAATTGCGTCATCATCCACATTAAGTAAGGCAGATCAATAATATTGTTGAATATTAAATGTCCCTAACTAAGCAAGCCAAAAGCAAAGGCAACAGTGGCAAGGAACAAAAACTCCATCAGGTGACAGATTGGAGAAAAAAACCTTGGGAGAACCCAGGCTCAGTCGGAGGCCAGTTCTCCTCTGTGTATGAACAGCGTATGATGATGATCCAGGCAGCATTACAGGTCAGAAGTCAGATTGGATCAGAACATTCAGAATATTTATCCAGTTCCATCTGGTTGAAGATCGGAGTCATCACGCCGGTATGGAGACGAGTTTGTTGAGGATCAGTGCCGATGGCTGTCATGCCGATGAGGCCTTCATGGATGGGTCCAGGTGCTGGTCCACTATCTGATCTGGATCCGGCCGGGATCCGGCTGACTTCAGTAAACAGGGGAGGGATTGGTTGACACTTTAGGAGCGTAGACGTTGAGCCCAATGGATTACGTTTTATGTTGCCAAATGTAAGCCATATGTTATAAGCCATAATGACCAATTATTATTATTATATCAAATAATAAAAGACAGCCTAAAAGATGGCTGTATTTATTTAAGTCTAATTTCTCCTTCTATAACAAACGTGACGGCATTTAAATGATAAAAAAGAACCCTTGAATTACCAAGTATTTTCGGACATTCTTTGAAGTATATTAAAATAAAATGTAAATGCCATGGTACAGTACATAAATATGATAGTCATTTATCATCACCATCTTATACCATTATTTAATTTGAGAAACTTCAACTAGTGCTGTTTTGTTTGAATTAGACACGCACTTTGTTTTTGAGAAAACATGCATTAGATGAAATACCTATTTTTAATATTTCATTTAAAAATAATATAGACTTAACTAGTTGCTCTCTATGAAGTTAAACAATCAGCTTTTAGATGTTAACACTGCTGTATCTCCAAAGTGAAATGTATTCTCTCTCCGTCTCTTTCCAAAGAAATACAGCGTTCTGGGACAAATTCTTAATTGATTTACCTTATATGGAATTAGATGACCGCTCTGCGCACAGATGAATATATGGATATTTGTCAGGACAGGAGGAATTAATGTTCTTGTATGAATGGATAGCTTAATTGAGTAATTTTCAGGGAAAAAAGAACAGAGGGTCGATCTCCATACTGATGAGTGTCGATACATTGTTTTAGGACTTTGGCTGGATAAGATTCCTCTCTGTTTTGAGTCTTTTGGGGATTGGGCTGCTGTATACAGGAAGAGGTTCTCTCAGTATAGATTATCAATGAACAGACACATTCCTGACAAGCAAAGCTATAATTACTACCTCATCTGGTTGTTTAGTAATCTAATAAAGCATGTCTAATATTGGAAACCAATGATCAATTGATGGCTTTGGAGACAGACATGAAAATCTTGCAAGACTGTTTTTTTTTTTTTACCTTGTCCTGACATTTTGTATCACTAAATAGTGCTGGTTTTCTAGTATTTTATCATTTTTACAGAAATTGAGACAGTTTTAGAGATTTTGTAGATGGGTATTATTAGATTTGCACTCATCTTAACTTTTGGCCCTCTAACAGTTGCAGAAGAACATTGTTTTGGTTGTCCTTCATTCCATAACGCTTTACAAACTGCTTTACAATGAACTGTTAGAGAGCTACATATGGCAATTTATCTGTGTGTTTATCAATTTATATGTCTCCGCGTTGCATTTACCACATTTGAAATCCCTCAGTTCTCGCCATCTCCGAAAAGCCAAGCCACTGTTGATTCTCTTTTTGCCAGCAGACTCTCCTCTATTCTTGTTTAAAATGGGTGATTTCCTGGAGGTTCAAGATTTAGCTGCGCCATGTCAACCTTTCTCACTCATTGTGACAACTAACCTCTGCCACTCCCACACCAGACATCGCATCAAAGTAGCTGAAACAAATGTGTTCTCTATTTACGGGTATGACGAGACATGCATGGGCGAGTGACGTATACTGTATGCAAGTTCCCACAAAAACCATTCCAACAGGTCTAAAATATAAACAATTATACCACAGACAAAAATACGTTTTGGAAGGTCTATTGACTCATTATTTAAATTTTGTTAATTTTGAACAAAAAAAAAGTCACATAGTGTACCTTGAAAAATACCAATATGAGACTTTATCTTACTATTTACAGATGTATTTCCACTACAATGAGTACAGAGACAACACCTGACCACTCACTGCATAATGTGAGGAATGTTAAAGGGACATTACGGATTGTAAATGGACCATCTGATGATGTGATGATCTGATAAGCTGGTTTTATACTTTTCTGGGAGAAATGGCGTTAAATCTTTGAAAGGTTCTCTCAAGTTTTGTTTGAGATACTTAATTTATCACTCATTCAATTCAGCTTTGCTCAGTATACCTGATTTCAGATTAAGGGTTTACACGACCACATTTTCAACTAAAAATGTTAAACTTTTTATGCGTTTTGGCCGTTCATTTACATGACAACAGCAGTTTGGGTGCTTGAAAATGCAAACTTTTGAAAACGTGTTTCAAAGTGCAAGTTTTTGAAAATGGTTTCCGCGTAAACAACAAAAACACGAATCTCTGAAGACGATGATGTCATGCACATGTGTATTACATGTTCAGTCTATAGTGTTTCATCGCCATCTAATGGCCTGGCAGCAGAATACAGTGTTTTTAATCGTTTTCGCAGATCCATGTGAATGGGGATCGTTTTGACAATGGTGTCATCTGTACACAGAAAACTCAAAGGAAAAAATTCTCCGTTTTAATCGTATCGTTGTCGTGTAAACGTACCCTAAATGTCATCTAAAAAAGAGAAAACTTTGGCTGTTTGTCACGGATTCAACCAGCATGCCATCAGCGCCAGGTCCTTCAGCTTCACCCATTCGTTCACATCACCAGAGTAACTCGCTACACCTGTCATACCCTCATCAAGCACCCATTATAAGCACACAGCTCACACTCACTCACTGTCTGGTCTCCTTAGTTTGTACATGAGAGTGAACTTACCCAACAACTCACCTTGATATACCAACTACCTTCATTGTCCTCTCCAAGCTATTCAATCCTTCAGACCAGATATCCTCGGCGTGTTCATCTTCCATCCTACAAAAGAAAGACTTATCGGTTAAGTATGATAATCGTTTGAACTACTGCTTATGCTCTCCACTCACCTGTTCAATGATCCAATAGACTGCAACATCCTGTGAATAAAGAACTGTTACGTTTACATCTGTGTCTCCCTGTGTTCAATAATGTCTATGAGCCCACAAAGCTAAAGATTTCAAGTAGCTATGTCTGCCTTTTCTTGAAAATGCATTATATGCAAAATACTGTTATTAATAAATTATAATAACTAAGCAAAATACAATTAGGATTACCTACCCACCAAGCCTGCCTAATATAATTAATTAAATTTGTTCAGCATAATCATCGTAATATCATACAGGTATAAATTAGTTTTTAATTGATCATTAAATAGTTTAATTAAGGTTTATACATGCTAGTTTCCATGACAGAGTTCAAGATAAATCTTTTCATTACTGCTGGAGCTGTCTACGCCAGAACCTGCGCAAAATTCCCTTCATAAAACCCAGTCAGTGGAAGATTGTACGTACATGCATCTCTACCCCGTCTCCTCCTCAAAATAACCATAAATGGAGCTTACAGCGCCTCGTTTTACTATGTACAACGTCATCTGCATGTCATTTCCATGCATATTCCCATCCATGTGATACCATGATTAACACAAGACATTAGGAAAATATGAGAAAAGGACGATGTGCCGTCACATTGCATTACTAAAAATCTTTCAGTGTCCTTGCCTTGTTTTAGAATAAAAAGGTCCTAAATCAATATTGTATAAAGGTAACACTTTATAATAACTGCATGCTATTAATCATTAGTTAAGCATTAGGAAACAGTTAATTCATCATTTATAAAGCATTAATAGACATTAATGAGCAGCGGATATAAATGCGTTATACTTGATTTAAAAGCATATCTATAATGTGTTTAATTGTTTTTTCATACTTTATTAATGATCACTTTATCATTTCTAAATTAAGTATAGCATTATTTACACACCAGTTATTTAGGAGTTGTCAGTGGTTCATAAGATCACTTAGAAATTGTAAAGGGGTACTTCACCTCTGGAAAGATTAATGTGTATTAAAAATAGGTAATTTATGTAGAAGAAATATGAAATTATTTTTGAATTTGGAGCTTTCTAGACTGAGAAAATCCAGAAAATGTATTTTTGGCTTATGTGGATGAAAGACAACAACTGCCCTACGAGGCCACTCCCCAACCCACACCTACCAGTAAGAGAGCGTAGTTAAAAAACAACAAGCCTAGGCTACTAGTGAGACTCCGTGACGAGTTTGCCCGGGATTTCGAGATCGCCCAAAATTTTCGGGGATTCGACTTTTGCGTTCTACAGTCGCCATTCATCATGTTTACTGTGGCGAGCAGGACGAGGCTGACGGCCGTGGGAGAACGGCGCGAGGCCGGTGGCGTCATTACTGAGACGCGCCGGTCTCGTATCTCTCACGGAGGAGCGGGAATTTTCTTAGCAATGTTAAAACGCACATCAACCGATCACTTTTTTAGCGTTCATGTAAACACTACATTCATATTCACCAATCGGAATGAATTCAGTTAGATTGAAACAAAAGGTGTGCATGTAAACAATAAATGGCGACTGCAGAAAGCAAAAGCCGAATCCCGGATATTTTGGACGATCTCGACAGCCGGACATGTCCGGGAAAAGGAGGATGGTAACCCCTACTACTCAGCTTTCTCTTACTATTCAGCTTTCTCCACAGAACAAGAGCCTGCTAGCTTAGCTTCCAAATAAAGACGGCTGACACTGTGTACATTCTGTGAGTGAGATCCCACCCTCTATGGGCGGGTTGAAAACATGCGGGACAGCTCCTCCTACTGGCTGTAGTCTTTAGCCTCTGTCCAAAAAATCCAAAAAATCTGAGGATTTTTTCCAGACAAAAAATACATAAATCTCTCCTCTCAGGGGGATATGAGGGTGGAAAGCATGGTAATTCGAAAATACTACAGGTTTTCTACTAATACAAAGCTTAATGCTAAATCCTGAAGTATCCCTGTAAGTAAATGATTAATAAACTACAGTATTTAAATGTGCATTCATACATCTTATTATTCAGACATATAGTAATAGTTACTTAGTGTGTTAATAAATGGTTTATTAACATGTATTTCTACTGTAATTCAGAGTTAATTCAGGTAGTTATAAAACATAAGTAGTTTTTAGTTAACTATTTTTGTGTTAACTGACCACTACTAAATGCTTTATAACTACCTGAATTAACTACATTTACTTACAATTTCTTGTGATCTTATGAATCACTGGCAACTCCTAAATAACTGGTTTGTAAATAATGCTATACTTCATTGAGAAATGATAAATTGATCATGAATAAAGTATGACAATAAAATTATTAAACACATGCTTTTAAATCAAGAATAAAGCATTTATAGCTGTATTTATAAACTTAAACATACAACTTATAACTTAAAGCTTATTAATGTCCATTAATGCCTTATAAATTATAAATGATCTGTTTACTAATGCTTAATTAATGATTAATAGTGTGCAGTTATTATACAGTGTTACCTAGGTTATTTTTAATTGCTTTAAGCAAATCAAATGTATGCAATTTTGCCTATAAGATAAACATATTTAGGCTGGTTTATATATTTTTAATGGAAACAGATGGGCCTTATTTTTTTGCGGTGTAAGTAATTGTCTGACTCAGCGCTTCACTGACAAAACATTTAAAAATATGCATATCTTACCACTACCTTCAACTTCTGTCCTTCGAATACAATTGTTTTTGTTTTGTTTTTCATAATATTGGGAAGACCCTGAAAATGGTTATCATTAGGCTACTGTCTGTCTGTCCATGACACCAACAGCACCTGTGTGCAGTAGAGGTTTTAGAGCCTACGGTCATTGGACTTATTCAAACCCGCCAATGGACCGTTTGATCACCCTTCTGGATAATGAATTCATGAAATTTCAGTGCTTAACTCCATTAATGAGAGGGGCATATTTAATCTAATCGTGTATATCATATGTAAAACAGTTTAAATCATTCTACTTCATTACTTAGGTCACTCCAGTAAAATAGTGCGTACGCACGGTCTAGAGTGGCCACACATATTTAGGCAAAGTTTATTTTTTTATAAATCCCGATATGTGTGTGGAAAATTGCATACGCACATTTCAATGCTTTTTTTATGCGTACAAAGCGTTTATAGGTTGGATTTTAGATTGTGTTTTGTTTATGTTTGTACGGCAGTTGTCCGTGAGGGGCTGCCGCTTTTCTTTCATTTTGTTTGTTTATTATTAAAGTGTTTAAACGTTCGCGCTGGTTCCCACCTCCTTCTTTCCTTATCAACAAAGCAGCTACCTAATAAAGTGGCCGGTGAGTGAATATGGTAACATTAAATGTTATTTTTAATGTGGCCTCTGATAAATCAAATTTTGCTTTTGAAAAGATTTTGTTTCAGCTTCTTGATTTGTCAAAGAGAGATAATGAATAGTGGAAACATTACCTCAAAACAATTAAATGAACTCTACTCATGGTTTTTTTTTTTTTTAAGATTTAAAGGGGACCTATTATGCAAAAATCACTTTTATATTGTTTTTGAACATATTTATGTGTCTGCAGTGTGTGCACACAACCACCCTATTTTGGTAAAAATCCATCCATCCCGTTTGTTTTCTCCCCCATAAATCTGAAACAAAAAACTCTCTTGAGTAGGTACTTATTATGATTAAGTAATAGGGATGCACCGATAGCACTTTTTCCAGAATGAGTCCAATACCGATACTTTCATTTTTGGTACTTGTGATACAGAGTGTTGTGCTTCGGATGTTTCGTTCATGAAATCGATCAGCAATCAAGAGCATTCAACAGAAGTGCTCTTGCTCTCTCTCTCTCTCTCTCTCTCTCTCTCTCTCTATATATATATATATATATATATATATATATATATATATCAGTGGCGATTTGTTTAAGACTGCAAGGGATGCTCGGCTTCCCCTATAATGTCAAAAAAAATAACGGTCAAATATGTACTATAGGCTACGTGCACGTAACTAAGGAGTTCTACTTCCGCCGCCTTGAGTGTGCGGTCGACCATTTCCGGTTCGCGCCATTGCTATAGCAGCGAGACGGCAGGTTTTGATTGCGAAAGATGGCATATTTCACTCGTTCTTTACAAGGCCTCCCGAAAATTGATGTCAACGATGTCCACAGGATTGTTGACCACTCTTCACCTGCACCCGGTTGCAAGCGTGTAAAAGGATTTCGATTGTACATATCAAGTTACATCCACAACTTTGAAGGTGAGTAGCCATAACAGTTACCTCAGCTGTTAGCGGCTAGATCAGCTGTTAGCGTTAGACATTGACTAGCTAGCAGCCAAGTATTTTAACTCGCATTAAATCATGTCAATATTACAACATACTTTATTAGTGTTATTAAATACCTTGTAATGTTAATATGATTATCAACTGGTTGTGTGTATTTTTCATTTGGTTTTGTATTTCCTCTCAGTGTCCAAGAAAGATCCAGTGACAGGAGTAGTGTGTGTGAGGGCGTTATGTCATCCGTCAATGGACAGATCTAAACCACCTCACAGTTTAAGTGTAGGATAAGTGTAGTGTTAAGATGGTTACCCATGTTCCTGGGTTAATCGTGTTCTTTTGTTTCTTTTCTCTAGGTTAACCATGTTCATTTGGTTGACCATGTCCCCCATTCACGTCAAAAACGACCAGTGTACGCTTAGTTACTACTATGTTTTCACTAACAGCAATCAGTGTTGTAGTAGCAATGTAGTGGTGTAGGTGTAGTATAGTTTGTTTTTCCAGGTATGCTGAACATCCCATGTGAAAGGTGAAACACATAAGATAGGTATAGAAGTGTATGTAAATCTGCTAAGTCTAAGGAGCTATAGTGTAATCTTGGTACTTTTTAAGTGGGGATTCTGATTGTACCTGCAAATTAAACTGCTCCACTGACATATTCCATATAAATATATGACAAATCAGTTATACTACTCCTGTTTAAATATATTTTTTAAACATCTTGTTACAGGTGGGGCTGAAGGACTCAATCCCTGTTGAGCTGGCCCATCACAGCTGTACATGTGTAGCTGGATCAGTGCTCTGTAACCATTGCGTGGCTCTACTTTTCCAGTCTGCACATTATTCTCAGCTAGACATTCCAGTTGTTCCACCAGTGCTGAGCTGTACGGAGAGTGAACAACAGTGGCACAAGCCAAGAACCCTGGCAAGTCTTGGAATAATGTAACAATAATTTCAATACTACATCTACACATCACATACGCTCATCGCTGCTTATGGCCTATATTCACAGGGTGTTAAACCAGGTCCCGTCGAGAAGATGGCTGTGCTGTCTGCCAAACCAAAGCAGAGGACCATGGCCGAGGGAGTAAGGTGAGAATTTGGCTAGTAGTTAGTTATCTATTAATTAATTTGTTAGGCCTACTTTTCTCAATCAAATCAAGAAAACTGTAGTTTTGTTACTTGTCGTCATTAAAGGAGAAGTTCACTTTTAAAATGAAAATTCTGTCATCATATACTCACCCTCATGTTGTTTCAAACATGTATGAATTTCTTTCTTCTGCTGAACACAAAGGAATATATTTAGAAGAATGTCAGTAACCAGACAGTTTTTGGTACCATTGACTTCCTATTTGTGTTCAGCAGAAGAAAGAAATTCATTCATGTTTGAAACAACATGAGGGTGAGTATATGATGACAGAATTTTCATTTTAAAAGTGATCTTCTCCTTTAAGTGATTAGTGGTGGAACGGTACACAGTAGTCATGGTTCGATTCATACCTCGGTTCAGACATCACAGTTTGGTACGAGTTCGGTACAATGGAGGAAAAAGCAAAAAAAAAAGAAGTTTTATTAATAAAGTAAAGGCATAGAACCAGTTTATCTGTAGTCCACTGACAAAAGTTTTATATAATGAGTTTATTAATTAAATTAATAAAAAGACAAAAAGACCTTGAGATATGTTTAATTGTACCTGAATGAATTGAAAATGAATTTGCTACATTTGACTAATATATTTGTTTTCCTAAAAATTTAAAATTACATTTTAATTAACAGTAACTTAAACACTTTGCATTTTGAATGATGTCAAAATGATGGAGTACATTTTTATGTTTACACTGTTTGATCACGCCTCGATAAAGAACCCGCGTATCTAACAGTAGTTTCGCATTACATCAATTAATTTGCACGTGAGTTTTATTTATTTTTATACCGTGTATTCTCTGTGTAAATTTAAGCACCGAAGCGTGACTCCCGTACCGTTTCAGTTCAATACGAATACATGTACCGTTCCACCCCTAGAAGTGATATATCTTACTGGTGTTTCTCAATTTGTTTCAAATAGGTCCACACTGTACAAAGCCATCAGTGGAGAGTTGCTGGACCTGTCCATTCTCAGAGTGTCAGAGATCTACAAAGAGTTCACCCCTGTTTCTGCACCAACCATTTGTACAATGGGTATCACCTGTGAGGTGCCACTAGTGGACTCTGCACTCGGTTTGGTACAAACAGGCAGTCCCCTGTCATACCAACAACCCAAGGCAAGAAGTCGCCCTTTTCCTCACCATGACGCTCCACCACGCCCAGATTTGCCATTGGCTGGCTGCAGACTGGAGACATCATGCAGTATGTTCGTTTTCACTGAGCATCAACAGCTGCACTTCAAGTCACTTGAGGTTACCTGGGAGATGGCTAACAAAATAGAGGATGCAACTAGGAGTCAAAGTACATCAGCAGACTGGCATAGACTGAGAAAACCTAGACTCACTTCCTCACATTTTGGGGAAATATGCCATGCTAAACCATGCACCTTAGATAAGATGGCAGACCGGCTGCTCAAAGGGGTCCGTCAGACAGCAGCAATGAAGAGGGGTCTCGAAATGGAAGCTGATGCCATCAAAGAGTACTGCAAGCTCAAGAGGGTGAACTACTACCCTTGTGGCTTCATAATACACCCTGACACTCCATGGCTAGGTACATCCCCAGATGGGGTTGTCTTTGACCCAACAGAAAGTACTGAATTCGGCCTTGTGGAAATAAAATGTCCAAACATTAAGAGCTATGTGGATTATCCACATCTGAAAATGAAAGACGGCAACTTGGAATTGAAGCAGGGTCATGGTTACTACTGGCAGGTGCAGGGTCAGCTGCTCCTAACAGGGATGGAGTGGTGCGATTTTGTGGTGTTTGCGGAGGAAGACACCCTGATTCAAAGAATATACCGGGACAATGGTGTGATGCAAAATATAAGAGAGAGAGCAGACTTCTTTTTTTTCTACACATACCTACATGCATATCTGCTGTAATAAAATGAATTATCAGTAAACAATAACTGTCTTTGTTCTTGTTGATATCTCATTATAGTGTGAGGCCTTCAAGTGGGTTGTTTTAAGTTAATTTAAATTTGTCAAGTTACTAATCAGAAAATATGTGCTAAACAGTGTTGTAACACAGGATTGACCACTTGCCTTAAAGTGTACACAGCAACGGTGAACCCACACCAATGTATTGCTAGAAGTTAAACTAATATTCAATGAGTCAGGCCCACTTTGGGGGAAATTAAACAACACAAAGAGAGACCAAGTTAATATAGATTTCAAATAAATAATTTATTAATTAAAAAAAAGTCAGTAAATGTAAGCTAAAACTAAATTGTGGTGTGAATCAGTATATTGTTTGTAAAAAAAAAAAAAAAAGGAAAATGAGGAAGAGCAGCAGCCAGCCATGAAGCAAACAGTCAGATTTCTACCTGGCTCTTATGTTCTCTCCAGTCTTTGACCAGAGGTCCATTTTGGTAGTTGCACAAGATACAAGCTACAGTGAAAAGTTGGTTAATGCTCCCTGAAATAGACAAAGGGATTACTGTGTCAAAAAGTTTGTTCTCCTTAACCCGCCTGATCAGCCTTTCAACATGAACTCGCAGCCGCGCGATTGACTGTGTCTCCAGGACGTCCTGTGCTGCCATTTGTTCCTTGTTGGAGCGGAAGGCAGGCCTGTGAAGTCTTCCTGGCACAAGGTTGTCCACCCTAAAGCCCTTGTCCACCATCACAGCCATGTCAGGGGACAGGAGAGGTATGATGCCAGACATTCTGAAGAGCTCACGGTCACTGATAGAGCCGCCATAGAGAGCAGAAACAAATGTCAGAGGACCATGTGGTGCCATGCCAATCATGGCCTTGAAGGTACAGTGTGATTTGTAGTGTGAGTACACCTCACTCTGTAGCACAAGTGAGGATGGAGTTTGACACCGCAGTTCTGTGCAGTCAACAATGACCTGAGTGTCTGCATATTCCTTGAACTCAGGAGGTAGGCTGGCTGTGATTTCTTCAGGTGTCATCCAGATACACACAGCTCCCAGTACACAGTAAAGAAAGTTGGCCCAGGTTGTGATGATCCTGCTGGCTGTTGTCCGATGGATGTTAAATCGGTGGCCAAGCTCTCTCTGTGTGCATCCGGTTGATAGATAATTTAGAAAAAGAAATAACTCATCTATGGGCAGCAACTTAGTTGATCTGTTCGATGTTGTCTTCTCTGCCACACTTGTCACACGGATCATCCTTGATGTTGCTGGTTCGATGAGCCTCCAGAATGCCATCAGGTGGTCATAAGAATGGAATCTTTTAAAACAAAAAACACAAAAATAACATTGCTGTTAGTCATGGTAGTCTAATTTAGTTACACATGATCAATTATCTTAATTTTTATTCACTACATTTATTTTATATGAAGAAAAGACAATGAAAGGTTGTGTTGAGTGCTGTAGGTAGCACACGTTTTGGCCTGATCTCATTATGTTAGTCATAAATTACATTACTTTTATTTTTGATATTTGATGTACACTTGAAGGAAAATTCTCTTCCTCTTGTAAGGTGGACTTTTAGTGGAGCAACATTTTACATGTGTAGTAGCCCATCTTTACTTTCACTAAAGTGCATGACTTGTGTGATTTTTTTTTCCATCACTGTTAATATGGTACAAGATATCAGCTTCCTGCAATTCAAAACACTTAATTATGACTCACCTGGTATAAAATCGGATGTCCTCGTCCGATCCTGCAAAGCGCTTCAGTCCTAAACAACTCCGCAGCTGGAGAGCCTGAATTTGTAGTTCGAGCTCCTTTACTTTCTGGCGAAGTGTATCGTTTTCCTCAGCTAACTGATCTGCGACCATTGCTGTGGTAGGAGTAATACAGTAATCATGATCTGGTGCCAGGGTAGCCAGCTCCATCTCTTCTTCTGAGTCGATGTAATGGACAGGAGGAGGGCTATCCGCTCTGGGTCTCCGCTCCCACACGCTCGCCTTCGGTGCCGGTATTTGAAAATTATTCCAGGAAAAAAGAGCAGGAATGGCCCCTTTCTTCAACCTTCTCAATTTTCCCGGGTTGTTTACAAAATCGACCTTTTGGAAATGCCTGCTGCAAACACGACTCGTCTTGCTTGGGGTGAAGTCGTCCCGCCGTACTCTTACCATCCATTCGGCTCTCACCAACACATCCACTGGAAAGCTATGAAAGCTTACAGTACTGTTGTACCTGGACGAATTCGCACACAGGGGTACACAACAATGGAGTGCGGTCTTTTTCACGCGTTGAAACGCCAACCGCCTCTCTTTTACCCGAAATCCGCTCATGTTGAAACTTTGTCTAACTTATGTCTACTCAAAACTAGCGACTCCGGAAAATCTCCACGACGACAACAACAACACGACCTACCGGAAGTAGTCGACCGCACACTCAAAACACGGAAGTTAACCGGAAGTTCTATTGTGCACGTAGCCTATTGTATTAACATTTTATTGACTAAAATGCGTTAGAAAACGTTCGTCTCAAAGACGAGTTCGTTCAGAATCAGTTACATACAGCAGGTCGGCTGACTCGATTTCCTTCTCATACATTCCCGTAGCGTCACAGCCAGTGCATTTCCCCGTTGAAGCCCAGCTTCCATTAGGTGTGTTCGACATCGGTTGTGGCTGGATGTAGCCGATCGGCGAGAGTAGCCGCGTGCAGGCAGGGAGGAGCTGCAAACGGAGACGTGAAGTCGGACACTTTCTGGTTCCCGTGGTGACTGCTCACGTGGTGTTTGCATACTTTACCACAGCTGAAGTGAAATAAATGCAATATTTGCCAAATAATACACAGATGTTTCAGAGACATTTTCATTCAATAGCCTACTTTATGTACAGCTTCATACAGCGTCTGTTATAAAGTATGCTCTTTATGCTCTAGAATAAAGTTCAACATAAGCTACTATCAATGAAGTGGAGTCTACGTTTTTTTAATCAGTTAAATTTGATAAACATGACACAATATAACATCGCAACGACATGAAAAGAGTGTTTACTGTTATAAAAAAATGATTTGTGAGCTTTAGAGGAACTAAAGGTGTTTGAATAAACATGAAACACACGTGATTGTTGTCATGCGGTGAATCCGGCCAATCATGAAACAGCTGTGTCGTCATCAGCCCTCGTGCAGCCGCTCTTGAGAAGCTGCGCTGGCTTAGTTCTCCGGCTACTCTCGAAGCGCTCTCGCGGTACTTTGATGGCACACGTCACAGTCACGTGGCGTCGGCGCTGTATTAAGTCGGACAAAATTTCGAACCGGCATGCACTGCTTCAAGTCAGCCGCCGATCGGTCTGCGCAGAGCTGCATGAAGTCGAACAAGCCCATTGACTTCTATGGGGCTGCTTCAAACAGTTTTTTTCAGCGCTTCGAAACTAGACGGTGATTGGATAAATGCTGCGATTATGTCCCGCCCATGGAAGCTCAGCTTCTCTGGGGGTGAACGGGGAGTGGGCTGGCCTGGACTCCGGGCTTCCGCGTGATGATTGGGGGGTCCATAGACATGATGTCTATGGGGGGGTCTGTCGAAAGGCTGTGTCTCCTTTTGATTGACAGCGATTTCATACAATAAAAAGTCGCTGATGTTGAAGCTGTTCGAGCTCAGTCCCATCGCGGATTTTTCAAAGACAAACTGCTGCAACCTATTTCTTGGTATTTGCTTGTCGAAATTGCTAGAGCCATAGAGAGAAAGAGTTGCGACACTCTTTGATGTCGCCGCTATGGCTGTCACGTGGTTCATGTAAGCCCCAATAGTTCCAAAACATACGCTGGCTGTCATGTTCTTCTATGGGACAGACAGCAGCGATTGCATTATTGAACGGTAAATATAAAATAAAACACACACCCAAGTACTTTTTCAGCTGTTATTGCATTATTGCATTTTTATTAATATCAGTTTTGCATTTGGAGATAAGTTTTAGGCTATATTTTTGGAGGGAAAAGCTTAGTGTTCATGTTCGCGGGTAGTAGCATTGGCTTTAGCGGCTCTAACTTAACTATTCCATATCATTCATCTGATGATGGACGTCTCATGATATTTATTTTAGCACAACTGGGCTGTATTAGGCTATTGATTCCCGTGATTTTGCTTATAAATTTTGATTCAGCCATTAGCCTACCTTCGAGATCACGCAAAGAGGTCTGCCGTGGCGGTCCGTTCAGAGTTTGCGTAAATATTTTTTATTAAACAATGACAGACAACAAAAATGTGTGCTTGTGTGAGTGTGTGTGAACAAGAAAAACAAAAACCAGGGGCAGGTGATCCATGAAACAGATAGGACTGGTGATGGTCATTGTTCTCACAAGCCGCTTCACTCAAGACAATAACACCTAATGAAAAGTTAGTATATCCCAAAAAATTAAAATAAAATAAAAGTTGCTATAAAGGTGGTAGCGATTCATTACCGAACTCTTACTGTCAGAGCTGACGAAGTCGCACTAGCAGGCAGTGCTTGAAAATTGGTTGAAACAACCAACATAAAATATAAATAATTAAGCTGTGCATTTACAAATGAAGACCAGTATAAGCATCGCAAAGGGCCTCTGATACAATATAGACAGTTGACAATTCAAAAGAGGTCGATATTTCAGCAACTTAACTCTGGAACAACTCGACGCGCAGCAATGTAAGTGAATGGTGTCCAACGCCCAAATGACAGTGTTTGGAACTATTCAGATCTTCAAATCCCGGAAGTAGGCGGTTAAAAGCGCCGCCATTATTTACAACGGAGGTCTATGGGAGTGTCGCAACTCTTTCTCTCTATGGCTCTGGAAATTGCTAGCCAATTTTCCATAATGGTGTGTTTAATTGCTCCAGTAATCCGCAGTGATGGGCAACGGCAAACTCAGTTTATTCATCAGATTGTGTAAGTAACTTTAACTTTAAGCTAACTATATTCTTCTCCCAGTTCACCGGCCACTTACTTTCATGTATTTCGGGAGAAGTGGATGAATTCACGTGCTGTAAATCCAACAGATCCGATTCTCTGAACAGTGGCACAAACTAACGCGATCGTTTTAAAGGTGTTTAAACAACATAACACTTCCACTTGCATATATTTGACAATCGGAATATCAAATATTTCATGCCATAGCTAACTTTATTAATTTATTTATTTATAACTTTATAAATTTGTGAATATTTTGAATAAAAAAATGAAATAAAAGCAGATTTGTCACGTGACAAGCAATGACGCGTCACCATGGAAACTCACAGGGAGGGGTCAGCCAGAATATTTTAAATTTACGTTTAAAAGGGTTTAATATGAATACACATATTTTTTTATAATACATTTCACACAATTATACATTTATACCTTTATTATATTATTACTTATTGTATTTTTATATTATTATTATTAGTAATAATTCAAAAATAATTTTAAAAATATCTTATTATTAGTAGGCTAGCATTATTATTATACTTTATTATATTATTATTTATACTTTTATTATATTATTACATTCATTTTTCACAGAGCATTTTCTTGAAAAGGAACGTAGAATTTACGTATAAATGAATATTTTTTATGATGTAGGCCGAAAATGAGCTTCCCCTCTTTGAAAGACCAGCCGCAGCTAGAACCAGCTTCCAGAGGAGATATGATGTGCTCCTACTGTAGTCACATTCAAATCCAGACTCAAAACACATCTGTTTAACTATGCATTTACTGAATGAGCACTGTGCCAATGTTCGTCCTACTGTTTGTACTGTACTGTATTTTATTTTTTATTTTTCTAAACTGTTTTAATTATTCTTATTTCTTTTTATTATTTTAATTTCTTCTATGTAAAGCACTTTGAATTGCCATTGTGTATGAAATGTGCTATATAAATAAACTTGCCTTGCCTTGCCTTGCCTTTGTCATTGACATCTAACTGAACACTAAACTTTCCACTGACGTCTGTAAAAAAAGGATGGGCTCGACAAGTTCGTGCGACTGTGCTGCTGCACGCTCAGTCCACTGCACGTTTTGCTCGCGCACCACAGCTATATCGCCGTTACTATATTCTATTTAATATTCCACTCTCTTAAATATTTTATTTCATATTTCATTTTCTTCATAGACAGCTTTCTTTTTTATCCCCATTATACTCTCTGTTGCCTGTGTTTCTTTATCTGAACAAAAACAATGGACACATGCTCTAGTATCGGTTGGTACCATTTAATTACTTCACGATTGCTAAAATAGTATGTTCTATATAGTTTGAATGTTTGCAGTATACATGTAATCTGGACGAACTACATTAGCTTAGCTCCTCCCCTGAGTGAGCTGTACACAGTCCGCCATGTCTATCTCCTCTCCAGAGCATTTAACAGCAGCATTCAAGTAAGAAATGTATTCTTATTAAAGCTACTGAATTATTCAATCAAGAGCAGTGAGTGATTTTCTGTTTTTCTTTTGTTGATGGATTCAAATGTATAGCATATTATAGCAGTTAGTACTGTAGATTATACTTATGCTTTCACTTTAATACCCATTCTGGGTACAACTGAAATTTATATTAAATCTAGTAAGAAGGGGCATAATAGGTTCCCTTTAAAGTATTGGCTCAAAAACTAATCTTTGCCTATTTAATGCAGAATTTGCACAATTTTGATGGAGTTTTGTGTATTGTTCTATAGCTAATACTTAATTTGCTCAGTAAATGCTCAGGATTGTCTTTTAGCACAGATGCATTTAAATGTAGCATGCTGATCTGTGATAGTAAATGTTTTGAATAAATGAGCACATAATGCACTGATTTATCGGTACATGGGTTGTTTGGGTTCCAAGCAATGTCGCTGTTCTATCTACTCTTCCTGTGCCATGAGTCAATAAAGTGCAAACACATGCACACACACCCGACATGCAAACACACCGATCCACACGCACCGCTACTCAATTAGGGCCCTGGGCACGGCCTACACCCTGCTGTCACTCATCTGTTTCCTCTTGGAAATGACATGGTCCTGCCAGCGTGGCATGATGGGAAATGACCTGTCATCGCCGTGATAGGCCTCTGGAGTTGCTAATCAGATATTAGGGAGAGGCAGTATTGCAGGAACAGAGCTTGGCTGCACCAATAGTCCATTTGTTGCCCTGTTTCCTCCTGAGTGGGTCCATAGTTTTAACTGACCAGACAAGACAAATATTTAGCCCCAGGAGGGAAATGTGTATTTCCTGTCACTGAGCAGAGAACAATAAATCTCTCTCTCTCTCTCTGAGTGTGAATGGACTGCTTTGGGTTTCTCAGAATAGCAACAATTATCACACTTCCCTTTATTATGTGGTTACTCTCATTGTCTTAGGAAATTTAGCAGCATAAGCTTGAGTTTAAACCGGAAAGGCTTAACTAATAGTTTGTCTGAGTGAGGCAGCTGAAGCATGCATGGGTGTAGGACAGCAAGCCCAGCTCAAGATAGAAGAATGAAAGGTCACTCAAATAGCCTGCTCGGTTATTGAAGCATCAGGCTTGGGGGATTGAAGAGTCTTTGTCCCCGTAATGGCCATTTGGCAGTCAGACAATAAACAGTACTTACTATTTAAGTTCTTGTGAGCAATCTAATTTTATTGAAAAGGAATCATTTTGCAAATTCTAACATAAATTATATATACACACACACAGCTGCGCTAACATCTGGTATAGTATTCTTCCATATCAAATCATATATTATTATTAACTATAGTAAACATCACATTTTTGTATATTGTGTTAAAATATGAAAAGTTACAGAAGCTGTAAATACCTTTAGCATGAACGTGGATTATATCATTGGTTTTCCATGATTTTCCATGCATTGCACTGCACCATAAGTTTCGGTAACGACTGAGTGACACAGCATGCTTTTCACCTGACGTAAGTACATTTGAAATTGTTGAACTGCGGTAAACGGTTGTTGAAGAAATCAGTGCAAAATGTGCATATTCAGGATGAATAAATTCCATAATAAATTCAAAGTATTTCACAGAAATAAGTGAAAGGAGGACAGACTCACGGACAAACACAATAAGGAAATAAGGTGAATGTGATTTCAACAACCAAGTACAACATCTTTGTTAATCCTGGAACAACAATCCAAACAAGCAATTAGATTTGAGGGACAAGTTTACAGTTTATGTCAAGTTTAGGCTTCCAACAAGAGTAAAGTGCTTCTAGATCAGTGTTATTCACATATCGTTTCCCTCTGATTTTAGAGTTAGGTTTAGTGGTAGGACAAACCTTTTGGACAGGAACATTGTTCCAGGATCAACAAAATATGTTGATCCAGGAACATGTCTTACTTGGTAAACTCACAGTGACCGTGGAGATAACCATTATATGGATAACCAAACATTATATGGGCAACTGTTACAATGTTTACTCGCTGCTACTGTACGTGACCCAAGCAACAGCATTCCTGCGCAACAAACTTTTCCACAATCATTTTCAGAATTAGGTTTTCTAGGTTTTCTAATCAGGCACTTTCATCCAGTGAAACACAGTCCTAGGCGGACACATTTTTCATGGGTAAAGTAACGTGGAACAAGTTGTTTACTGATCGAGCTGCATGTTCAAATTGTGTTACAATTATGTAAGCAACATGTAGAGTATGTAGCCTACACGTTTGATTAAAAAAAATATATATATATTTATTTATTATACTTATATTTTATTTATAATAGGCTACTTATATTTCTATTTATTATTACACTATATTTATAAGTATATGATATATTAATTATATTACACTATAAGTATACACTCACCTAAAGGATTATTAGGAACACCTGTTCAATTTCTCATTAATGCAATTATCTAATCAACCAATCACATGGCAGTTGCTTCAATGCATTTAGGGGTGTGGTCCTGGTCAAGACAATCTCCTGAACTCCAAACTGAATGTCAGAATGGGAAAGAAAGGTGATTTAAGCAATTTTGAGCGTGGCATGGTTGTTGGTGCCAGATGGGCCGGTCTGAGTATTTCACAATCTGCTCAGTTACTGGGATTTTCACGCGCAGCCATCTCTAGGGTTTACAAAGAATGGTGTGAAAAGGGAAAAACATCCAGTATGCGGCAGTCCTGTGGGCGAAAATGCCTTGTTGATGCTAGAGGTCAGAGGAGAATGGGCCGACTGATTCAAGCTGATAGAAGAGCAACTTTGACTGAAATAACCACTCGTTACAACCGAGGTATGCAGCAAAGCATTTGTGAAGCCACAACACGCACAACCTTGAGGCGGATGGGCTACAACAGCAGAAGACCCCACCGGGTACCACTCATCTCCACTACAAATAGGAAAAAGAGGCTACAATTTGCACGAGCTCACCAAAATTGGACAGTTGAAGACTGGAAAAATGTTGCCTGGTCTGATGAGTCTCGATTTCTGTTGAGACATTCAGATGGTAGAGTCAGAATTTGGCGTAAACAGAACGAGAACATGGATCTATCATGCCTTGTTACCACTGTGCAGGCTGGTGGTGGTGGTGTAATGGTGTGGGGGATGTTTTCCTGGCACACTTTAGGCCCCTTAGTGCCAATTGGGCATCGTTTAAATGCCACGGCCTACCTGAGCATTGTTTCTCACCATGTCCATCCCTTTATGACCACCATGTACCCATCCTCTGATGGCTACTTCCAGCAGGATAATGCACCATGTCACAAAGCTCGAATCATTTCAGATTGGTTTCTTGAACATGACAATGAGTTCACTGTACTAAAATGGCCCCCACAGTCACCAGATCTCAACCCAATAGAGCATCTTTGGGATGTGGTGGAACGGGAGCTTCGTGCCCTGGATGTGCATCCCACAAATCTCCATCAACTGCAAGATGCTATCCTATCAATATGGGCCAACATTTCTAAAGAATGCTTTCAGCACCTTGTTAAATCAATGCCACTTAGAATTAAGGCAGTTCTGAAGGCGAAAGGGGGGCAAACACAGTATTAGTATGGTGTTCCTAATAATCCTTTAGGTGAGTGTATGTATTATATTGTACTTATTTTTTTAATATTTGAAATATATATATATATATATATATATATATATATATATATATATATATATATATATATATATATATATCAAATAGTAAAAAATAAGTGAATGAAATATTATATTAAATATGAAATATTTTATATAATTAAAATCTATATACATATATATAATTATCCGAACCCTTTTGGCTGACATTGCTGATCCCCCTGCCTGAACAGGGCCCTATGAATCATTCTCAACTTCATTACAGCGCCCCTGCATTCCACCCTTTAATATGAAAAGGTTCACTTTCATCTCTTCTGACTGTTGTTGTATAATGTGCAATGCGCTGTGATTAATTTGGGGAATTTCAAAGTGTGACCTTTTATGAATTACAGCTGCCATGGTCTATGTTGCTGTCTTGAGTTCTGGCGTGGTGTTTGTGATTCGAAAGGCTCTCGGTTAAAAAGTGCTGAACACTAAACAGTAGCTGTGTTGACTTGCTATTGTCATCTTTATTTACACCTGTGATTGTTTGCTTCTCAGGCAATTCAACAGCTATTTGAGAGCAATGCATAATCAATACTTCAAGAAATCAAAACGGTGCTTGTAAATAGACTGAATGAATCAGCTCTGAATAATAGCCCTTTCCATGAGAATCAGCACATTGATTGGAATACCAATACCCCTCGGCATTGGCATGCTATCTGAATTAATTCTACCTTGATGTGGCCTGGCAATAAATTATAGGAATTAATGTTGTTTTGATGTGACTGAACCAATTGGTGAGGTGGGGGTGGAAAGAGAGAGAGAGAGAGAGAGAGAGAGAGAGAGAGAGAGAGAGAGAGAGAGAGAGAGAGAGAGAGAGAGAGAGAGAGAGAGAGAGAGAGAGAGAGAGAGAGAGAGAGAGAGAGAGAGAGAGAGAGAGAGAGAGAGAGAGAGAGAGAGAGAGAGAGAGAGAGAGAGAGATTCTGACACAGTGATAACTACACATTATAACAGTCGATTAAGATCTGGACCCCGCAGTTTGGGCCTCTTTGTAAATTTCATTTACAGCAACTTGACACTTCATCAAAACAAATGTTATATTTTCAATAACAAATGAAGAAAGGAAAAAAATACCACCAGGATTGCAATGGGTTATCCGAGAAAATTGTGAAACCAGCTAAGAATGAATTCTTAGTATACATCCTTTATCTGCTTACATTCCCAATGAGAATAGATATGTGAAACTGATCACACTGTAAAAAAAAAAAAACTATAAAACCCTTATAAAACTCTTGTTACACTGACTCTGTTAAAATGAACACCCAGTCATGGAGCAAAGAATATATTGTCTTGAATTTTCATACATTTTGATTGAAAATTTTATATTTCTTTCATTGGTGTGTGTGTGTGTGTGTGTGTGTGAGAGAGAGAGAGAGAGAGAGAGAGAGAGAGAGAGAGAGAGAGAGAGAGAGAGAGAGAGAGAGAGAGAGAGAGAGAGAGAGAGAGAGAATAACTTTTTTATTTCATGATCCTAAAATGAAATAGGCCGTTTTGGCTCATGATGGATAGGACACACACGCGCACTGATGGAGATGTCATTAGAAGCAACAAAAGCACCCTGTCAGGTGGCATCACAAACTGACAAATGCCCCGTAATCTCTTGAGATTGCCAATATTACATTTGGCTCTTTACTCTGTTTTCTCTGGGGCTTTCTGACTGGTCTGCTTAGCTATATGTCAAACGTATACATACACATAATGCCTTTTGACTTACCTGCACATCGTGAGATAATGAAAAGATTTACATAAAAAGCACGAAATGAAGAAACCACAGGATAAAGAGTATTTGCATGATCACATTAGCAAATCATTTACAGAATACAGAGCATAGATAGATATCAGCCACCTCCACTGAAAAAGACACCAGTTTAGTGCCATGGACACAGATACACATAGACACCACAGCCCAGCGCATCTCTCCATCAGTAATAGCCAGACAGTATGTGTTGGCAGTAATTGTTTCATTGCAAAGTGCTTAACCTTCCATTAGTGGGGCAGCTGATCTGCACGGCAGGGCAATGGAACTTGATTTACTGAGTGGAGAGGAGAGCACCAAGAGATTTACCATCCACACACACAGAAGCCCCTCTATTGACCCAGAGAGATGGAGCCAGCTGTTACTGTACCATTCTTCCTATATCAATCCATGCACTTAACGCCACAATGGCTAAGTTTGGTTTCTCTGATACACGTGACAATGGAAACCATCAGCAGGAAACCTTTGCACTATCATCAATTTTTGAAAGTTTATATCCTCATCCACTATTATTTTCATTTGTATTGCAATCATACATTTTGGCGAGCACATTAGACATTTGAGTCTGCTTTTCTGTGAATCCTACTTTGGTGTGTATGGATTGTGTTGGAATATGCATGCACTGATTTGTGAAGTCAAAGAAAAGGAAGGGGATGGAAGGTCAAATGCGGGTGAATTTTAATGTTCTTATTCTGTAGACATTTATGACCAGTGAGATGTGAACAAGAAGCATCAGCGTCTTTGGTGTTTTATGACATCTATAACATTCCAGGAGTTATTATCTGTGTGTGTGTGTGAGTGGGGGGGGGGGGGGGGGTGTTTGGAAGCTGTGTGTTCTTGACGACACATGTGTAGAACATGCAGTGTGTCTGAAAACATTGTCTGTGTGGTCCAACTTCTGGTGTGTGTTTGTGGTTGGAGCAATGCAAAACAGTGAGACAGCAGGGATGATAGGAGCGGTCATGAAACCTGTCAGGGAAAAATATCACAATTTGAGGGAATTGCCTATGCTCCCACTGGGGGTTGTGGGTGGTTGCCAAAGAATTCTACACTCTAGATATGCTGGTCCCTATATGACCTGACCCTTATGTCTGTTAAGTCGTAATTGTATTGTATTGTTTTTATTTATTTAATTCAGTCATGACAACTCTCAGGATAATTTGTAAGACATTTTATTAATGTATGACTTGCTTCTGCTAAAGGCTCAGAACATAATTTAAAGGAAACATGTTGCTGCTGCTAGAGAGAGGGAAACCCCCCAGAGCAGATCTAGGCAGGTGGTGCTGGGGAGGATGTGGAGGGCTAGGAAAAGAAGGCACATAGCGCACAGCGATAGTGCATTCCTTTGATGCAATGAGGTTATATAGAGACATGTTAATGGATCCGTGAAATCGATTGGCTGGGAACATAACGTTTGGTGAACCAATCTGAACGTGAATAGTTTCATGGCTGAACTTTTTATTTATTTATTTATTTACTGTGCAAAAGATTAACAGGGGCCTTTTCAAGGCTTGTTCTTGTTCGAATCTTGTTCTAACCGTAAATTTTAGCAATTTTACTGATATGATTGCCATTTGGCTCATTCTGATAATGTTGACATGTACACACTCAGGATGCCATTGTGCAAGTATACTTTCACATAGTGATCTATCTGTGCTCTCTACACTCTAAGCATTCAACGCTTTAAAAGGGTTTTTTCACAATGATCCGTAAAAGAACCATTCTGGATTACCCAAAGAACCTCAACAGTTCTTAATTATTTTTATTTTTCTTAAATGAAGAACACTGTAACCATCTATATAACCCTTTTCCACTATTAAGAACCTTTTGTGCAAAGGAAGGGTTCCATGGAAATAAAACCTAAGTTTATAAATTGAAATTGGAATTAATTTCGTAAAAAACTGACTGAATTTGAGACAGAGCTAAAGGGTGTTAACTGGGATGAGCTCCAACAATATGACCAAGTAAACAACTACTGTGATAAGCTTGTGTCTACTATTGGGTGTATTATGGATAAATTCATTAAAAAGCGAAAAAAATCCCAGAGAAAATTTCAGCTACCATGCTACCAATAGAAAATTAATGAAAAAGAGGGACCATGCACTGAAAATTTTATCAAGACTCGAAGGGACATTGAGTTGAAACTATTTAAAGGTCTGCGTAACCAAGTCGTTAAGGAACTCAGAATGTCCAAATCAAATTATTACATTCAAGCTCTATCAGAGGCCAAAGGGAATGGCAAAATAATTTGGAAGCATCTAAACAGCCTACTAAATCCAAAGGCTACTGCTATCCGAAATAAATATGAACTTAGAATGGGTGAAAACGTCATTACTGATAGTGCACAAGTTGCAGAAGAATTCAATAACTTTTTCATACAATCTGTTAATAAACTTGCATCAAGTTTTCCAGGCAGGAATGATATAGGCCTAAGTACAATAGACCTGCTTGAAGATCAAGATAACTAATTTCAGACAGCTGTTCTGAAAGCTATACAGGACCTACACATCACCTTCTCAAAAGATATTTGTAATTTAGACACAGCTCTTCTTAAAAAATATAGTAGCATTTTGGTCCAGTCTCTCACCAGTCTTGTTAATATTTCCATTAAATCTGGGCAGTTCCCAGATGGGTGGAAAAATGCTTTGGTAACACCTCTTTTTAAATCTGGAGATGATCAAATGTCTTGTAAGTATAGACCTATTAGTTTTTGATTGTCTCAGATTGTCTCAGAACAACTGATGCACTATCTTGAGACAAACCATTATAAGTTCTCTGCAATTTGGATTCAGGCACAATCATTCTACTGAATCTGCTGTTTGTTTATTAACCGAAAATATCGGTAACGCTTTAGATTACAGCCCGGAAAGTATTAAAGCGATTTTAAAGTGTAACTTTTGTTAATTATAGTGTACCTATAAAGTACTTACATGTAAGTATAAGGGACCACTATGTAATAGTTTGGAGAATAAAGGGGTAACAACCAGGATAATTAAAAAAATATTTATACTGTAAGTATTATAGAAACTAAGGGGTACTTATTCTACTATTATGATACAACAATCTTACATTTGGGAGCAATTCAGCAAGAACATACATCAGTACCTTTTTGTAATAATGGTTATTTTTTTAAAGTACAGGGTACATATCTATGCATTTATACAGTAATCTTTTTAACAAAAGTGCACTGAAATATATAAATATTGGGGAAAGATACTCTTGTGTTATGTAGTGGTGCTTGTTACCCTTTTGTTACATGTAGTTACAGGGTAAGTGTGACATTGCGGGCCGTAAATGAAAGTGTTGCTTTTTACCCTCTTGTTCCATGTAGTTACAGGGTAAGTACAATAAATATACATTGAACAAATGTATATTTCCCAGTATTTAAAAAAAAAAAAAAAAAAAAAAAATCAATAGTTTTAGCTTTACTTGCCTTGAAACATGTAAGCCCAAACTTAAACATCTGCACATATCAAAAAAAAAAAAAAAACTGTATAAATGCATATATATGTAAAATTTAAAAAGCCTACAGTATGTATTGGTACACCATTATTTCAAAAAGGTTCCTAAATTGCTCCCAAATGTAAGATTGTTGTAAGTACCTCTTAGTTCTATAATACTTACAGTATAAATATTTTTTAATTTTCCTGGTTGTTACCTCTTTATTCCCCAAACTTTACATATTGTTCCCTTATACTTACATGCAAATACTTTATAGGTAAACTATAATTACCGAAAGTTACGCTGTAAATTCATCTTAATTACTAATTGATCTAAAAAAGGCATTTGATACAGTAAATCACAAGACCTTAATTTCCAAATTAGCTAAATTCAATTTATTTAAACAGTCATTGTCTTGGTTTGAATCATGTTTAAAAGGCCGTGAACAATGTGTTATAATTAATAATGTGAGATCCACCCTTCTCAAAATTTAAACAGGGATCCCTCAGGGCACTGTCTTGGGACCTATACTTTTCAGTCTCTACATTAATGATTTGCCATATGTACAGTATGTCCAGATATAGGTCTACAGATGTATGCTGATGACACAGTGGTGTATGCATCTGGTAATACCTGTATTTCTGTGGCTGATAAACTAAATGCCAACTTAGAAAGAATATCATCTTGGCTGGCCTCATCTTGTCTAATTTTGAACACTAAAAAAACAAACTCCATCTGCTTTTCCATAAAAAAACTACATTCTGTCAGGTTCTGTAAGAGAGAGGACCCAGACGCAGAACGAACGTGAAGGGAAGTTTTATTAACACTGTAGACAGGGCACAACAAGGAGAGTGAGGTGTGAAATAGTTCAAACAGTAGGGCAGGGCAGATGACACGATGACAGGCCGGAAGTAAGATCACAGAAACCAGAACTGGGGTGACGAAGAGCTTGAAGACTGCAGAAGAAGAGGCCAGCACCAGGTGGGATGATGGTGTGGAACACAAACAGGAACACAAGGATCCAGAGGCTTGATCTCTTCGATGTGGAAGGTGGTACAGTCTAGCTGTCAGACAGTGGGGTTCAATGGCCAGTAAATCTCAGGATGAAAGGCCGGGCAGGAAACACACACAAGACTCACAATGAACAAGAAAAGACAAGATAAACAGACAAGGCACAAGAGTATAATTAAATAGGCAAATAAGGAATTAAACTAAAACAGAACAAGACTAGAAGAAAAAGAAAAGAGCTAGGACTAAAACAAAATGAACTTGCAATCCAAAAAATAAATAAAACAAGAGCAAACTGATAGGGAACTAGAAACTGGAGAAGATAACCTAGAGAAGAAATAAAACTAAAAGAGAAAAAACTAAATCTAACTAGAACAAGAATTGAAGGAAAAACCAAAAGGATACACAACTGCTAGAAATGATCAAATACTCAACTAGACCAGTAACTATGTTTAACCATACAAAGGCAAGCGAACAAGACTACACCACAAAGTGTGCAAAACGAACCAGCAAAGACATGAGGGAAAAAAGGCACAATATAAAGGGACCAGAGCACACAAGGAACAGGTGAGCACAATTATCGAAACGAGGGCAAGATGTGGACTAAACAAGGGGGCGTGGTAACAGGAAACAAGGAGGCAGGACAAGAGGAGCACATGGCAAACACAAACAAAGACAGAGCCATGTGCTCAGACACAAGACAAACAAGGAAACATTAAACAGTGACAAAACAGACAAGACTGTCAGAGCAGGACCCTGACACATTCAACACAACTATTGAATGTACAAATTAATGGGGAGCTTATTGAACATCAGTCTCTGAAGTGAAGTATCTGGGAATAATTATAGACTATCAGTTGAATTTTAAAAGTCATATCAAGAAAATCAGTAAAACCATTAAGGCCAACTTGGGCTGTTTTATGATGATAAGAAACTGCTTGACTCTTGACTGTGGTTTTTTTGTATCTGTCCCTATCTAAATAAACTTTAATAAAAGTCACGATTATGCAAAGAGAGGCAGAAAAAGAACAACAGAGGCAGGGTTTTAACATCAAACCATTCTGTCCGTAGAATGACGTTTCTGTCTCTAATAAAAGCTCAGTGTCCAGATGGGCCCCCAACCTGCTCAGCCAGACCAGTGTTTGTCTGCATACATGTTCCAGCTCTTGCACACATGCATTTGTGTCAACATACACAACATAATGACGGAACTCTGCATAACACTCAGAAAACTTTTCAATATTTCATTTGCCAGAGTATTTTCTCTTTTTTTTTCATTCTGTCTGTCCCCTCCCCCACATCTCTCTCTCTCTCTCTCTCTCTCTCTCTCTCTCTCTCTCTCTCTCTCTCTCTCTCTCTCTCTCTCTCTCTCTCTCTCTCTCTCTGTTTCTCCAGCAGCAGGTGAGTGGGAGACGCCTTGGGGATATGGATGAGCCCAGTTCACACAAGCGTCTCATTAGTGAGCACTGAATTACACTCCAGACACGTCTTTATGTAGACTAATCATATTACAGCAACCAGGGGAGAGAGAGAGAGAGAGACAGAGAGAGAGAGAGAGAGGAATGACGGTGACGGGGCAGAGGTAGAGTGGGAGGGGGGGCTGCTTAACCTTTCTTGCAATCTGATTTGCCCGGGAGAACTCAATGTAATCGAGAAGCAACGTCGTGACATCGCTCTGTCTATCTCTCCATCTCTTTACACATGACTCCCTCCTCTTCTCCTTCCTCTCCCACTGCACAATTCCTGCATCCCTCAGGGACCCTTCCTGTCTCTCTCTCTGCATTGTGAATTCAGCCAGGCTGAATATAATCGCTGGTGTGGCGCTCGCCTCTGACCACTGTGCACAGTCATTAACCTTGACTGCCATAATTGAATTCAAGGTTGATTGCATGTGACCCCTCCTTGGCTCGGGTCCTTAATGTACATATTCATTACAGGACATCGGCTCTAAACGAAAGGCACAGGGAAAGCTGTAACAATCTCATTGCACGTGCCTGCTTGGGGTCGGGGGGAGGGGGAGCGAGGGGGCGTTTGTGGCAGCAAGGGGGCACTAATTGCATGTTGGAGAGGAGGATTGGATTATGAAAAGAGTGCACGAATGAATACAGATCTTCATGACACTGTCAAATTAAGGTCGTCTGTGTAGCGCAGCTGAACGCAGCAACAATACAAGAGGAGAGAGATAGAAAGGTGCGTATGGAACAGAGAACGAAAGAAATAAACACTGAGCGCCTTAAAGCGATAAGAAATCTACACACAGCCGAGTTAAGGCTGCTGAATGCAGTTTTGCGCAGACTTCAAAGTATGTCTAAAGTTGCAGTGATGTGTAAAGGGCCGGTCACACTAGACTGTTCGATTCATTGACTTCCGGGAGACCGGAATCGCAAGCCTGTGTGAAGGCGTATGAAAGTTCAAGTTTGAAAGTTGGGGACATTTGCATGATGAGATGTGACAGACATGTGACCATCAGAGGATTGTTTATGTGTAAGGGTATGATGCGTAGCATGTCCATGGACTTGTATAAGGAAACATGGGTAACACACACTGCAAAAATAGTTAAATTTTTAAGTACAATCAACTTGGATGTTTGAGTCATTTCAACTTTAATGTAATTAATCTGACTTAAAAAAGTTGAATCTTGTATAACAAAGTTGAAATTGTTATTTTTTTTAATTATTACAAAGTTGTATTTGTCAATGTTGGTAAATGCAGTGTGAACTAACACAAACAAAAATTTACAATTGTATTTTATAAACTAACACTAGCAAAATGTTTTATATATATAAATATAAAGCTCACTATGTTGTTCATGTTAATACAGTACTGTAAATTAACTACACATAATGGTAACAAATGGGACCTTATTGTAAAGTGTAACTGAAACTGTTTCATCATTTTTCAAGTTTTAGACCATTTGAATTGCCTTTTTGCAGATAAATTGAAAGTACTTAATAGTGGTGTGAGTATTTTCAAGTGAACAAAATAGGTATCATTCCATCAGGACATGTCAAATCTTGTATAATTTTATCGTTTTATTAAGAATGTCTCTGCTGTGTAGAGATGACAATAGCAAAAGTAAGGAATAGAATGAAACATGGAGAGGGACTGGAACAAATGGCAGACGGGGAAGAAAGCAGGGCACATTCCACTGCGCACACACACTCACATCTTGTCTCTCACACCTCCACTAAGTGTTCCACAATTGTGCCCTCACTCCAGTGTCTCTCTGACTCCACTAATGAAAAGAGGGGGGAGGGGATAACCGCTTAAAGAGAAGAACCTTTAACACAACACACACACGTGCCTGTTCACCCGCTGCTGCCCTTGTATCACTCCTCTAATGGCTGTCAAATTACCATCACCCAAACAAGACAATTAATTTGTCTCGAGCCTCTACGCTACATTCTGTAGGCAGTCACTTTCCTCTCTACCTCTGTCACAGGACAGAGATTACATGTAAATAAAGTTTATGTTCTGGGGGAGAGAAGCCATCCAGAAGGAAACTGAAAAATATGACATTACTGCACAAAATACACCAGAAAGACTGCATTTAAAGACAAGATGTTAGCAATCAGCTAGTTTGATGTGTCTTATTAATACAGTCTAATTCTATGCTGATAAACTGTTACAATGATCAATGATAAATAAGTTGGCAGATTATAAAGAAAAAGACAAATCTTTTTAAAACCTTGTTATGTGGCAATCAAAATTGACTTCCTTTTTGTTGAATATCGCAGTGTACAGTAGCGGTCTACATGGGTCCAAAAATTTGTTCCCGAACCCGAAGGGACCCGTAATGTGCTACACAGAACCGACCCGGACTCGTCTATAATTTCAAAAGCTGGACCCGGACCTGTGCAGATCCGAGAAATGCCATAAATGTACTATCCGGAACCGACCTGGACCCGTCTATTATTTGAAAGCTGGACCCGAACCCGGTGGGAAGGCTTCCTTGTCGTTCGTTCATCATCTGCGTTTTATTTTTTGTGAAGCATTATTTTGTTGCGCTTCTGCTACGATAAATAGACATCCACTCTTGCATTGTATAAGCCAGCTAGTGAGAGTTGTGCAGGCTGATGACTGCTAGAGAATACGGTGTTTATTGTTTAGCGTCCTTGTTCGTGCATCCAACCTCACATGCAGAGGGATCGGGGTTCGAGACCAAGCAGGGCAGTTAGGATTGTTTGTTTGGACTAATCTCAAATATCAACAATGTTCAGCAACGACTTTGAGAAATAACCTACTGCACATTCACATGATTTGTCATTCGTTTCAGCTGGGTCCACCCCATTTTCATGAGTATACATGTCAATCTGTTTCAGTTGACAGTTGTCCGGTCTACGTAACGTTAGCTCTTGTGTTTATTCGATTACATGTCTTTGGGTGCATCTTTGAAGCTTTTTAAAGTTTATATCTCACAATTCTGACTTTATAACTCACAATTGCGGCTTTATATCATGTGATTCTGGCGTTATAATATGCAAGATGCGAGATGTAAACTATTTGGAGACAAAAAGTCGCAATTATCTTTTAACTTTTTATTCCGTGGCGGAAACAAGCTTTCATAGAAAATAATTAATTGCAGTTTTGGACAAACTATTACATCTAGACAAAAAAAGTTTCAAACAAAGTCAAAGCAGAATCAACTGTTGTGTGTCTCTCGAGCAAAATATCATTGTGCCGTTTTGTTCCTGAATGAATCAGTGGTTTGAACAAATTGGATGAGTGAATGATTCAATGATGCACTCAATCACTTGTCAGTTGTACAAAAAGGGTCACAGAAAACCCCCCACCACTAACACTCAGTCTAGGCTTTCAGTCAAGTCAAGTCAAGTCACTTTTATTTATATAGCGCTTTTTACAATACAGATTGTATCAAAGCAGCTTCAGAGTGATAACATGAAAAAATACAACAAAGTTTGTTTCTAGAAGAAAATTGCGTCATCGTCCACCTTAAGTAAGGCAGATCAATAATATTGTTGAATATTAAAGGGGACCTATTATGCAAAATTCACTTTTGTATGGTGTTTGGACATAAATGTGTGTTGGCATTGTATGTACACAACCACCCTACAGTGATAAAAATCCACTCACTCCTTTTTTTTTTATCCCCATAAATCATCAGCAGTCTCTCCAAACGACCCGTTTTCAGAATGTGGCTTTAGTGACATCACTAAAGCCACAGGCCCCGCCCACGAGTGTTGACTGACACTGCCGTTATAACTTAGACCCGCCCTGATCGAGTTCACTGCGAGTTGTACACATCCGCCATTGCTGCAGCAATGCACTCACGAGAAGCGTCGAAGCATCTCCCAAGCGTTGAAGGTGTTGTAGCTGGATGTATTCATTCACATAGCTCTCTCTATTTACTCTTTAAATCTGCCAGCCACTGAAGACGAGGTGGATTCAGTTTGTTTTCAAAGAAAATGCTCCCTCAACTCTACAGAAATTTATGTAAGTTACTTATGCACTTCTTATACTGTTTACCCAGCTCTAGCAGTGATTTTCTGAAGAAAAACTGATGCTTCATCTTTTGTGTGACATACAGTAAACTTTATTAAACTCATCAGTATGTCATCATTCAGACAATTCAGATCGTCAGACGGAGTCCTACAGCAGGCTTGCATTAATAGTGTATACAAGCAATGCCAAATAGGTTATAATCATAATTAAACTAAACTATACCTGTTCCAACTCCATACAGCATATATTCTCTGACTCTGTAGGCATTTTTATGGTCGAAATGAACAGCATTACTGTGACTGTGTGTTTTATTATTATCATCTTCCCTGTTCTGGCTCTGATCGCGGCTGCTTAGGCTCCGCCCCCTGTGCCGTGAACCAGCAGCTCATTAGCATTAAAGGAGAAGCACTAAAACAGTGCGTTTTTCACAGACCCAAAAAATTATGCTGTAAATAAAATTCTGTTGGGTATTTTGAGCTAAAACTTCACATACACACTCTGGGGACTTATTTTACATCTTGTGAAAAGGGGCATAATAGGTCCCCTTTAAATGTCCCTAACTGAGCAAGCCAAAAGCCAAGGCAACAGTGGCAAGGAACCAAAACTCCATCAGGTGACAGAATGGAGAAAAAAACCTTGGGAGAACCCAGGCTCAGTCGGGGGCCAGTTCTCCTCTGTGTATGAACAGTGCATGATGATGATCCAGGCAGCATTATAGGTCAGAAGTCAGATTGGATCAGAACAATCAGAATATTTTTTCCAGTTACATCTGGTTGAAGATCGGAGTCACACCGGTATGGAGACGAGTTTGTTGAGGATCAGTGCCAATGGCTGTTGTGTCGATGAGGCCTTCACAGGGCTGATGAGGCTGGCACTTCAGGGATGCTTCATGGATAGGTCCACCATCTGATCTGGATACGGCCGGGATCCGGCTGACTTCAGTAAACAGGGGAGGGACTGGTTGACACTTCAGGACTGCGTAGGCATCATGTCCAGGTGCAGGTCCTTCATCAGATCTGGATACGGCCTGGATCCGGTGGACTGCAGTAAACCTCGGATAAACAGAGAGACTAATATTAGCGTAGATGCTATCCTTCTTATGATGTAACAAGCACATCAGGATTTATGGGGAGTGTTCCCGGTTCCGGCTGACCTAAACTATGCAGCCTAACACTGAATTATAGAAGTCATGTGTTATGTGTATGCTAAGCCAAAGAGATGTGTTTTTAGTCTAGATTTGAACTGACAGAGTTTGTCTGCTTCCCGGACGATGTTAGGAAGATTGTTCCAAAGTTTTGGTGCTAAATAGGAAAAGGATCTACCGCCAGCAGTTGATTTTGATATTCTAGGTATTATCAACTGGCCGGAATTTTGAGATCGCAATAGACGTGAAGGACTATAATGTGTTAAGAGCTGCGGAGCTAAACCATTTAGTGCTTTGTAAGACATCAGCAATATTAAAAAAAATGTATACAATGTTTAATAGGGAGCCAATGCAATGTTGATAGAACCAGGCTGATATGGTCATACTTCCTGGTTCTGGTAAGAACTCGAGCTGCTGCATTTTGGACCAGCTGTAGTTTGTTTATTAAGCGTGCAGGGCAACCACCTAGCCTGACGTCGTCATACTCAGATTATGAGTCTGATACTGCTCCATTGGGCTGTGATTATGGGGCGTGTTTCAACCGAACCAGGAAGTAAAATGCCTCTGCACTCAATTAGATAGACCTACAACCAATCAGAACAACGGAGTAAGTGACGTATGTTCTTCATTCATCTTTCCCATCAACAAATGCCTTGATCGCGGTTCTCTGTTCCTCTTTTAAAATTAATGCACTGTCGATATCTTCTATAACAGATGCGATGGCGGAACCTACACATGATGTTTCATAAACAAAGTTCGGGAGGAGTACGTTGAAATAATCAATCCAATCAACTTGTCATCAAAAAGGCTTAAAAGTTTTTGGTACGTATCCTAATGACAAAGATGAATTACTGATATTAAGAAGAGGATCTATGACCACTAGAAGCATCTCTTTCAGTAGCTTAGTCGGTATAGGGTCTAACATACATGTTGTCGATTTAGATCACTTTTCTGGCTGTTCTCTTAAGGGCCTGAGTGTGCTCGTTGTTCCACGGCGTTGGACTATCTTCTTTAAGCACAACGGAGCAACTGTGTCTAAAGTGCTGGAAAAGAGAGAGTTAAAAGTTTCTGTCGCAATATCTAGTTCTTCTAAGCTATCTGGGATGCTGAGATGATGAAACTGATCAGGAAGATTATTGATAAAGCAATCTTTAGTGGCAGAAGTGATAGGTCTAACATATTTGTAACACAGAGTCGGCTTTGCAGACTTGGCTAAATGAAGTTTACACAAGACTAGATAATGATGAGATGTCATCGCTCTGCTGCAGAATTTCAACGGCATCAACATTGATTCCATGTGACAATATTAGATCTAAAGTATGATTACGACAAGTAGTCCTGACACGTGTTGTCTAACTCCAATAGAGTTCAGAATGTCTATAAATGCCAATCCCAATGCATCTTTTTCGTTATCTACATGTATATTAAAATCACCAACAATTCAGTCTTTATCTGCAGCCAGTACTAACTCTGATAAAAAATCAGCAAATTCTTTGATAAAGTCTTTATGGTGCCCTGGTGGCCTGTATACAGTAGCCAGTACAAATCTAATTTGTGGTTTATCATTTACACCATATATTGTTACATTAAGCACCAACACTTCAAAAGAATTATATTTGAAACTAGACTTCGTAGTAATTTTTTAAATATTACTATAAATTACAGCAACACCTCCCCCTTTGCCTTTCAGACGAGGTTCATGTTTATAACCGTAATCTTGGGGGGTGGACTCATTTAAAGTCATGTAATCATTTGGTTTCAGCCAGGTTTCTGTCAAACACAGTACATCTAGATTATAGTCTGTAATCATATCATTAACAATGAGTGCTTTTGAAGTAAGGGATCGAATATTCAGCAACACAAGCTTTATCATTTGCTCATTTGTATTATATTTGTTTTGTATTTGTTGAACATCAATTAAATGTTTACCCATAGATGGGTTTGGAAGTTTTTTGTATGTCCTAATTCGGGGAACAGACACATTCTCTATGTGATGATAGCTAGGTGAAAGAGGATCTATATGATAGGATTTATCTGACCTTGGAGACATGAGACAGCTGGCACACGGTAGATTTAGCCAGTCTGTCTGCTTCCTGAGCTGAGCCCCAATTCATGTTTGAGCTCTAAGACTATGTGCCATTTTACTAAAGAGAAGAGCAGCACCATCTCAGGAGGGATGAATACCATCTCTTTTCAACAGGCCAGGTCTGCCCCAAAAACTTTTCCAGTTGTCTATGAATTCTATATTATTTTGCAGACACCACTTAGACAGCCAGCCATTGAGTGAGGACAATCTACTAAGTATCTCATCACTCCTGCGAACAGGAAGGGGGCCAGAGCAAATTACAGTGCCTGACATCATACTTGCGAGTTCACACACCTCTTTAACGTTAATTTTGGTGATCTCCGACTGGCGGAGTCGAACATCATTAGTGCCAACGTGAATAATAATCTTAAAGAGTTTACGATTAGCATTAGCTAGCACTTTTAAATTTGCTTTGATGTCCGGCACTCTGGCTCCCGGCAAACATGTGACTATGGTGGTTGATGTCTCTATTTGCACGTTCCGTGTAATAGAATCGCCAATAACTAGGGCACATTCAACAGGATTCACAGTGGGTGTTTCACTGAGTGGGGAGAATCTATTTTTATGGTAATCGGAACAAAAGAGTGGTGTTTTGTCCCGCGACTACAGCGCCTCACCGTCACCCAATTGCCCTGCTACAAGGGCTCTACTACAGCTGGAACCGAACAATGTACAGAGTTCACTAAGCTAGTCGCATCCAAAGCAGTATCTTAAGCCCTTGCACTCTTACAATTAACCTTGATTAAAGTTTGGATGCGTGTCTCTAGTTCTGAAATCTTCTCCGCCAGCCTGACTGTCTCCCTGCATTTATCACATGCAAATCCTGTGCTGACAGAGAAGGCTTTGCTATACATGTTAGATGAAGTGCAAGTGACAATAAGAGGAGAAGATAACATGACCTCACCGTGTTTGTTGACTGATCCTACTCATCTAAGTTGTTTGATGAACTTGTAAAAGACGCGAGCACGCGAGAGAAAAACTAAATAAAGAGCGCACGGATGGCACACTAACAGGCTAGAGAATTACTAGCGTGTTGTGCTAGCAATAACGATTTAGATTGAAGCTAGCGATGTCAGGTTAATGTGTGATGTTGAGTAAGCTATATTTATTAGTATAAACAACAAAGAATGATAGTAAATAATGATTCAAAACAAAAAGATATACGAAGCTTACAGACACAAACCGACGCAACAGCAGTAGCAGCAAATGAGGCAGCTGAAACAATCTTGATAACATACAGTATAGTGGGCCCTATTTTAACGATCTGAAACGCAAGTATCAAACGCGAAACGCAAGTAACTTTGTGGGCAGATCTTTGGCGCTGTTGCTATTATACCAGCAGGATAAATGACTCTTGCGCCCGACGCAAATCTAAAATGGGTTGGTCTGAAGTAGCTTCATTACTCATAGGTGTGGTTTGGGTGTAACGTGAAATAAACCAATCAGAGCGACATCTCACATTCCCTTTAAAGCTCCAATATGTAGGGATTTTGTAATAAAATTTCCAAAAATAACTTGCACAGTGTGATATATTTCCTCCAGTTATGTACTTACAATATCTCAAAAGTCTCCAAAGATTTTTTATTTCAGAGAAATTCCGATTTTAAATAACTGGCCGTCCCGGAAAAGAAATGTCGCGCCTCAGTGACGCAATGTCCGCTCTCTCTATCCTTCTTTCCGGTGTGGACCATGTGATAGGATATTCCACCACACCGGATTTTTTTTTTTTTTTTTTACAACTTTATTGAGGTTTTTTTCTTATCACAATAAACAATAAAGACATCTGACAAAGAATAAAAAAAGGAATAAAATAAAAAATATGACCCACCACACCGGAATATCGCATGGTCAAATGCGGAAGTGGTGGTTAAAGCGTTATAGCCATAGACTGTATGGTTATAGCTGTTATGGATCACGAACTCTTTGGCGAGTATTGAAGTGCCAACAAAACGAAAGCGTCCATATTCGGATACACGCGGAGTCACGGACTGTGTGACAAACGGAGGAATAAAACCCGGATAAATATCGGCAGGCGTTTTCGAGATGGAGAGAGCTGCGCGTCTGGACTTGTCAGAGACTCTCTCGCGAGTGTATTGAGACAGGTAAGACATGCAACTGTCAATAATAGCACTTATAAACAAAGTTATATTGCTCTTTGTACTTTGGTAAGGCTTTTTATCACGTGTGGTGACCGAGATTATGGCAGTACAATTACAATCGGAGATGATGTTAAAAAAAATATTTAGTCATTACTTGCAAATGTTCATTCAAATTTACTTTTAGATATTGGTTTGAACACGTTAAACAACACGGCATTAACCATAAAAAAAACGTAAAACTGCACAACATTAACCAAACAAATCATTTGACAAATAGCTGTATGTTGTAACGGGATAGCCTAATATAGCATAACATTTCACGTCCCTTGCAGTTCATTAATTATGATGACATAAAATAATACGATAAGACATACAGGTAATACAAAAACGAATAAATTACCTCATCCGTGATCATGATTCATTAATTCCATTTAGATACATCGCTAGATGGTGAAAACGCATTATAAACCACATCTCCCATCGTCACCTCCTTCATAGCGTCATCAAGCTTCGCCTTTGTTATTGTTGGAAACTGCGCCCTCTTGTGGTCAAATACCAAAGTCACATACTGGAGCTTTAAGAGCAGCCACGCTTGTTCCATGGCGGATTGCTATTATAACAGCCGATTTGCCAGGCGCACGCCAGGAGCGGATCACAGCCGAGGAGACCGACGTTCTCGTCAGGGCCGTAAAAGACAGAGAAGTGACATTGGGGATGGGAGAAACTCACCCAAATTAGCTTCGGTTAAACAGGCGTATGATAATTTGGGTTAATGTGTAAGCTAGATTTATTTTTTAAACCTATTTTTTCACATCTTCATGGACACAACAATGATTCCGTGTGTTAATATTTTTCCTTGTAATAATGTAGCCAATGATTTGCAAAAATGAAAACTGCTGCTTGTGTGTAGATGAGAGAATCAAAGTGTATGCGCGTTGTGCACACGCTACATTATAGCCAAGCATGCACACTCAAAATAGCATTTGAATAACATGCGCAACACACCACTGACTTTAGATTAAGTTTTTCCTGGTCAGTGGTGGAATTGTTTTCTAAACCTGCAAAATAGCATCAGGGAACGTTTGCGCTGGAACACGCCTCCTCTTTTCGCTGAACCACCCCCCCAGGAGCGCAAGTTCATTCCCTAATTTACCGACGTGCATCTGTGGAGGGAAAAGTCCACAGTGCGCGGGTGCAAAATAGGAATGATACATGCGTCGGTGTACAAAATCAATTGCGCTGGGTGCAAGATAGGGCCCAGTGAGTATATGTGTGAGTGAGTATATGTTTGATATATAAGTATGTGCATTAGTACAAAATGTGAAACTTCCTAGTATGTTAGACTGTATATGAGCACTATTGGTCAATCAAATTTGAGTACAAGAAATAACAGTTGTAAAAAGTAAAACCCAGAGTGATTCAGAATTTATGCACACCATCAGTGGTTTTGGTTCAGGATGCCGATTTTACATTGGGTCACAGCAATCTGAGCATGTTTTGAAACATTATTTTAGCTGGCAAGAATCACTATATGTGTCTGTTAATTGTGAGTCCTATGTTGATACATTTACTACATACATGTATTTGATATATTTGTGCCAGTGCACCTTTTCTTTGTCATATTTGCAGGATGGATGGATTTAGTGGTCCTGTCTAATAACCTCATTTGATGTTTCAGGTCATTATTTTTATTGTGTCAGGTCATGAAGTTTTATACCTTTTTACTGTCCTCACACCCAGACTAGGTTAATAGCAGTG
Organism: Scardinius erythrophthalmus; assembly: GCF_964197995.2. Lineage (NCBI taxonomy): Eukaryota > Metazoa > Chordata > Actinopteri > Cypriniformes > Leuciscidae > Scardinius > Scardinius erythrophthalmus. The sequence continues at coordinate 41,523,713 of NC_138227.1, forward strand.
CTCCCAGTCCAACCATCCTACTCATGATTTCATTTTATTCTGCCGCAACATTTGGCTGTATTCCAGGTTACAACTGGGTGTACATTCAATGGTTTTCCCACTGCTGCGGAAACAAGTGTGTGAAAGGTTTGCGATTGGATGTGGAAGTGGAAAATGGAGGGTTTTCCAACACTTAATGTGTCTTAAATGTGTCCCCTGACTCCAAACTTTAACAAGAGATCATGGGTTCCGTTACCTCTGCCCACCACACAGGAAGAGTTAGAGGCTGGACCTCCAGAAAACCCCAGCTGCCTGAACAGCTAAATATCTGAGTCAGAAGTGAATGTGTGTAATTAAAAAAATGCGCGATTATGTTCATCTGTCTGAGTTTGTTGGTGTGGTTTTTTCATTTGTGCTGTGCAAGATTGAAGGGTGTACAATGCAGAATAAATGTAAGTAGTACCAAAAGTTCACAGGAAAATGACAAATATCTCCTTTCTGCATCCAGGCAGAAGTAGATCCTTCTTATAGAGAAATTAGACCATGTGCTAATTATTTTCTTAATTGCTAACACACTAAAAGTAATTCTGTGAGCCCAAACTCCATTACTTAAATTCTCAAAACAAAGACACATTTCTCGAAACTCTTCACCTGTTTTAATAGGTTGTTGAATATTAGAAGACATGGACATTTGTCCCTTAATAATATAAGCTACACTGGTTCTTGTGCATGGGATGACCATTAGTGAAACTTGGAAACAAGTCCAGCTGAATGTGAATCGTTTCAACAAAGCATCTATTGTTGGAAACCTCAGATGAGAAAACAGGTAACTAAAGTATAATGTAGTTACCTTTCGAAAGGGAACTCGCACTGCGTCGAATGATGCTTTGGGGAATGCCACATGTGTGACAGGTGTCTGAAACTGCTATCGAATCACGGCAATCCTATTGACCCGCGACAGCCCATGATGTCATCATCGTGACCCATAAGTATAAAAGGGGTGCCTTGCAAACATGACATTCACCTTTTTCATCTTCAGGGACTGTTCTGTTTGTAAACGCTGAAGGATTACGGTAAGAGAAATAAAAAAAAAGGGGGGGGAAGGCTTGACGATCGGTTTCTCCTCGGCCATAGACCACCAGCTCAGACGAGCCTTCCATTCCTTCCTGATCTTCACACAGAGATCGAGAGGGCATGGAAGAACCCATACTATGCCCGGATCCACCAACATCAGCGGGCTAGTTTCGCTGATGTTGATGGGATTGGAGTGCATGGGTATGTGTCGTTGCTGCCTATTGATGAGACGTTTGCGAACGACACTGAGAGCTCCAACCCTGCCATCCAAACCGCTGAAGACCACAGCATGTTTGAATGGCTGAGCATACACGGCAGTGGGTCAGGCGTGCTGCCCTGCACACCATGGCGGTGTTGCAGGTGCACCAGGCCGACCTGCTGGGGGATCTCGACCAGGGGGCAGGGATGTATATCTCAGTATACCTCTGAGATCTAGATCCATGCCCAGTTAGGCGGGAGGGCCTGGCCCTTCACGCTCTGAGTATTGTAGACAGGGCCAGAGAGCCAGTGTTGCCTCTCGTGCGCCCCCTCCATGGAGGAGCAGGTCGCAGAGGAGGCGCGACTCCCACAAGAAGAGGTACCTGAGGGAGGTGGTCCAGCACAAACGCATGCAGCGTCGGTGATGGATCATCTTCCCAGAGGGTGTGTTATATCTCAGCCCTCTCCTCTCTTCCCGACTCATCTGAGACACATCTGTGTTAGCCCTTGGGCTATTAGCCACCTCGGGGTAGAGTAGTTTGTCTCCTCCCAAAAAACAACAACTGGGTTTTGGAGTGTAGACTGACGCTGGAGCTTCAGATAGATCTTATGTCCAGCCCACGGGGCCATCTGACATTGTTTGGTCCTGAGTACATCGCTCCCCTGAGCTCTGTTTAGATTTTCATACAGGCTGAGCATTTTTTATTTATTTTTTATTTATTTTTTTGCAGCCCTCATATGAGACATCTCTGTCTTGAGACTGTGGCTCCTCCGAGGCCTCAGGCAGATCTATGCTAACAGGCTGGCCCTCACTAGGGCCGCCATAGTAGCTGGCCTAGGCTATACTATGGCTACTGGAGGCGTTCTGCTAAAGCATTTATGCCTCTGGCCCTTCACTATGTGAATGTAGGCTTTTTAAGCATCCCTATATGACAGCCTCCTCCCATGGTGGGAGTCGTTAGGTCAAGGCCGCCCCCTTCTCTGCATTTGGGGGTGACAAAAGTAATGCAGGTTGGTGCAGAGGCATGAGTAGTAAAGACCTAGGGTTAGGCCTTCAATAAGGGCTCCCCGGTACAATAGGTCTTTTTTTGAGCAGGGTTTAGGCCATCTTTTGCCTCATGAAGAGACTGGTTTGTTGTTTGCTTGACCCCGCCATGCAGAACTAGTATATGGACCCAGGCCACCAGAATAGGCTCCACTCAGCTCACTGAGCTACCTGCTCGAGCGATGGGTTGTAGGTGGGAGGCTTGCAATCAAGCCCCACTTCCCTAGGCTGGGCGCAGAAGGTTCTGCTACCCCTAGAGCCACTGGTAGGCTCGAACCCTGTTGAATCTCAGGGTTAGGTGATAGTACTGAGCTGTTGATACAGGGTAGGTAGTGAGTAACCCATTCTCAGTTCTGTATTATTCTACCTCGCACCACTATGGCTTGGGTCGAGCGGGAAGTTCTAACCTTCACATCCTTTTTTGGTTTTGAGGTACGCTCCCGTGAAGCCAGAGCATTGTCATGAGCTGACACCCATGTGTACAGATGGTAGGCCCCTGACTCTGGGGCTTATCTGCCAACGAAGGCTGCGCGATTAGGTGGCAGGTTTGAAGGTCTTCAGGAAATGTGTGCATCTGTCTCTAAGATATTGATACTTGATGACACACAACTTGTGTGTTTAACGTTTGGGCTCAGAGCATGCATGATCAGTTCCTGAGGGATCTGCTTGTGCCACTGTGCGTTTTTTCCCTTGAGAAAACTACACTCTCGTCTGCTCTCTTCTCGAGGGAAGAGGGACAGACATCTGTACCAGGCGATTCAGGTCCCGCTCGTGCTGAGGTAGAGCAGAGACTGGAATCATGTTCCATTTTTTCAGAGGGAGCTCGCTGAGGAGGTTGAGAGAGTTGTTAATCTCTAAAGCCCTTCAGAGAATCACGAGAGTGAGCTGCAGGATGAGGATGTGTTGTCACTAACATCTTCTGATCCAGCAGCGAGTCTTCTGCTATGTATAAAAACAACCAGCCCAAGAGAGCAGGAGATGGCTGATGAGGGTGAAGAGGATATACAACCCAAACCCTCACAGCCACCCTGCACCGCGTATGTTAAGCTGTTGAGTGTTATAGAACACGCTTCAACGAGGCTTCTGCTGTCGTTGGAGAGCGTGAGGGAAGAGAACGCTCGTGACAGACTTGACGAATGGTTTCTTTCCAGCCATAAAGCTCCAGCTCTCGTGAGCCTTCCATTTCTGCCGGATCTACACAATGAGATCGGAAAGGCATGGAAGAACCCGTATTCAGCACGCATTCATCGCCATCAGCGAACTACTCTGATGTTGAGGGGATGCGCGAACACGGGTATGTGTCGATGCCCCAATTGACGAGATGTTCACGAACTATCTCACGGTTGGAGAGGCTTTGACACTAAGTACTCCGGCCCTGCCTCTTAAGCCACTAAAATATGACGCCACGCTTAAATGGCAGGGCATACGCGGTGTGGGTCTGGCTGGTGATGCCTTGCACACAATGACGGTGTTGCAAGCATACCAGGCTGATCGGCTGACAGATTTGAAGCATTTAAATCTCTCACCCCAAGAGCTTCTTGCATCAGCCTGAGGCTGGACCTATTCTGAGTTATTCCTTCAATTTGGAACCCTTCTGTAGGTCTGGCGTTGGGTTTGGTAGTAAGTGTGCTCTTTTGTGCTCTTATGGTGATAGGCCTCCATTTTGTAAATGTCGTTTAGGCCATCGCTCTATGTGCAGCAGTTTGGGCTCTGTAGGTCTTCTCCCTTTACGTGAGTTTTTAGTAAGGTTGAATAATAGGCCACGGTTCCCTGTTAGGAAGTATTAAGGGGGTGTTAAATATGGTTTTCATAAGATGGTGAAATTAGGGCCCTGAAGTTCCCATATATAGGTAGGCTATGCATACCCTTCCCATAGGCCCCATCTTATGTTAGAGTCATCAGGCTTATATAACGGGTAGTGCCAGTGTGTAGTAGTGAACAGGTTGGCTGTATGGAAAATTCTCTAGTGAGGCCACCATTCATCCGAGCACCTAATAGACATTTTTTGTGTGAGATGGCTTCCTCCATATCGGGAGTTATTCGTTTGAGGTCACCGCTCTGTCAAGCTCCAGATAGAACTACAAAGTCAAGCATTGGCCCTCTTCGGGCCACCTTGATAGCCACCTTATACTAGAGCAGCAGTTCTCCCCCCCCCTTTAGAGAGTCATTGAGATTATAGCTCTGAACTTCAGTCACTTTATATTCGTGTGTCAGCCCTCACAGGGCCGCCTCGATTTCTGGCTTAGGCTTAGTAACTAGGAAATTGGTAACAGTTTGCTAAGCATTCTTGCCTCAAGCATCTCAGTATCTGAGTGTAGGCTCCTTAGAGCTAGAGCCCATCAGGATAATTTATTCCAGCCCGTTCTCATCCCAAGGCGTCATATACTGACGCTTTTGACGTTTCGTCTACATCGAACGCACATGGCACCCTTTAGCATCAATATGAGACGCAGATAGAAATGGGCCAGAAGGCGCCTCCTAGCGGTCTAACCCTAACCCTAAAAGGGTGCCATGTGCGTTCGATGTAGGCGAAATGTCAAAAGCGTCAGTATATGACGCCCTAGGATGAGAATGCGTTGTTTATTCCTGTAAATCTAGTTGTTCTTAGTACTGGCCTCCTCTTACTACAAGAGTTGTCTAGCCAAGGCCTGCCTTTTGCACTAGGCGTAAAAATGCTAGTGGTGTTAGAGGGTAGACATCAGGGGGCCTGGATTTTACAAAATATTTTTTAATTAATAATATTATCAATATTTTAATATATTTTAAACTGTTGTTTTGTAAATAAATAAATCAAATCAAACTTCCTAATGCCTCCCCCAATCTCATTTCCGTAAGAAGCTGTCGCATGATGAATCTGCATCTTGGCAGATAATAGCTTATAGTATATACTGCTTGCCTATTGTGTGGTGTGATTGGATATTCATCTGTTTTTTTTTTTTTGTTTTTTTTTACAACTGCAGAGAAACCTGGACCGAACCAAAATAAAGTTATATAAAGCTACCAAAGCTGATGCCATGCTTGACGACTCCGGACCCGGACAATCTCAGAAAGGTGATCCGCAGGATGCTCTGTTGTAGCGGCTCTTACATTTATGTCAGGAGAGGACCATTTACATCCAAATGGTGGATCTATTTATCCCAAGCTATATCAAGCTACACCTATGGTTTGTTCCCCTAAAAGCACAATACAGAACATTTTTTGTTGAAGTAAATTATTATTCCAGTCATTTGCAAATAAGCCAGTGCAAATCTGTTCAAAACTATGTTCTTGCCTTGCTTAGAGTATACAGTGAGCCTAAAATAAAGATTCAGAGCTGTTCGGTTCAGTTTGGCAGGAAATATCAGGCTTCCATCATTTGTCCTTGCATGTTTATGTCATGTCCGCAACAAAGAATAGAAGATCTGGCTACTAAGGTGGCAAATATGCTACTTGCGTGCACAGACAACAATCAACTAAAAGCAACCAAGAGTGAATCACTGTTTGAATGACGTTATGTGTTGGACAATCTGTGTTTGTTTTCATGGAGCAGAGGATGGTTAACTGTCCAAATAAGATGAGGAATAAGCTGTGAGATGAGGAAAGGTATAAAATAAACAGACTTCAGTAAAAGGTAATACAGTCTTTTTCCCTTTGTTGAAAGTAGGATGTCCATTGTTATGATTGAACGTTACTGTTGATGAGCTGCTATCTGTTGCACAGTGTGTCTTCTGCTGAGGCACCAGCAGTTTGTGAAAGACAGATTGTGTATCAACATGTCAAAATGGGTATTAATTCAAACAGCTATAAAAACATTGAGACAGGTCTCACAGACGTATTGTTTTGGAAAAGCAGAGACAATGAATCTAGAAGTGACACAGTCATTGTGTACAGTAACTCTGTACTTCAGCAATAATAGATTGTATATGTTTATATTGCTATCTTGCAGTACACACACACACACACACACACACACACACACACACACACACACACACAAAGTTACTGATTAAAAATAAAGTAAATAAGCGTGGACAGACTGTGATAACCCCAGGCCACATAAATCTTGATGCTTCTTTCATAAGGTATGCAGACTACAGGAGCACCTTCAGATCTGTGTGTAGGTACAAACACAATTCAATTCAGTTCACATTGGTTTGAATAACGCTTTTCACAGTACATTTCGTTTCAAAGCAGGTTTACAGAAAATGCATGTGTCTACATTACAATTTAAAGTGATCTGTTATCAGAGGTGTCTGTGTCCAAGTAATGGATTTCAAAAATGTGCATATAAAAATCACGCAGTTGCTAACATCATGTAAATTTTAGGCAGAAACAATGAGCTCATAGAAGTATTTAATTACATGGTGTGAACATAATGATTACAATATAGAGAAAATGTAGCATTGGTGCATGTTGATTCAGAGTTTGCTTCCTCTGAAGTCCTTACAAGAGTCATCTCTTCACATGTGTTGGGGCATCTGAAGTCTTCGTAAGAGCCTGGGAGACTTCAAGTCACTGTGAAATCAGATTTGCCCTAATTTATGTTATTCTCCATGTACTACAACCCCTCCCAGACAACCACATGCCCTATAAATACCATTCTGTCAATTCTTGATGGATAAAATCAAACCCCGCCCTATACCCAGCTTTTTTTCTCTTTGAATATCCTGTTGTCACTCAGATATTGAGTTGTGACCACAGTTTTCTCTAATTTATTATGAAATTGTGTTTAGCCACTCATTGTGAAAGTATCTCAAATGCCCAATGCAAATTCCAATCACTATGGTACCTTTTAAATTCTGTATTGTGTTCTCTTATTTTATTCCCTATAGGTTACATACTCAATTGTATTATTTAAAAGAAGAGATCCCAAGATAGAGTCCTGAGTTCTACAGAACAGTTAAGACCTAAAATCACGGTCTCTGGAGTTTAAGATTAAACATTAAAAATATTCAACTGTTTTTGTGCAGTGGAGAAAATCAGTGTAGCTCCATCGCAACCATCTTTTTTTGTAGATGTGTGTACATTTACTTTTTATGAATTTAGCAGACGCTTTTATCCAAAGCAACTTTGTACACTTATATATTTTGGTTGTAGTCATATTGGTGTAGAAGGATTTATGCACTCTCTGAATTTATTTCCATCTAGTTAGGTCTATATCATCAGAATTAATCATCACTCATCTTTGCATTATGCTTTTAGCAGGTTTCATTACACCCTGACACAAAAAAATACAATTATACAATGTAAAATGTATACAATACTGATGGTATGCCCATTTAAATAGTATGACTAGAGGTGCAAAATCACACAAAAACAAACGTATGATAGCATCTTTTCAGCTACTTTTTTTCTCCTTTAAGGCAATTATAGAGGACGCTTTCATCTAGGCATATATTTAAATGACACATGCAGTCATGGCATAAATTAAATGTATATCAAAGTGGGGACAATCTAATAACTCACCTGTCAGGCTTTCCCCAGATGAGTGAGAGAAAACACTTATGAAATAACTATCAAATGTTTTCCATCATGGGTGTGCTTTCTAAAAAACAAAATCGCAGACAAAATATCCCACTGGTGAAATCACGTCTATGCTGAAGAGTATCGGTTTAGATTTCTGTTCAGATTTAGTAAACCATAAAAGCTATTATATAGCATCATAATAACTCTTATGCATTTAATGGACAATCTAATGTTACACTCCCTCTCCTGTTCCCAACAATGTTATGATCTGAAGTTCTTGGCTAAATGTGAGCACTTCTCTGGTGAATTGATAAGGGCTTCTTTCAGGAATTAAATACAGTTCACCCCTAAATTAGACTTATTTAATTATTTATTCACCCTGTCATTTTCACAGAAGAAAGAAAATGTAGCCAAATTGGAGCCGAGGGAGGGAGGAGCCAAGGCAGAGACCACCCCAGACCGGATGCTGGCTACTGCCTGGCCACACCTATGAAGAATGTGTAAGAGGAGGGGCTGAAGGTAACCAGTGGGGGCGGGGCTGAGGAACTGGCTGTTATTGGAAGCGCACAAAGACGAGGAGATTATAACACAAACACTTTATTAATAAATTAAATAAACACTTTTGATTGTAGAAGGAAAACAATCAAAACCATTACACATAAATGCAAATGAGACCCAATGCTGAACAAAGGAAACTAAGGTCTAATAAACAGGAGGTCTCATTCATGAAACACGAGCAGAACGAATTTTTGTGTAAATCGTGTGTAAAGTGAATCTGGCGTAAATTTTCGGATTCATTCAAATGTTCGTATTTTCCAAATGTTAGCTGGTACGAAAGAAATCTACACCTGCTCCCAGCCACGCGTAAATAGTGCGTTTAAAATCCGAACGTTTTGCTCATTAATAAGGCTGCATTTTAATTCACCTTAATCGGCTACATATTTACACAGCATTTTGAAAAAATATAATATATAGTAATTACATACGGTTTTCCTTTTTACTTTTATTATGAGAGCCAGTAATAGCATCTGCAAACGGAACACAAGTCCACAAGTCATAAGTGTTGCAGTCAAGCTTCGTGTCTAACCATTTTCTTTTCACTTCTGGGACTGTTCGATTAACAGATGAAACACCATTAACTGCATCTGTAATATGCTGCCAAGCTTTCTTTTTTAGGACCTGATACGCCACTATGTACGCTTGAAAATAAAATCTTCAGTTTTGAATGAACTTCTGATAATAAAACTTCAATTTCTGCATCTGAGAAATTTCTCTTTTTCATTCGCTTTTGAGAAGACATGTTGAAATCCTTCGTTTCGTGTCATAATATGATGCCCATATATAGTTGTCAGTCGGATTTAATGGGCGGGATTTATGGTAATTGAGAATGAGCGTGCACGCGCGTCCCATTTACGACTGATTGGAATTCACGATTAACACACACACACACACACACACACACACACACACACACACACACATTTCACTATCACATCTGACGTTTACGAAGTATTTGTGAATCAGGAGATGAGTTTTCGGGAAGGTCTCTTTACGCGCAAATCACTCACATATTTACTCGTATATTTACGAATGTTTCATGAAGGAGACCCATTGAGTACTAATCAAGAGACAATGCAAAAACAAAATGACTAATCAAAATCCATAGTAAAGAGCGGGAAAAAAGAGGGTAGGCCTACAGGAAACAATGATAAACAAACTAAAACACAACCTAAATGTGACAGTCTTGAGTACATCTTTATATGTAATTTCACAATTTTATTTTGAAATATGCTTAAAGTGTACTGTTGAATGTACCAACAAAATATGTAATAACATTTTTTATATATTTGTAATTGCACATTGCAATGATAACGTAGCAATTTAGTCAATTTAAAAATATATTAACTTTAAATTAAATATTTAAAAACACACTACAGTTAAAATTATAATTAAGTACAGTTACACTTTTGGTGGAGGTGAAATCCCTGGATCCACAATATATTTTGTTGGTCTGGTCTTCTGTCACAGATGGGAGAACATACAATGAGTTTAATTTAATTAAAGCAAACTTCATCAACAGATAATGAGGAGATTTGAAAATGGTGCAGGTGGGACATCCTTGGACATAGTGGTGGACCTCCTGTGACATACTGGGCCATCACCAGTAATGGTTGTGGAGGAGCGAGAGGATTTGTTGAATGTTGGGAGAACCAGAGCCTACACTCTAAAAAAAGACGTTTCTTTAAAGGTTCTTTACACGTAGTAACAGTTCTATTTAGTACCATAATCGTCCTGAAGAACCCTTTATATGTTGAAGAATGGTTCTTTGTGTTAGAGTTTAGGGTTCTTTATTCCCGCCTTTTAGTTTTTCAAATCTATAACTGTCAAAGCCTCCTCATTACTGATTTTCTGGAGCTCAGCTGTTCAACCACAGTTACTACACAGACTGTCAACATACTCTCAACAGGTAAATGATTTCTTTCTTAAAATATCTGTATGAGCAGCTCTGTTCAGTTAAGGATACTGTTCTTCTCTTCTTCACAAAGTAGCCTAAGTAACAGGAATATGGAATTTATGATCCATATTGTTTGATTTTTTTAAATTATGACTTTATGCCTAAACATACACAGTCACAAAAAATGTGACCATGACTTTATATCACTTTATCCTTTTAACATGGCTCATTCTGTCCATTTTTGCTAATTTTGGCCTTTCTGAACATAATTGTTTTTACATAATCAACTGGAAGAGACACAATGTAACTCAATTGTGTATTTCATATGCTGTCTCGTATCATAACCTCATCATCTGCTGAGAGAAACTGCCACTCAGAATACACACATAATGAAGGACATAAAGACATCATAGAGGATTGTGAAAATATTTCACTGAAACTTGGTCTTCAATACATCTGTCACATTCACCGCCATCTTCCTCGACTGTGTCTGCACTACACTTCCCAGAACCCTCCGTCATCATCACCTTCACCTGCACATCGTCATCATCATCCTCATCACCTGTGTTCACTCATCATCATCTCCTTCACCTGTTGTCTTGTCATTATCTTCTGTGTATTTAAGTTTCCCTGTTCACTTGGCTGTGGTTGGTTATTGTTTGTGCACTAGCACACTGTTTTGAGTTTGTTTGGATTTTGCCTATGGAAATAAATACTGAGTATTTTGTATCTTCGCTTGACCTTCGTCTTCTTCAACCCGCTGACATTACAGAATAACCAACCCAAAAAACTAAACATGGAGCAAGGGAAGTTGTCTTTGGAGGAGTATGTGGAAATATTCCTTGTCTACTATCAAGATGTGAGTAAAGATCTTGAAATTCTAAAGATGCCGTTTTGGAGTGGGTTGAGCAGTCCACTTGAACAGATGTTGTTGTTGTTGGATGATCTTCATCTCCCCTTCACAGAGTTCATTGACCGCACCCTGTGGGTGTGTGGCTCTTCCCTCACAGTGGGAGTCGTGGACAATCATCTCATCCAGCCTGATCCTCTCGTCCAGCCCGATCTCCACATCCCGTTGGATCTCCCAGTCAAGCCTCTAGTCGCCTGCCCAGTAAAGCCAGAACCTGAGCCAGTCATCTGCACAACTGAGCTTATCACCAGGGATGATGACTTCTCCGATCTCCCTCCTCTCATCGGCCCAGCTGATCCAGAGTCAGTCGCCTGCACAGCTGATCCAGAGTCAGTCGCCTGCACAGCTGATCCAGAGTCAGTCGCCTGCACAGCTGATCCAGAGTCAGTCGCCTGCACAGCTGAACCAGAGTCAGTCGCCTGCACAGCTGAACCAGAGTCAGTCGCCTGCACAGCTGATCCAGAGTCAGTCGCCTGCACAGCTGATCCAGAGTCAGTCGCCTGCACAGCTGATCCAGAGTCAGTCGCCTGCACAGCTGATCCAGAGTCAGTCGCCTGCACAGCTGATCCAGAGTCAGTCGCCTGCACAGCTGATCCAGAGTCAGTCGCCTGCACAGCTGATCCAGAGTCAGTCGCCTGCACAGCTGATCCAGAGTCAGTCGCCTGCACAGCTGATCCAGAGTCAGTCGCCTGCACAGCTGATCCAGAGTCAGTCGCCTGCACAGCTGATCCAGAGTCAGTCGCCTGCACAGCTGATCCAGAGTCAGTCGCCTGCACAGCTGATCCAGAGTCAGTCGCCTGCACAGCTGATCCAGAGTCAGTCGCCTGCACAGCTGATCCAGAGTCAGTCTACAAGCTGAAGAACCCTAATTTGGTACTGTTTAGAACCATTTTTTCTTAAGAGTGGATGGAAGAGTGTACATGGGAAAAGAAGAGTCCATGAGGGACAGGCCAAGGGCTGATGGTACATAGATTTGTCCCTCAGGACCTCCGAGCGGAGCAGCTTCTGGGAGGGTGGTTTCTGTGATCTAATTACTGAATAGGACTGACTGGTGGCTGGAGGGAGGATGTAACAAGATGTGGCATCAGCTTTTTGGTTCTTGTTTCCGGGACGATAAGTCATTGTGAATTTAAACCGTGTGTAGAACAATACCCATCATTCTTATGTTTTTAGGTGGCGAGCTTCTCGTAGGTACTAAAGATTTCGAATGGATGATTTACTCCCTCCAGCCATTGGCAACACTCCTCCAGGGCCAGCTTGATAGCAAGGAGCTCCCGGTTTCCACTGTCATAGTTCTGCTCCACCGGGGACAGTCTCTTAGTGAAGAACGCACATGGAGTGTAGATGGATCAACCTGCTGCTTTGAGATCACCACTTCAACCCTAGTGGTGGATGCGTCTACTTCCACGACAAATGGCAGATCAGCATAAGGATGAACAAGGGTGGGAGAGGTGGTAAAGGCCTCCTGGAGCTGGTGGAATGCTTCAGTGAGAGCTGGTGTCCAGGACAGAGACTTGGGCCAGTTGCAGAGCAGGGATGTTAATGGAGAAGAGATCTTGCTGAAATTTGAGATGAAACGGCGGTAGAAACTGACAAACACTGAGATTCATTGTAATTCTTTGATGGTGGATGAAAGTGGCCAGTTCTGAATTGTTTTGTCTTTCCCCTGATCCATTTTGATGCTGTGTGTGTTGATGATATATCCCAGGAACTGAATAGATGACCGGTGAAAATTTTTTCAAGTTTAAGGTACAAACGCCAGTCACAGAGCTTCTGTAGGACCTGCTTAAAGTGGAGGCGATGGTCAGCCATGTTCCGGGAGTATATCAGGATGTTGTCGATGTACATTATGTCAAAGTGGTGTAGGTACTCCCAGAACACCTCGTTCACAAAGCCCTGGAATACGGAGGGAGAGTTGGCTAGCCCGTACAGCATGACCCGGTACTCATAGTGCCCTGATGGTGTGGAGGGATCCCCCCTCCGTATCCAAATGAGGTTATACGCACTATGCAGGTCCAGTTTGATGAAGAAGTTGGAACCATGGGGCATCTCTAGGGCTGCTGTGAAGAGTATAGGGGTATGTGAAAGTTTGCTGGTTGAGAGCACGGTAATTGATGCAGGGTCACAAGCCTCCATCTTTCTTTGCCACGAAGAAGAAGCTCAAAGCGCCAGGGGATGTGGAAGGGAGTTTGTAGCCCTGACAAAGAGCCCCTTCCACATACTTTATGTTCCGGGATAGGCAACGGATAAATCTTTCTGTTAGGCAATGGTGCACCCAGTAATAGGTCGACTGGACAGTCTCATGGCTGATATGGAGGGAATTTGGAAGCCAGTTGCTTACTGAATACATCCTGGAACGCCCGAGACTCCCTTGGTATTTTAACCTGTTTGTACTGGACAGGACTTTCGGTTTTTGTGGCTTGGAGTGGAGCAGATGGTTCGCTTGAAGTATGGGGAGGTATCTGTAGTAGTTGGCGAAGCATTAGTTCCCCCCAGGACAGAACTTTGCAGGTGGTCCAGGAGAAGTGAGGCAAATGGGCTTGAAGCCATTGGAGTCCCAGGATGATGACAGCTTTTAACCATCAAGCACCAGCAACGATATCACCTCGAAGTGAGTACAACCAATGCAGAGTGTGAGGGTTGGTGTGCAGTGCGTGATTACCCCTTGTCCAAGCGGCTTACCCAGGATAGTGTCGATGTTTAGGATCTTTTGACGAGGGCTTTTTGGATGTTGAGGTGACAGAGTAAGTTTCTTGAAATGAAGTTGCCTGCATAACCAGAGTCAATAAGGGCATTTGCTGCAACAGAATGGTGAGCAGAAATTGTTATATGATGGATTTTTGTTCTGAGGGTGAGAAAAGAGCATGTGATGATGAATCTGTGATGATGATTACATTTACATTCCTTTTCTTAAAAAAAATATATATATATATATATGCACATTATTTTATGTACAATATACAACTACAACTTGTTAACATTACTGCAAGGGTGTTTTTGATGCAACGGCTGAGGGAGTAATGATCTTTCTCTGTTCTGACTGCTGTAATCTATCTCTAAAAAAAAATATTTCTTCCTATTAGAACAAATGGGAAAGCAAAAAATATATATTTGCTGTAATCTCACATTCACCACTATAGAAGTTTGCCAAACTATGACGACTTTCGCATCTGAGAATCTGAAAAGGATCAATTAAATTTGGATGCTGTCACCCTAATTGAGATTTTTATAGTAGCATGTATTATTTTTCTCTTTCTCTCTATTATTTTTCTCCTTGTATTATAGCTTGGGAAGCTAAAGTCTTAAACATGAGGCACACATTGAGAAGTTAATGTTCGCCCTGTATATGTAGCACAATGACTGCCTTTGGCTGAGGGTTATGTGTTATGTAGTATTATAGGTGTAGGAGTTTGTAGCCTGGAGAATATTGCACAGAATGTTTACAATCTTGCATAAAGTGGTGGTTCTAGCTTGTATGGCACCCATGGGCAGAAAAAAACTGTAATTTGTATTAAAACATTTGAAACAACACAAATAAATAACCATAAAATGTAAAACTATATAAATATTTACAAAAATACTCATAAATTTCAAAAAGTAACAAAGACAAATATAAAGGAATTATACTGTAAATACAAATAAAACAATCAATTTATTACACAGGTGGCGTAGAGCAGTGTCATGATGTTATTGCTGTCATATGCAAATGATCATAAAAAAACACCATTCCTTTTTCTTGTTTTTCTTTTTTGCCCCTGACAAGATGCAGGTCCGGGTGGCAGCCGATGTTGCCATACCTAAATCTGCCACTGCTTGCATACAGAGCAACATGTAATAGTTGCTGACTCGCTTTTTACTGAATGTTCATAAACAAAAATTAGAACGAAAACAAAAAAAAGATGTGTGTGCATGCTCACATTATTCCTGTTGGATCCGTAAAGTTTTGTGTCTTCCACACCTGGCAATTATCGGCAATACAACTCTTATAGGCCCTGCTGGTCTGATTTAATGTTTATTCATATGTTTGTGCCCATACTAAAACAAATCACCCTTGCCTGAGTCTCCCATGCAGCCCTAATATATTCATGGTGAGAGAAATTAATTAGGCACCAATTACAACATGCTAATGGGTATGCTTTGCCTTTCTGCTGTGTCTGACTCTGTTCTGTAATCTGTAAAGTTGATTCATATACAATGGTGTGGAACAGATTTACTGTTATTTCAATGTTTTCAAATATATGGGAAAGAGAAAAACAGAATGAAAGTGAATCTACAATCTGTCATGAGTGAGTCCTGGTGAGAATGTTTTTTTGTTTTTTTTTATCAATTTGAATATGAAAAATTCTCACAATATTGATAGAACATGGAGACATGGATAAAAGGAGGATGAAGGAGAGAATGATGAAGAGTTTCTGCTGTGTGTAGACTGATTGACACACAGGAGATGAGAAACCCTAACAGGTCAGAGCAGGTTTTCTCTCCATCTCTCTCTCTCTCTCTCTCTCTCTCTCTCTCTCTCTCTCTCTCTCTCTCTCTCTCTCTCTCTCTCTCTCTCTCTCTCTCTCTCTCTCTCTACCTCTACATTATGGGGACAAAATGTCCCAAAAACGATCGCAATATCGAAAATTCTCGTCCTTGTGGGGATATTGTTGGTCCCCATGAGGAAAACAGCTTATAAATCATATAAAGTGATTCTTTTAAAAAAAAAATGTAAAACTGCAGAAGGTTTTCTGTAATGGGCAGGTGTAGGGTTAGTGTATAAAGAATATGCAGTTTGTACAGTATTAAAATCATTATGTCTATGGAAAGTCCCCATAAAACATTAAAACACAACGTGTGTGTGTGTGTGTGTGTGTGTGTGTGTGTGTGTGTGTGTGTGTGTGTGTGTGTGTGTGTGTACGCACAATGTTTATCATGTCACTGAAAGCATGAGTGACAGTGATATCACTGTCAAAGCTATGAGCAAATGTATGCAAAACTCAATGTGCAAGAAAGAAAGAATCAATCCTGCAATTGTCTTTCTCTCTCCCTGCTGTAAGTCACTCCTGCCTCACGCATTTGGCCCTGTTGTAATTACTGAGCGGACAGGTTACATGCATTGATTTCCTTACATGTGTCTTATCACTATGGGTCTAGTGGGTGTGCGTGATTCACAATAAAATCCATGTCTGATGCGTTAAAGATGCTGGGACAGATAAACACCAACATTACCATCCTAACAGGTCATTTGACAAAGACCTGCTGATCTCTGAGAGCAGCTTTAAATTGGAAATTATTACACATTAAACCCTCCACAAGGGCCCTGGATAGAAGAGGATCGATATTTTGTCCGGACTATAAATCAGCAGTTTTCCCTCTCCACTCCACTGCCACGGTCTGCTGCACATATTTAAATTTTCTTGTAACAAATTAATTCCAACATTTTCTCTTGATTGAATTAGGGCGAGTGCTGGTGCTGTCACAAATGTTATGCTGCTTCAGGGAGACAAATTGCTGGCCTAGACACAGGTAACATGCGCCGGTGTTGAGTCCCTGATAATCTTCCCACTAATTCTCTATTACAGCAAAATGAAGCCATAAATCTTCCTGACAGCTGATCGATGTAAACATTGTTTCCCCCATGATTGCCAGCACTCCCAGTGGAGGTACTGTCCACTCACCACACACTGAAATTACTCCCCACACAAGCACCAGCACGCGCCTGGAACAAGAGAGAGATGACACGTGCGCGCTCAAGAATGATGGGAAGAAAAGCCTTAAAGGGATAGTTCACGCACAAATGAAAATTCTGTCATCATTTACTCACCCTCATGTTGGCCAGAATCTGGATGACCTTTTTTCATTCCATGGAATAAAAAAGAGATGTTTGGCAGAATGAAACGCTCAATAAGGAGGAGACAATCAGGCAGGCACATTGTCCTTGGCTCTGTGAAGTTCTATGGTCTCATCCCTAAATTAAATATCCCGGGCCTTATGCATTTTAGTGATGGCCCTGGCCTCAGTCACCAATTACTATTTATTTATTGTATTTAAAAAAATAATGCAATCAAAGAAAATGATGATTCAGTGGCCGCTTTTTTTTTTTAAGTTGCCAGCCAGCAGCATTTTCTTTATAATTTTCACAAAAAAAATTCATGGCCCCCAAATTACAATATATCAAAAGAAAGAACAGAGCCCCATTTTATTCTAGCTTCATGCATTCTTTTTTTTATCAACACTTAAAGGGATGGTTCGGAGTAATTTCAACCTAGGGTCCTTTGCACCATGACCTCGAGCCAAACACCCCCAGAAGCCTTTTTTCCCTTGGTTGAACATTATTAAAGTTAGAGCTTGTTTAGAGATATCAGCCGGATGGCTTAGTGCAGAGGCTAATGGATCCAATGATGTATCTGGTAAATTACCCCGCTAATAATGGCCAGAATGGTACCAAACTTCTACAGTAGTACAAATAGGTTCTGTACTCATAAAACGAGGCATTGGAAAGTTTGTAAGTACATCAGGAGTTATTGCTAGGGAGTGGCTTGGCAGCTGCCAATCATGAAGCTCCAAAGGCTGCTTGTCAGTATGAAGGATATAAACCAACTCCCATGCCTCTGTGACATTCAGAATGGAAGATATCCCTCTATGGATTTTGGTTGCTAGGGTGCTTGACAATGGTTGCTAGGGAGGGGCTAGGAAGTGTTGAGGTGATTCATGATTGGCTGTTTGCTGCCCTGAGTCAAACGAGACCACCCTCATGACCACCCTCACCCTCACCCCGTAAAAGTCCTTTGCAAAACTCACAAGTGTAAGGGAAAAGCTTGTGAATTTAACACTCCATGGAAATTTTTCCGAAGTGTTGACAACTTAGTGTTAACTAATAATTGTTGCAAACTGGTACTACCAACAAAATATTAGTGCATTCCTGGAACTGGGCATCGTTACACTACATCCTTATCCATCGCTTTCTGCCAGGACTTTTACGGGCTTTTACGAGTTAGCGGTAGCATAAGCCATCAGGCAAGTGTTATTTAAATAAACTCCTGATGTACTTACAAACTTTCCAATGCCTCGTTTTTACAATTGTACTGGTTTTACTGTGATTTTACAGTATTGGAAAACACAAAAATGACTGTAAATATCATATTGTATTTCTACAGTCCACATGTACTATGAAGGTGCCCAGCATGCAGTGCGGCATGAATAGATAATGCTGTAGAATATTTTGATACTTGTTGCATTTATCTGTGATGCTGAACCTATTTTTCCTTCACTTTTAACAGTTTGTGATGTTGGTTTATTTTGTAATGTTTTTAAATTTGTTGAGTGTCACCATTGTTGTGTTGTGTGTGTCGAGTATTGATGTCTGTGCATCATTAAGTGATGCTTATAATCTTGTGCTGCTGGATGATATCACATCTTTCTAAGATTAATCTCAGCAGTTGCTTCACTATTATGAAAGATCCATCTGCAAACAGTTATAAATTTTAAATAAGTTATAAATAAGTAAATCTTCATACTTAAAATACAGCTAAAATGCTTCATGCTATAACATAAAATCCGCCAATCAGTTTATTTCATATTCTAGCTCATCATCGTGTTTACATTATTTTCATTTGTCACACTTGTCTAGATCAGTAATTTGAATATGAATATAGAAGGTCCAAGATCCCAAGTAAATTGAACACTGTTCACCATGATGGTGACTTCAAAACAATTACAGTATAATAATTACAATATAAATAAAACAATTACAATATAATTTCTTTCAATGGCATGATTAAATACAACATTATAATGTGAATTCACAGTAAAAAAAAAGAAAAAAAGAGCAGTAAATTACTGTAATCTCAACATCATTCTGCTGTTGATTAACAGTAATTTGTTAGAAAATGACCCAGCATGCATTCATTTCACTGTAAATTTCTGACTACAGTAATTTATTGCAAAATAATAGTCTTTAATCCTGGAAATTCCTGGAAATTTTAGTAGTTTTATAGGTGCACAGTTTAAGATGTTATTTACAGATGTACAATTTTGAGATTTTATGAACAAAATGTGTAATTATGAATACTGTTGGTATTTGAAATCAACCCAAACAAACATCTTCATTGCTCTGCCCCCCAAATGCATTGTCTGTTTATCATAGCTGAGGCGAAACAAGATAATGCTTCACAAAAAATAAATGAACACAGTACACAAGAGTATATACAAGCAAGAGTTGGTCATTAGTCACCAGTAGCACAGCAGCTTCAGACAAACAATGACACTCAAAACTGTCTTGTTACTATAGCTAACAATACAAGAACAGCATATCTTGCTTCAGTGAAACACAGCAAAATTAGGCACCAATTACAAAACCAGTGTCACTCACGTATGGAGCAGAAACAACGCAATCTTGCGACTGTTTTCAGGTTTTCACACTTAGCTCTCTCCAGCGCTGGAAAACTTTTCTAATATTACCACGGGTCCTAAAGCTCTTGCCTGATCATAACCCTTTATTTTCCTGTGATATTCCTCTGAGCTCCTCCCCCATCATGAGTGACACGCCCCCTACTGCTGATTGGCTACAAGTTTGTTGTGGTGTCCGATCAACAGCAGTTCTCAGAAATTGCTTACTGCACCTTTAATCCCACCAGCCCTACAAATATGACAAAAATCCTATATGGAGGATGCACTGTTAGAGTGATCAGAATGGAATATTCACACATAACTTATACACATAGAAAACATAATATCGGAGGTAGAAAATCAATAATTTTAGAAGTGAACAAAACATAGTCAGCACATAAAGAGGAGAGCGACTGCGCCACCTGGCAAAGCAGTGAGGACAAAGACGTCTGTCTAGCACGTGCTGACACAGAAAAACAATTACAGTTTTTTACAATCACTTTGCTAGTATTTTCAGAACCTTGATGTCATTTTTCACAACTCTAGACACAAAACTCTCAACCAATGATCAAAATGCACATTTTTCAAAACTCTAACCCTTTTCTCAATTGCTTGGATACAATACACATAAAACTTAGATCATTTGTTCATTCAACAAAAATCACCTGTTCAATATGACACAACTTAACATCAAAGTACTACTATTTCAAAAGGCAATTCACACATTACATTTCAAAAGAGTGTCTATTCATTTCCTTACAATGATCTAACTATCAATTGATACAACTGCTCAAAATGATAAGTTACTGTTGCATTACTCTTAATGCATAGTTGTATGGAAACAGACAAACAATCTTCCATGTTTACAGTAAATCATGAAAGTTTCAAGATAACGATCCATGGATATTGTAGTCTAATTGGTCCTTGCTCCACGCTAATTGAGCATGAACCAATTAGACTACAATATCCATGGATGTAGCCTACTGTAATATTTGTATCATAATGCTTCATCAGTCTATGGTCCCAAATACTGTACCACCTTTTCAGACTATTTACAGTATTGACAGCACTGCACTGTATAGATAATCACTCTTTTGTTTCTTACAGTACAAGCAAGCAAGTTGAGGAACACTGCATTTGATGTTTTACAGTACTGTCTTTTCTTTTCTATTTCATAGCTAATTATTTTTGCTTTGATTCAAATAAACCTATGTTGTGATTGTACTGTAGTGTTTTGCATCAATATATTAAAAACTTTGTTCAATGATTCCACTGTGTCTGTAGTATTCTCTCTATTACTGCAGTACTTTTACAGAGATGTATTTACTGTACATGTAGTGCCATAATGAAACCTGTATCACCTATTTTGTTCTACAATATTTAATGATTGTACGAACAATGACACAGTGAAACTATCGGTTGCTTGTGTGTGTGTGATCTATAGTTATGTTTCAATGGTATTTCACAGTAAATTTGTTTTTTGAACCAATGATTGTGCAAGTGCAAGATTTCCTTAAAGATGTGAATGCACAATGCAGTGTTTTGAACATTAGACAGCCTGTGTTACAAGTGATAACCGTTTTGAGTTTTGTGTCTAGAGTTTTGAAAAATGAGATCAAGGTTCTGAAAATAGTAGCAAAGTGATTGTAAAAAACTGTAAAAAGCAGTGTAGTGGAACGCAAAAATGTGTTCTGTGTGAACCTGCGGTAAATATCTACGTCAACTTTATGACATCAGCATGTTCTCATACCAGAAATCTTATGCTTAAACTGTAGCAGCATATTTGTAATTTACTTGTAACTTCTCATCTAGCAAATTAGGGGTCATTTTCCAGAAAAGGCTGAGTGTGTGTGTGTGTGTGTGTGTGTGTGTGTGTGTGTGTGTGTGTGTGTGTGTGTGTGTGTGTGTGTGTGTGTGTGTGTGTGTGTGTGTGTGTGTGTGTGTGTGTGTGTGTGTGTGTGTGTGTGTGTGTGTGTGAAAGCCCTTAGCTAGATGTTACAAAGATTGTAGTACAAGGATTTTTAGTTTAACTTTTTTCTCACATTACTTCTCACTCCTAAGCTTTTTCAGTTGTATTACCTTTGCCAGTATTTCTCCACCACTGAAACATCAAGTTCAGTGTCACTCAGTGCTGCACTTTTCTTATTAGTGTTATTTTCTATAATGACTTATGGATCCATCTTGATGAGCTAAACCGCTTTTTTCTGGGAGTGATTACTGTGAGCAAACAGTGTTTGGTTTAATCAACTTAGAGTTCAGGGTTAATGTTAAAGTAAGTTAAACATGCTTTTTGGAATAACCTGGAATTCATTTTCAGTAAGAGCAGGCCACGTCTATTGACATGAGTTACTTTTTGTGTCAGGATGTGGGCATGTCCATCAACATTGTTAAGTTTAACTTTATGTGAAGTGCAGCATCTACAAATGTAGGTGAAGAAAGCAGAGCTCACTTTGTCCATTTCTTCAGCTACTGTAGTGAAGTGTCTCAAGTTAATATTTTTATTGAACAATTTCATGATTTTCCACACTCAAAAGTGTTTTGTTGCTACTTGATCCATGCACCCACTGTAATTGAAATGAGCAACTGCAACACAATTGATTAATTCACAAAATATTTTCATTGTATGCAAGCAACTTAAATTAGTAAAAAGTTTACTTAATCCATTTGTGTTGGGACTACATAATTTTGTTGGCTTTAACAGAAACTGGGTGGGGCATTTCTAGTTTCCAGATTTGCTCACATGATTTGCATTTGGGGGCAGTTGGCCTAATGGTTAGAGAGTCGGACTTGTAACCCAAAGGTTGTGGGTTCAGGTCTCATGAATGAGGGGGAATGAATGAACAGCGCTCTCTTCACTCTCATTACCCACTACATGCATTGGGGAAACTTTGTTGAGTGTTCTGTGTTTAATCTTCCCCTTTTCAGGGGTACAACATTCTGTTATGTTGACATTTTAGGGGTTACCTTTATGCTTAAGTGTGCTTAGGTTGAGGGTTGTTATGAGATGACTGTTCTTGTATGTTGCTTTACTCATTAAGAAATGACTGCATGTTAACGTGCTATCACTAGTTAATAGTAATCTGAATTAGATAAAGTTGAGTTGGTTTGGAAAGTGTCGTTTATGAGGCTATATTCAATTCAACTAGTTTACTACACAAGCTAAATTGATAGAGTGTATGTCATACTCACACTCGCAGTGTTAGACACTGCCTCGTCCTTGTTAGAGGCAGGTTTATGAACAAGTACACTAAAGACCGCAGTCATATCCATTAAATTCGAAAACAGAACTCTCTGAAGATAATGTTACAACAGTATGTCTTCTATGAAACCAACACAGATTCCAACATTACTTGCCCCTAATCTATATAAGCAGAGATTCAACTTCCACTTCAACCCCCAAGCAGCCCCGCACTTTGCCCCGCAAAAAAGATACACACTGTCAAGTCTGCCCTCTTCACCATTCAGCCAGTTCCAGAGGAGGTCCTAATGACAGTCTTACTAGAGGTGGAGGCTATACTGAACTCAAAATGGCTTGGCTATGTGTTGTTCAATGTTGCAGACACTGACTCTGTGACTCTAAATAGTCTACTCTTGGGGTAACCATATGGGTCCTTATCACAAGTGGTATACCCAGAAGCTGAGTTCCTGAGTCGCAGATGCTGGAGATCACAAGCACTGGCTGATCAATTCTGGCCCAGATGTACCAGAGACATGCCCTGTTTACAAACTAGGCAGAAATGCCATTCATCTCCTCCCGATTTGAGAGAAAGATGGCTATCATGGTTATGCGCCCTCAGATACTTAGCGAGAGTGTTAATGGCCATGCGAGGTCGGCAGATGTCTTCATCAAAGTCCAGGTATAACCGTACCTCTAGTACGGTTCAAATCAAACTCATTTAAATCACCTTTTAGTGACAACATGGGTGATTTGCACAGCTAGCTAGAGTCATTACCACCTTTACACCACTAGCAATGTCCTTGTTAGTGCATCTATGGGTGCAGATGTATAAAATGCTCCAGAACAAGCAACATTTATTACAGACTTTTATTATGATAATTATTTATACACTCCTCTCACTTACACACAGGTGTCAGTATTTACGTGTATATGCAGCCATTTTGTATCAAGCGAGTTTGTTGCGCTGAGAGGGTAATGCCTTTTATCTGGACATGTGTCAGGGTTATATTTGATTCTAAACGCACACAAAAATAAATTGAAAGAATAAAAAACACTAAATTAGTACACTTAGAAAGTGACACTCTGGCCTCTTAATTTAACAGAGTCAGTGCCTGGCAGCCCTTTTCCTCTCCAATAAAGAGGAAGAAAAAGCCAACAGGTGTGTAAGCAGTCGTGGTAACTGAAGAATACCATCAGTTGAGACACACACAAAACAAAATCAAATATAAAGGAAGAAAACAGATCAGACTACAGTAGAGTCTTGACAAGAGGAAAGTAGCTGAATATATCAATGCATAAGATGTGCACTGTAAAAAATGTCACACCTCGAACTCAAATATTTCGAGTGACTGATCACATCTGAATTACAATTGGCCCAACTAAATTTCTGTGAATTTAATTTGATCAATTGTGGCAACAGTCTGTTAACAAGGGCTCAATCAGAAATAATATGTTGAGTCAATGGAAAATTTTTGTTTACTATAGCCTACCGTGTTGTTGGTTCAATCATATATTTTACATTGTAGAATAAATTTTATTTCTCACTGGCCCAAAAGAATAAAATACATAACACAGATAATGGTTGACATTTTATCACATCACTTTATTAACATAAATTTCAACACAGGTTATTTTGTGAAAATACCTTCATTTAAATACTGAAAAACACTGAATAAAATCAAGAAGTTTTGGTGGTGAAGAAAACATTCAAAAGTGGCACTGCATAGGTTAAAAACCTGTAAATAAAAATAAAAACTTGCATTAATGACAAAGTTCTCCTGCATGACATCTGGCAAGTGACAACAGAAGTTACTTATATAATGAGGACGAGACTTGTGTCAGTCAATGTAGATTTTGCTTTTGTTTTTTCATTTATTTTGTGGTATGTAAATATATCCAGCTTTCAGGACTGCTTAAAGTTACAGATACGAACGATAAAAAAAAAAACAAAAAAAAAAAAACATTAATGGATGAATAAGAAAATTATGAGCTTGACGTGTTTGATATTAAAAAGGCCGAAAGAGGCCGACGCCAACTGCAACGACAATCTAACGACACTGTGGTCAGTGGTCGCATGGCACACATTTCACACCAATTACTTATTTTACTTATTATTTTAGACATAAATGACTCGAGGAAAATAAAACTATTGGCAACCAATAGATAATTATTTGGTAACCGGGAAAACACGATCATGAAACCAATGAATGCATGAACTCGCGATTCTACAAAATTCTACAAAAACTTTTTAGCGGGTGCTAAAGAAAAACTTTGGAGAATAATTTCCATGCTCAATACTCATCATGACGTCTTGAAACTTGTGACAATGAATATCTGTATTCTCTTGGAAATGCTTCAGCACAGTTTGGCTCAGTATCAGTCTGCCTCTTTAAGTGTCCTCCAATTTGAGAATAAAGTATCAGTTTTTAATTTCTTTATCATTACTTGATGGTACGGACAATCATTATTCAGACTGCATCCTTTTTTATGTGCATGTCAACAGAAATGATTCGTTTAAATAAGACACTCTACTCTCAAATCCTTTTTTTAATTGGTTGGTCAACCCAGTGGAGCCATGCTGAAGTAGTCAGCAACGGGCCAGCACAGGATCTTGAGCCATAACTGGGAGTTTGTGTTTATGAGAACCATCCAGTAGACACCCATGGGGTGTCAGTAAAGGACAAGAGAAGTCCCTTTCAGTACAGACAGCTTCTATTGGCTTTAAAGGTTATTGCTCACCCAATTGGTCTCAGTCTGGCAGTGTCACTTGCATTATGACTTCATCACCCTGGGAAAAGTGGATGAGAAGAAAGAAAAACAGTTGCTAGCCATCCGTCAATGTCCGTCTCAAATTACCGCTCGACCAATCACTGCTAAAGATCAATAGGGAGCCAGTCGGGGAGGAGCGTGAGATGTAGCCAGCGGGGGATAGTAGAATAACTGATCAATACAGGAGGATGGATTTTGTCATCTTGGAAATGCACTGTCAGAGAGAGAGTGCTTCACTATGACAGTCCAACCCATATTAGAGACATCCTAAAAGACTGTACCACAATTTTAGAAGAGCACCAAGTCCCAAGAAAATATACACTATATTGTCAGCTGTTTATCCAAACTTAGAGGGATAGTTTAGACTTTAATTAAGATTGTCTTCATTTACTCACCCTTCATGTTGTTACAAATGAAATTTTGCAGAAGAAAGACAGACATGCAAAGTGAAAATTTGGAGCAGTTGTTGTAAGTCCATTCAAATTCATCAAAAAAAAAAAAAAAAAAAATATTAAGTTCAAATGTCTTGAAATTTGTCTGGAATAAGTGAGCTGTGTGGCCATGAGCACTGGCCTCTGTGAAGTGTAATATTGCATGATCAGAGTAGCTCAAATTGAAAACAAGACCTCCACGACCGCCTGATTACTTTTACACAAAACTTTATTTCTCCTGCTGTTTCTTTGTTAGTTCTTTTCATTCATATATTCATTCTGGGGTTGTATTTTGTCGAGGAAAGGTGACTTGTCCTGAGGCGTCTGATTATTTTTGAAAATTTCAGTGATTTAAAGTGTAACATTTCCAGACTCCAAGGTCAAATCCGTGTTCTCCCCTCCTCCTCTTTCCTTTCCCCTCGCCCTCCCAGCCAATCGATTGTTTCTAAAGAGCTCAAACGGCATGTGTCCACCCTGGAGTCTTTCAGCAGCGCAGGCGAAGGGAAAACGCTGGTGGGGACGCAGGCGGAAGAGAAAGCGCTCTCCCACTTTTTCCTGAGTGGGAACGCTGGCAGCGTGACCTCAGAGTCAGGGTGAGCGGGTGTATTGGCACGGGTACAAGACCGCTAGGCCCCTGTGCAAAACTGCCCTGGCTCGCACCCTGCGCTCTGCCCCCACTTGTGCCTTTGCCAGCTGCCAAGTTGAAAAGTTTTTCAGAGATGGATGTAAATTTCTGGAGCTCTGTTTATTAAAGCCTGATTACAAGATTGGATGCGGTCTAACTGACTCTTTCATGTTTTGACAACGCAGAGTGTTTGTTAAAAACATGAGGTCAAACAGCCGCCGCTCTGCAACCCTACAAATTCACCAAAGCATGCAGCGGTCAAAATGCATAATGCAAGATGAGACAACAAACGGAGCAGTTAAATGCGAGCGGTCATTCGCTAAGGCTATGGTTACCCTCACCCTTTGATAACTTGCGCTGGATCAGCTCCTTATCAGCATATTTGGCCTCGATTCACAGTTCAATGAAAGCTAGAGGCTTAGGTGGAAACAGATGACTAGGTGTTGGTGGTGACCTCGTTCCATGCCTGAGCACCAGTGCCGTTTCACGGAGGCAGAGAGGAAGAACCAGTGCCTGGTTTGAGCCGAGGCGCAGAGAGAGCACCTGCTGAGCAGGTAAAGAACTTGAACTGCTACTCTCTGATCCACGGCAGCAGCACGGCCTCCCTTATTCTCTCTTTCATACACCTTGACTCATGCGTCACGCCACCACTGTCCTTGCTTCTCAAGCCCCACGGGGGGTCAGCCGTGTAAGGAACATAAAAGGCCAATTTAATTTAGCACGTCCGCAGCTCCCAAGTATTTTAATTCAGACAGCTATGACTGAGGAGTTAATATTTCACTTGTCAGAAGGCAGGTCGAGGCCACTGAATCATTGTAATTCTCATTAAGAGGCTCTCCCCCAGCAGCACCCTAATTCAAAATAATGAAAGTAAAGACTGAGAGCGATTCTAATGCCAGTTGAGTCCTATCTTTTAATATTCCCCCCTTGATGGATTAGAGAACCGGGAAATTCATCTTGGATCATGGGACCTAATTCAATAAGGGATCATTCCAGGAGTATTGCATTTTATAATAATGTCATTTAAAGTGTCGTCTTCCATTGCAGCTGTCCCATATGTATGCTTATATAATGGTGCCAGAGGGATAAACTTTTACAGCAGGAACCACTCTCCTACCATTGTGCGCTGTCAGTCTCTCTCTCTCTCTCTCTCTCTCTCATACACTCACTCTTTCTCTCTTTTTATTCAGTCTTACTGTTTTCCTTGTCCAACCACATTTAAGTGAAATTTTTATTCCATTTATGTGTCATTAAAGTTTGAATCTCAGGAAGTAGAGGTGCTGTACAAAATGCATGCTATACACTAACATTTAATCCATTATCATAAAAAAATAAAGTAGGATTTATGTGGAAACACAACTGTTGAATGGCATCACACTCAGCGTTGTAGTCAAGACCAACTAATTCGAGTCCGAGACATCACGAGTCCATCCATGACTTTGAAGCATGTGGTCCAAGTGAATCCAAGAACATATTTTCTTGGTCTTGTCATGGACTCTGGAGCATGTGGATTCAGTCTTGAATGACTTGGCCCTCTTCTGATGTTGGTTTACATCACTGGTCCCACATTAAAAATCAATCCATGTGAAGTGGAAGTTGAGACAGACTTTACTCTTTCAGTTTTGTGACGTATTTCCAAGTGGAACAAAGTACTGAATAGAGGGCAGGGCTTAATTTTAGGGCACCTCCTGAGGCCTGTTGCATGAAGCCGGTTTCAGTTCCTAAACAGGTAAGTTTGGGATTAGTTTGTGTTCTTTTGAGCTCTTTGTGAACCTTTACATAAATGATCATTTAAATTCAGTCGATACACATGCATTGATATAGTCAGATGTATTAATTCAGCTGCCTTCTCAAACTCTCACTCTCACTCTGAATTGCTGTCACATTGTCTGCTTGCTGCACGTGCCACACTTTCAGGTGCACATGCTTCACAATCACAAACTCTGGATTAGTTGACAAAAAAACTTTCATTTTGAGCCTGCTGAACCTGATCTAAACCAGGTTGGATTTGTATGTTTTGTCAACTCTATCCTACTTTGAAGTTTGTACACTAGCTTCATGCAACAGGCCTCCGGGTGGGAGAGGTTAAGGATGTTCTTCCTAAGATTAACTATGGACTAACTTGCACTGCTTAACTGTTCACCACAATACTGGTGATGAACGCTATGTCCATTTTTATTTAATGTGGACTTTAAAACATTAAAGAGAGTTGGAAATCCATGTATATCTGGTATCAGCTCTTTGCCTAAATGGCAAATCAGAAAGGATGACACTGTCTGTCAAACATTCTGGAGTGTGACCTGTTAAAAGATCCCTCTGTACTCATTAAGATAAGATGTAGCGTTTTTAAGGCCCTCTCCAAACTGACAAAGGACTCCTCTTGCGTCTGCGCCACCTCGCTGTTGTACTCATCCCACGACAGTGAGACTCCCAGGGTTCTTCTCCTTCTATCTCTTCGGGTTTTATCACTCACATTCTTCTGTCACATGATGTGCACACATCCCTTTTTGGTGTTGGGTTTTCATGCAGTCAGGGGCTGATCCAGGGTCAGACGTGACCCCTTCTGACTTCACTGAGTGCAAAGGCAAAAACTGATGTGAGATCAGCATGTTTTCTTAAATAATATGACTCTGCAGAGACATGGAGAAAGCATGTGTGACTGTAGAATTGAATTGAATTTATTTCAGGATAAACCCTTGATATATTATTGATATAATTTGATATAATATATGAACCCCTTCATATATTATATTGTGAGAAAGAAAAAAATTTTCTTTACTTATAGGGTATGTTCACTACAGAATTACAATTTCCTAATTATTTATTCACCCCCACATCATTCAAGATATTAATGTCTTTCTTTCTTCAGTCGAAAAGAAATTAAGGTTTTTGAGGAAAACATTCCAGGATTTTTCTCCATATAGTGACCTCAATGGTGTCCAACGGTTTGAAGGTCCAAACTGCAGTTTCAGTGCAGCTTCAAAGATCTCTACACGATCCCAGCCGAGGAATCTAGCCAAAACATCAGTCATTTTCAAAAAAAAAAAACATTTATATACTTTTTAACCACAAAAGCTCATCTTGCACGTCCATGACTTCACGCACTACGTAATCATGTTGGAAAGGTCCGGGGGGGTCACCATCTAATTTTCTCCTCCAACTTCAAAATCGTCCGACATCGTTGTTTTACCTTTTAATATATATTTTTTTTTTGGTTAAGGCCGTTTAGGTCAGGACTAGCACTAGGTCGGTACTTCCACCTATGTAACACGTGACCTTTCAACGTGATTACGAAATGCGTGAGCAAGATGAGCATTTATGGTTAAAGTATTTTAAATGTTTATTTTTTTTTTTTAAATGGTCGATCGTTTGGCTAGATAAGACCCTTATTCCTCGGCTGGGATCATTTAGAGCCTTTGAAGCTGCACTGAACTGCAATATCAAACCGTTGGACCCCATTGAAGCCGACTATGGAGAAAAGGAACATTTTCCTCAAAAGCCTTAATTTCTTTTTCCACTGAAGAAAGAAAGACATGATCATCTTGGATGACATGCGGGTGAGTAAATTATCAGGAGATTTTAATTCTGAAGTGAACTACTCCTTTAAGCACAGTTTTCACTGCTGTGTCAAATAGTGTGATGATTGACAGCACTGTGAGTACAGTGCTAAATATTTTAAAGTGTCTAAACCAAAAGAGAGAGAATAGTAAGTAAAGATTACAGGTGATATAGACGGAATCTGTAGGCATGCTTGCAAAATTCAGTTTTGTATTCAGAACCAGACACACGCGCGCACACACACACACAAGCGCGTGCGCGCCACACCAGCCTTGCACACATGGACGCTAATGCATGGCTATTTAATTAAATGTTGCCAGATCACTGGGCCAAATAGGTAATCCAATAGCTCTGTAGGAGCCGTGTTAAATCCTGTTCCATCAAAGCCCGCTTGCCCCTGACAGCCCCTGTGATGTTTCCCTGGAACATCATGTCTACTTAGTCTGTCTCTTTAAAGACTGTGACATAATTTTATATTGAGTAACAATCTATTCATCTGCATTATCCGCAAACCACAAGCGCACGTTCAGCTGAAATTGACCTGAGCTATTTTTATATACATTTATATTCTTGCCTGCTCAGGTCTATAATAGCATAACCCATTAGAGTGGGTCCATTTAGGGTTTTGTTTAACTTTAAGTAAATCAGGAATTTACTCTGAGCAAGATGACTAGGTTCACTGTTCGTAAGATCCAATTGATAAATCACAACTTGAATATCAAACTCTCACACTAGACATCTGATAGGCTACTAAAGAGTGTCTGAAAACTTCTGTGTTCCTGTTTGATGCTAAATACACATTCTAAAGCTTTGCTCTCAAAATCTCGGCTTGAACGTTTTGAGAAAACGAAAGAGTGTTTTTCTTTTGTCTTGCCCTGGTGCAGAAATGGCACAGATTAGGTTATTAAGTCAAGCTTTATGTTAAAGCTGAATTTGGAACTGAAGTATTCATTTTTTCCTGGTGGAAAGTGGATCTGTTGAGGTTTTATGAATTGCCATACTTAGCCAGCTGTTTTGAGACACACTCTGTTAATTTCTGTATACAAAACTGACTTCAACAAAGCGGTAGAGTTCATACTGAGATTTGTGTAATTCAAGACTCCTAGTATAAATATCACATGACGTGAGTGTATGGTTATTGTCATAGCACATTGTTTCAAAGAATATTCCAATGTTCCTTCTTGATGAAAATATATTCAAGTCAAATAAACAAAATAGAAAATTATGTATGGTTAATTTACAACTTCAACCGGAGAGAATAAACTTACAGTATTACTATCACAAGAATAAATGCGCTTTTACATCTTGTGTGATTTTCACTTTGTTGTCGTCCTTTCAGTGCCAGTTAATTGTTGTTATTCAGTTGTGTTACTGCCAGCTGCAACAGGAATTACATCGAAAATAAATAAATGCTCATAGTCCATAAAAGATTTGCTGGTCCGTCTGCACTACCTAAACAGGATGCCGAACAACAATTCCTCACTTTGTTTGACTTCATTTGGTATTGTGAAGCCTTCTTCCTAACAGATAAATTAAATTGCTGCAAGTGTTGCCATTTTTCCCAGCGCTTTATTTGGTCAGTCCCATTGTTTTCATCTGCGTCCCATCTGAAATTATACACACAGAATGGGGCTTTGGTTATGAAGTGGTTCATACAGACTCACTCTCATATGATACATCTGAGCAATAGGCTGCTTTAATTGGTCTGTTTGAGCAAGTTTTAGGCAGGTTTCTGTCTCACTTTCACTCCATTTCACACCTTTGAAGTCTCTCTTTCATCTTCTTGCTCTCCCCTGATGTTGCTTGTCTTTTGTCTGATGATGTGCGCACATTTCTCTTTCGCAGCACTTAATATATAACAAAGGCAAACCTTTAGAGAGCTACCTTATCTTTGTGTTCTCTCGCTCTCTTCACCTCCTTTCATGAGTGCTTCGGAGTTTGATTCAACATTCATTGACATTTTCTCAAACACACTGCCACTCTCTGTCTCTCGTACGGGCTCAGAGACATATTTAATATGTCATCTTCAGTGGAGACAGCGAACTTGCATGCTTCAGATTTCACAATAAAACAACAGAAGTGTAGATACGGTGCCTCTGTAATGGGTAGACAGAGCCTGTTCGGAGATGACTGTTCAGCATTAACTGTCTGTACAGTGGTAAATTTAGCAACAGGTCATGAAGCTCAGATACACACCATCGACAGCTCAAGGGATGAGCCTGACCCTCAAAATGCTGCTTCACTTGTCTTATCGTCAATGCAGGGTTAACTGCTTGAAGTTTACAGGGGTTCAAATGGCTCTCGGTATCATTTCTAGGCCATAAAGTGCCGGGATACAGCATGAACCTCCCACTCCGGTGAGTCACACATTTGCACATCTTAAAGATCATTGCAGAACGGAGAGAGTTAAGGAAAGAGTCTAAGAGACGAAGCAGAGGAAGAGGGAGGAATGTGGAGCCAGCACAGAAAGACATGGAGCCAGTATGGTGTGAAGCCTGTTGACTGAAGAGAGTGTGGGGGAAAAAACGATTGCTCTCTCCATCATTAATCTAACAAGTACTTCAGTGTTCCCGTCCCGTTGTCTCCTTGAGTACTTGTAGATTGATAAGACTTAACACTGAGATATAGAGGATAAAAGAAAGAAAAAAAGGGGACTTTTGCACGTTTGAAATCCAAACGTAAATCAAGTTTAAGTCATTGGATACAACGTTCTGAATTCCTAAAATAATGCTAAAAGACACACCGTAAAAATATTGTAAAGTGCATGCCAATTTGCTGCAATGGTAAGTTACTGTAAAACATTTGAGTTTTTACAGTACTGGAAAAAGCCGTTTACTGAAAGCAATGCAATTTTCTGTAAATTCGCAGTAAAATTTGAGTCATTTCAGCTGTATAATTAGGAAGATTAGCTGTGACTATATTACAGTAATCTCTTGTATATTTATCAGATTAACTGTAATAGTGTCTTCTTCAGGCACTCAGCATGAATAAATGAGGTTGTTGCATTTTTTTTACTGTTTGCTGTTTTTTTTGCGGTTGTTTTTGTGGCTCATATTGTAATGTTCTGAGTTTATCTTAATATAAAAATGATTTGTTTATTGTCACCATTGTCATATTTTGTATATGCTGAGTGCTAATGTCTGACTATAACAAAATCTGGCATTGCATATTTTAAAGCATATTTGGTAGCTCTTCTAATATTGTTGGAGGAATTGTCAAAAAAATGATAACATCATATTGTTCTCCAAATTTATCAGTGTCAGCAAATCGATTCATTTGAAACACGTTTGCACAGGAAGAGACTTTAACTGTACTGGATCCCCAACCAAACCGAACACTAATCGCCCTAATGATTAAACAATTATGGTTAATGTAAAACAACAAAACTAAATAGAACCAAATCTCTATGCATTTGGCAGCAACACTCATCACATTCAAGTTTTAGTTATT
This sequence comes from Scardinius erythrophthalmus, assembly GCF_964197995.2. Taxonomy (NCBI): domain Eukaryota; kingdom Metazoa; phylum Chordata; class Actinopteri; order Cypriniformes; family Leuciscidae; genus Scardinius; species Scardinius erythrophthalmus. The sequence continues at coordinate 41,557,200 of NC_138227.1, forward strand.
ATTATGTGTTCCTTGCTCTAACAATTGAGCCAGAGGAAGAGTCAGTTAAACTGTTCTGATAAGTCCCTATGCTTGCCTAAACATGTTCATGTAGTGGCTAATGGGTTTTCCCCCATTGTGGGATCCTACAAAGCAAGGAAATGTACTTATTTTTTGTTTTTATGAAGTAATTAATCGTGTTATGAGAGACTGATTTCCCTGTACAATTCTAAACATCACGTTGTATTTTCTAAAACAGCTCTTGATTTGAACCTGTAATCTTTAGACTCACAGATCAGTTCTTTAACCTGTCTGAACAATCTAAAGTTCAGTGTTGGCATCCCATTAGTCACTGCATTTTACATGCTTTTACAATAAAGCATCTTTCAAGGCTGGGCAGCAGCTCGAGGAACACATATCACAATATAATGACATATTGTAATTTCAGAATTTATGTTGTTATTGTCATATTTACTGTGCAATTTGTTAAAGTGCTTTTTGGCAGTATAGGTCTCTAATTTAATTCACTTAATCTTCAAATCACTTTTCTAGCTCAAGTTCAAGGTCACAGCCTAGCATGGTGACTCTCACTTACTAAGAAAACTGCTGTGCGTTTGTGGAAGAAAAAATGATATCCAATGCTCAATGTCCAAAAATGCTGATAAATGAATCCGCTTTGGAGCGAAGCGCTAATTTTTAATACCCACCTTTGGCCCTCTGTACTGTACGATCCCCATGCATTCACAAGTTTGTCTGAACTAGACAGTAACAGGAATCAATAATTCAATAGCGCTGGCGTCCGAGTCCAACCCGCGCTGGAGACACAAGCCCTCGTTATAGGCTACACGCGTTCGTTAAAGCAGGATTAATTAATAGGCCAAAACATTGGGCTTTGTGTCCAGACAGTAAACTGAGCAGACAGGTTATTCACGATAAGAGATGGCGTTTGGTATTTATCCAATTCTCAAGAGAACCGTTTTAGATCTCTACAGAAGACTGCGAGAGATGTGCCGTTCATAAAGGTACAGTCCATTTTACACATGCAAATACAAATCAATATGGTTTTAGTAGTATTTAATTATTCATTTTAAATTAATTTATTACATTTTATTAATTTATTTGTCACCATTAGTTTGGCTTTGGAAACAAACAAAATGATCAAATATATATATTAAACTATTTATTCCTTTAATTATTTTATTTTTTGGTTTCCTTTTTTTTCTTAAGTGATTTTTCCACTGTACACTCTAAAAAATAAAGGTTCCAAAAGTTTTTTTTTTCTTTTCACACTGATGTCATAGAAGAACCATTTTTTAGTTCCACAAAGAACCTTTTAGTAAACCGTTCTTATTTTTCATTTTTTTTTCCTTAGTGTGAAGATCATTTGAATAATCTAAAGAAACTATAAAGAACCTTGAAGGTTCCATGGATGTTAAAGGCTCTTCATGGAACCATCAATGCCAATAAAGAACCTTTATTTTTAAGAGAGTAAGTGTTTGCTATAAAGGTCAGCTCCATATATTTCACATCCAGAACTGAGAGAGGTCCGTGTGATTTTATGACTAATGTGTTTCCCCAATATAAGTAACGTGTTTTTACATAGGCTATTCATTTATATGGGCTAATTGATTTTTGACAACATTTTAAAATAATTTTCATTAATAATATATTGCTTAATATATACAACATAATCATCCAAACAAAACAGAAACGGGTCGATTTTTTAATTAGGCTATTTAGGCTACAATTGATAATTTAAGAGACACCGCCAGCGTCAGTCCAATTCTACAAGAATAAAGTGCAAACGTCTGTTTAAACGTATGTATCCATTACATTAAAAATGAAATAAAACGAATAGGTACGTATATAGTATGATGACACAGATGCTACAGTTCTTGACATTTATTTTATGAATCGAAAACACGGTGTTTAGGTGAGCTCAGGTTTCACAGTCATGATCAAATCAGAGATATCATAAAAAATGAGTGCCCGCAGTCGATGCTTTTATAACCCTTATAAAACATACATTTAGAGATTCACATGGTTTTACACACTGAGAAAGAGATGAAGAAAAAAAAAAAAAAAACAGCAATGCAAATCCAGAGTGCTCCCACAATGCCTCGATGAAGCATAAAACAACCAAAATCATTTTTGTTGGTATTAACATAGGTATTTTACATGTGCCCGTACCATTTCAATATTAGTCTATTACCTGAATTTGATTTATACACCGAGAATAAAAGCCTGATGTGTGTTCATATGAATTGGGCATCAATGCAACTGGAACTCTCCATTGAATAATTACCTGATATTTGATTATTATATTCACAATACACTCAGTAATTATTAATAAGTAAAGGAATGATCGTCATTTCATTTAATGTTCATTTATTTTGCTTCAGAAACCAAAGAGCATAAACTTGAACTTAAATCTCGTGTTATTATCCGTGAGGACAGAAACGCATGTTCCACACTGGAGTGTTCATGTTTGGCAACAAAAGTGATTTCTGTAATATTTCACAAATATCCACAGAGAAACTTTGTTTCAAATAAAACGAGGCCAGCCTCTTTATTTTCATTATTTACTAATAACGTAGAATTAAAGCAGAAATGTTGGCGTTGTCACACAAACAGCCGAACAATCGTCCCCGCTGCTTTATATCATTATTTTCAGATTCAGCTTCTTCTGCAAAAGTTCAGTCAAAGTTCAACATTTTGTAGTTGTTCGCATCCTTCCATCCATGAAAAGATCCACGTAAAGTTGTCCACTTCACAGTTTGTGTTCTTATAAATAGCCTATCCTTTTCCCCCCTCGCGTGTCCTTCACAAGAAAACATAAATAATGTGTTTTTCTGTTGTTCACGTCAACGAGCCACCGTTGCGCGCGATGCTTTGTTTGTGACGTCACAGTCCCAGCGCCGCGGCGTGTTTTTTCGCCTTCAGTCTCAGATCCGCGATGCTCGAGTTTTTGTTGGTGGTTTTCGCGGCCGCTGCCGCCGCGACCACCGAAGCTGCTGACGCGGATTCCGCCGCGAGCGTCGCGAGCGGCAGCCCGAACGGCGGCGCGGGAAACATCATGTATGGCGCGTGCGCCGCCAGGTGTGAGTGCAGGTGATGGTGCGCGTGGGCCACGGCGCTGTCCAGCTGCAGCTGAGCCTGCACCTGAAAGGAGAAGGGCGGCACGTTGAGATGACTATCCTATGGACGCACGGGTGGGAAGAGAGGGGAGAAACACATTAACTTAAGAGAGACTCTATGCAGAGCTGTTACTGGGCACTGGATCAATTGCATTTAGGCTATTTATCATAATAAAAAAATCATTCGGACACCTGCATTCCATTGTTTTGGTAACTAGTATATGCTCCCCTGAATACGATTCAAATCCATAAAGCAAACAGACAAATCTTTGACATATTCTTCGTCAAAGACAAATTTCTCTCTTATGCTGACAATGCAATATAGCAATAACAAAGAGAGATATTTGAGTGTGCAGTGCGCCATGAAGGACCCACAGACATAAAGTCTTGGGCCGCCTCTGTGTTCAGGGTAACTTGCCTGCTGGAATGGCATGCGCAGAGCTCCCACGTTGACATATGGAGCGACGCGACACGCTTCAAACTGACTCGCCGCTCCGATGAGAACCCCTGAAAAATAGTGACATCGAGTTTTCTTTACGGGCCACTTTAGCTAGGCAAACGAGAGACTGCACGAACTACTAGATTTTATATTTCACAGTAAATAGGCACAACGTAGATTATATTACCTATATGAAAATATATTAAACGTAGCCTATATTAAAATATATCAAGTAAAAGTATATAAAAAAGTAAATTGTATTTAAAAAAATGTATTGAAGCAAAACAGAAAACCATAATGATTTGTTTGTTTATTGTGTTTAAATTCAGCGCACCTTTATGTAACTGGTTTTCCTGCTTTCTGCATTTGGCCCGTCGGTTCTGAAACCAAACCTGAAAGCAGAAGACATTGATTGACAGCTGTTGGTGAGGGCATGTGTACATCCTCCCAAAATGACAACAGTCTCAGTAAAACTCTGTATCCCTGAGGAGGACCTTCTAAAATATTCATAACGCGTAACCGCACATTTTAATTATTATTATATCGTTATAACGAGCGGCGCGGCCAACTAACCACAAAACAAACAGATTTGTTCAAATGTTAAACAATCGGAAAGAAACAGAATCTTGATGTAATGCATTTGAAATAGTGCCATAAAATATCGTCTTTCTCCAATGGTTGGATCTATCCAGGGATTAGAGTCCCAGAAGAAGCGAACTGATCCTTTCATAGCAAACACCCAGCATGGGACGATTGTAATGTCAGGGGTGGGCAAAAATTGGGGCATTAATTGCCTCTATCCGAGAGAAAGTTTGTTACATTTTTTGTTTCCCATTTAGCCATGTCATGGGCATTAGAGATTTGGGAAGGATTGTGTGTTCTGCATCTGTTTTGAATCACGCGCAGTTTCATTGCATTGTTTATTCATTTTGTTTCACCATAACAACGCAGCGATCGACGTTGCATTTGCATAATATTCTGCTGTAAGTGAAAGTGGAAACACCGTTATAAATAATGAAATGGCCTGGACATTATGACTTCATCCGTTAAAACGGGTGTATATCCTTTGAGCCAGTGGTGTGGCCTTGTCTGTGAATGCTGAATATGAAAAGAGCATCAGATCTTTATTTGGGTAAAAATGATAGATAATTTATGTAAATCCGCAGGCCTTGCTTGGGACAATGCCTTTTGGTAAGATCCCAAAGAGAGACGATGGTTTAACTTTTTCCAGGGAGGTCTTTTGAGCCCATTTTTAAAAAGGACCAATGTATTCAAAGAGTGAATTTTATATCCCCACCCAAGGAATGAATAGATAAAAGAGAATGAAATAAGATATTTTTTTTTTGTTTTTTTTTTCTTCCCTGATCAATCACAGCAGAGCCAATGTCTATGTTGAATGTCATTATTCGGCTCGGTCGCTCGTCTCTTGTTACACATATATTATGTTTCTGTGCAGATGGTCTTCCCCATCCTAAAAAGCACACTACAGATGTTGCCTGCAGGGCCAATGCGCGCGAATCACGGAATCAGTTCTGTTCATTGTTCTGTTCATTATAGCACAGCGGCGCTTATTTAAGCGGATTATTAGCACTTTTATTTTCAACAATTTCATCCCTCCGTTCGACACATATCCTATAAGCTGATATCTAATTTTACATTTGTAAACATGAACTACAATATCGCCAGAAAGAGTGTGCATGTAACATTTTAAAAAGGCCTACCTAGCTCTTTTTATTTATCGATCCTATTTCAAATGCTATTTACATTTTTTATACTTAAATAAATAAATAATAATAATAATAATAAACGCTACATTATGAGCAGTGTTAAAGTTGCTGTGTCATTACATTCATAGCATAGTTTAATTCCTGTGTATTGAATATATGCCTAATGACACTGTGCAATTATATATATATATATATATATATATATATATATATATATATATATATATATATATATATATATATATTGCACATGTGTCATTAGGCATACATTTTGTCATTAGGCATTATATACAAATAAGGATACACTTTATTTTAATGTGTCCCTGTTACAGTGTAATTATACATTTTAGTTCTGAGTAAAAATAATTAACTAGCCTACATGTATTATTATAGGGTTTGGATTGGGGTTTGATTTAGGGTTTGTTACATGCAATTATGCATAATTTATAATTATTACAACAGAATGCTAACATGTGTAACAAGGACACTGTAAAATTATATATATATATATATATATTCATTAGCAGGTCATTATTTTGCACTTAATATGTAATTGCATTCGGCCTGTTACGCTTAACATTAGCACTAATCGAAATGATTTCTTCTCTCGCAAGGGAAACCGTCACTGCCACTACATGCGCACATGACAGCACACACACATATGAAGTGCCTTTCCATACACACAGCGCACATGACAGCACACAAACACACACACACTGGGTCTGACCTGCACCCTGGCCTCCGACAGCCCGAGTCTCTGGCTCAGCTCCTCTCTCATGAACGCGTCCGGATAGTGTGTTTCATCGAACAGTCTCTCCAGCTCATTCAGCTGCTCAAGAGTAAAGTTAGTCCGACTCCTTCTCTGCTTGATTTTAGTCTGTGTCTCATCCTCCAGCGGCTTACAATCCTCTTTGCGTTCTTTCATATCTGTGTTCCCTGAAAACAGAAATGAACGCTTGATCCAGTGATGTGAAGTGAGGGCAGTTTTTGCCCACTGATGTCGGTCACGGATGTTTTGTCCTACACACAGCTCTTTAATTATTTACACACTATACATATGCATGGAGTTTCTCTCTCTGCACCGGATGCTTATGACAGGAATATTATCCTTTTGCACGTTAAAATTAACAGCCTGGCAAAACGGGTCAATGTTACGAAAATGAAATCAATAAAGACAACAATTAACGTATAGCTGAATGAAAATCCCTGCTGTCAAAATAATAATGAACCTCTATTCAAATGTGAAAATCCAAAACAACATGTTCACAATTATATCTAAAGGAAAAAATAATAAGTAGGCTATACGTTTAATCGAAATGATCTGTAGGCTAATTCATATTATTATGATTATTATTATTTTATTATTATTATGTTATTGTGGCTGTATGCTCTGATATTATTTTAAGTTTCAGACTTGATGAATTATAGGCCTTCAGGGTGTCTCATACAAAATGCGTATTGATTTATAATAAACTGCACATTCTTTGTTTGTTTTTTTACAGTCATTTCTTTCTCTGTTTAGCAGTAGTTTACAGAAGCAGGCATACGGGGAGCCTGCATTTATATCTGATCAGTCTAGATTGTTATCTAAAGGATAATCTGTAATTATTTCAAGCCTATAGCTACAAACAATATTTACAAACAATATGAATTAAAATATAGGCCCACATGCAACTATCCAATAAAATACAGCGCTCAATTTTTATCACTTGAGAACTTTTGATTTATTCTCGGCACTTTTGTTTTTCAGGCTGCTCCAGTCGTATAATGACAGTGATGCCTGTCAAATTATTATGTCATTCTTCGTGTAGTTTGGATTAAATCAATGCAACTTTAAAATAAAATATATATAAATGCTATCGAAAGCGAAATTATAAACCTTAACATACAGAGATAGGCCTATGAAAAAGAACTAGCGTGATTACATGATTTTCATGAGAAATGTCACAGAAAGCACCCTCACCGTCTGTAAGTTTGGGACTGCTCGAGTCTCTGCTCCTCTCGGACGCGAGCATGTCCGCGTCTCTGGCCGGCGACGAGCGCACGGAGCTCCGCGTGATACTGTTCCCCTCCTCGCGCCCCGGCTCCACCGACAGGCTCTCTCTGTTCCTCCCAGACCCGGTCTCCAGCACCTCCCGGTACGTGATCACTTCCTTCTTTTCCTTCACTTTCTGATCAAACGACTTGGAGACAAACGCGGTAAGTTCTTCCATCACTGCACCCAAGAAGAAGAAGAAGAAAAAACACACTCTTCCCTTTAGATCCTCAGCAGTCTACCATATAAGACATCAACAGTGCTCTCTCTCTCTCTCTCTCTCTCTCTCTCTCTCTCTCTCTCTCTCTCTCTCTCTCTCTCTCTCTCTATCGGCCTGAATGCGAGATGATGCGAGGAGATCTTTCACAATTCCTCTTGTTGCGGACTGTACAGACTTGCTGCCGATCCACTATTGAAGTCACACTATTTATACTTAGCGAAGCGTCTCTGCCCCTTGATCCGCGCGCGTTACCTTCCCTCTCCACGAGCCCCTTCCTTCCCATAGAGGAGGGGGGGGGGGGGGAACCCTTATCTGTCCTTCAGATCCACATCACCCGTCCGTGCTTGCTATTGGCTAAGATTGACAAGAGGAGCAAATTAATGTCATTAAGCTGGACTGGTTAGAGTTTGGAAACACCAGGCGTGATGATGAGGATGATGATGGTCTTACTGTAAAGGGCACACCGTGGACATCTTATTCGGCAACTCTTTGATCTGAGCTGGAAGACGAGAAGAGCAAAGAGAAATATGCACTTTGTGATCGTGGAAGTGACACACACATCGTTAAGAATTGCATTTTGGCCCACAATTCACTTGTAGAAGATAAATCTAAATTTCATCTTCACAGAAAAACGCTGCAGGCTTTTTGCGGGCTAATTATTTTAACAGTCTGTTTTATACAATTGATAATTAATGTAATGATATTATGAATGAGAGTCGTCTTGCATAATTAACGCCTTTTTTTAGTGATAGGCTAGTTATGAATTTAATGATGATATGAAGAACGAACACCTTGAATCGGAATCATTTAAAGAGAATACAAATGACCAATTTTAACAATTTACAAGTGTAGCCTATAGCCTACAGGCTTTTACATATTCCTGAGCAGCTTTTTATTAAATAGCCTCGTATTCGAAAAGCTTAAAAAGTGCTGTATTTATGTTTGTTGTGTTTATTCACAATGTCGCACAGCATTAAATACATATTTAGCCTATTTAAAAAAAAAAAAAAAAAAAACTTTTTATTAATATTTCAGCTATCTATGAATTGCAATTTTATTCTATGCAGCTTTATTGCTATTTAAATAAACAAACTTTTGTAAAGTTGTTGCACATTTGCATAACAATTGTAGCCGTTTAAGTAAATAGGCTAAATGTAGCTTTTTGGGGATCGAGAGCGTATAATAATAATTAATAAAAAGTAGGCTACGCGGTATAGGCTAAATGAGATACAAAACTACACGCCTTTAATTGTTAAATCACAGAATACACCTTGTTATCACATCACCTTTAATAATTAGGCTACATCACAAAATATATTTATCTTGTAGGGTAGGATATATTACTCTTCATATTTATAACACTATTCTTCGAGGCTTGAGCATCCACGCATTCAATATTATTCAAAACGCAGCAGAAAATAAATACTTTTAAGCATTTCACCCATCTCATGCACGCTAGCCTCATAATAATAATAGGCTAATCTTCATAAAATTATAATAGGCCTAGGCTACATTTCATTTTTTTTTATTAAATTAGCCTAAATGTTAAGTAACGTGCTATGCCTATCAGTGTGTTTGTATCTAAAAGTGTGCAGTTTCGAGGCAATTGTACATTCTTGTAATCTGTTGGCTTGTAGGTTGAGTGAACACATACAATATTTGGATGATTATCTTCAAATCTGTAATTTGGTGTGAGCGTTAGTTTCTTCAAAAGGGACTGAACTATTTTATACTATTCAGTTTGACTTTATTTAAAAAGCATTTTGTGTTGGTAGTCGAAAGCTTTTACCTTCAACATTTGAGACAAACCATCTTTACCTTCATCAATACAAATTTTTATTTTCTAATTTGTCTGTGTCCCATTGACAGTTAGGCTAGACCATTGTGATTTCCTTATTTTTGTCCTGCGACAGAAAAGCCTTGTCCATAATAGCCTAACGTTACATTCCGACAAAATATTAGCCACAATTTTTACCTGATGACAAAATTTACGGTCTTTTCCCCTTTTTTAAACAACACATTTCACTCATCCTGCAATTTCTTAACAAACAAAATTAAAATAGGTCTTGTGATCGTGTTTCTTATGACGACCTTGTCGCTGAGAAAGAAAATAAATGTTGTAGGCTATTACCTTGTTTTATACAGTCTATGGCTATTACGCTTATCTTGCGCTTCCCTGACAAGAAGGTGAAAGCGACTGACGATCGTGTTTGATTTGTAATGCCTGCCGGCTACACGCGCATCGATGATCTCAGGATCGCTTACTTTAGTCTGTTCATCGGCTCATGGCGCTGCTCTTGTCAGTTGCTGTTATGACACAATAGGAGTGTGTATCGTTGCCTAGGTAAGAGTATGCATATAGATATAAACATTAGTTATATTACATATAAACGTAGAAATATATTAGCAGACGCGCTATTTGTTTGTTGTGTAACGTGTGTTAGAGAAGGAAGGAAGGAAATGTTAAAGATATCTAGCCTATCTAGTAAGACTGACAACATTCGGTATTGAAGTGTTTAGCATGTATCGTTACACAGACATGTAAGGGGACGCGATTTTCATATTCGCATTTGTCCTATAAAACCATACCTGGCAGCGTTTCTAACGCTAGTTTCGCCTAGTTTTAAGGTTATGTTTGGGTTCTAGTAACGTTACAGCCTTAGACCTTATGGACAGTAGCATTTTTTCCGTGAAAACACATTTCTCGCCGTGTACGACATACCGACAGTCAGTCTATGCAGATAAATAATGACGTGTTTTATGTTTTACCGCTCTTCTCAGCTCATATTACTACTTCAAATAAGAGGAATTAAGAATTTTATGTTCGATTAAATGAGTGTACTTGCATTTTAATTCAGAATAGGGTCTTCACAGCTCTGTAAACTTAATAAATTTAAGTTTCATCCTTGTGCTTGAGCTACTGAATCACAGTAACAGCATGTAGTAGTAGTGAGAAGAAAAACAAAACATCTCTCTGAACATCTGATAAACTTTTTTTGTGTCCTACCATCATCAACACTTTTTTCCTCTCCATCTCCCCATTCAACCCAGTGACCGGAGTGAACATGGGCCGCCACTCCTCAGACAGTGAGGACAACAGTCGAAGCCGGAGGAAGAGGAGACCGAAACAGCGCTCTTCCTCCTCCAGCTCCACTGAAAGCAGAGTGACCAGCCGCAGCAAACACTCCCGGAGACGCACTCGCTCCAGAGACCGAAACAGAGTCACAGACAGGAGGTAGACAATGAAGAATGAGGTCAAAAGTTTCTCCCTGTAATCTTTCATCAAAATGTAATAACTTGTTGTTCCTCTGAAACAATTTTCTCGTTCGCCTGACATCACAAGCCCTCCTATTTCTCACCCCGGACCAAGCACCTGTCATATACAGTTTCTAAGAGCCTATACCTGGAAAGAGTTATTCCATTAGCATCCCCGTTTATGTCAATGGCAGTTGCTCGGCAGGCACACTGATCCCGGGAAAAGTGCACACTCAGATCCAGAACTACGGCCAATGTGACTGATCGCTCCGAGACTGCAGCGTTGATCGGCTTGTGTGACCGTGAGCATTTACAGAGTTAGCGGACCGTATATTACTTGCTCCAGGCTAGTACATGAGGCATGAGGTGAACAACAGCACATTACAGTACAGACTCGTCTCAGTTTAGTGATCTAGACGTTTGGACCAAAGCTGGATGCAAAACATTCTGTTGTTGCATTCATACTATCTGCACTCTTACATTCTGTAACTGAACATGAGTCCCAAACAAACAGACACGTGCAGTTTCTTGAACCCAGACGTTGCTTTATGCAGTCACTTAGCACTGTCTGCCTGAGCTCAATTATTCATGACGCTTGCTCTGCTGCCATTATGTATGTGATGGGAAAGAGCTGCTCTCACAGAAAGAAGGATGTCTGTGGAGGTCAAGGAGCTAAAATAGAGTGCTGTTGATCAGCCGTTGTTTGCATTATCCACACATACATCTGTAAATCTGTTTCACTCTTTTTAAGTGGCCTGATCTATGTAATTATGCAGACGTTTAACGCCCTCATTAACCTCGCCTGAAGAGTGTGAACTGCTGTGCTTTCAGCATCGCTCTGTTTGTGATCCCCGATTATCTGTTAGTCTGACCAATGGCAGATTCTTTCGGTCAGACTGCACACACTATGTGGGTGTATTTCGTATGGTTTTGAAACCCTTTAGAGAGGAAATTTCATGACCCTAAAACATTAATATGATGTACGCCATTATGTAAAAAGTATTTTACACCTGGGATCAATGTGACTGTACACCTCTTTCCAATTTTAAACACATTTTCAAGGTAAAACCCAAACATCATGAATTATTAATTCAGTGTTTGAAGGGTTGTCAGCACTTTTTACAGTCTGAACTAAACCTGCCTTGTATAAGCAGTGAAGAAGTTGTTCAAATATGTTTAATAAGAAATAATAAAAGACGATGCCAAATTACTTATGTTTTCTGTTCAAGTATTTCATTTCTTTAATGAGGCTCTTTTCTTAAAAAAAGAAAGAATGACATGCATTTTAATAAAAAATTAAAACATGGCTAATCAAACAAAAGGTGTATTGAAGTCATTGTATGCATGATCTGCATTTTAATGTTGTTCTGAATAAAGGAATATGTTCTGTGGACGCTGACCCACATGCTTTGAGGGTTATGCATTTCCCGCTCTCTCTAAAGCAGCACTAACGTTAACTTAGTCCTCAAATGCTGACACAATCACGGAGAGAGACGGCCTGATGCCTGAGCCGGGTACCGTCCGATGCAGAAATGCATAATAAATTTAATTATGGTTTTTAGATAAACATTTTATTTATTCATGATGTGGGGAATGGGCTCGCGCTTTTGATTTAGCTTTTGAAAGTGCCTCTAAGAAGTCCTGGTCTATCAGCTGGAGTAGAGAAGAGGGAAGTTGACAGAAGCTCATTGGAGAGAAGGAGGAGAGAGAAATAGAGTTCATTAGTTAAAATAATGCAGTCAGACTGGTCTATATCCGTGATGTCAGCCTTTCTAAACAGTGCAGAGAGTCATACTGGCTGATGGCCAGAAGCTCAAGACTTTAAACACTGTGGCTCTGCAGGCTTGCTCTGTTGGTTTGCATGGCCTGGGATTATCTGTTTGTCCAAGCAATGGTGGGTGGTTCAGTGTTCACGAAACCTATTTCAAAACTAAACTCTTGAAACATCTTATGCTGACACCTGACTGTCATGAAAAACGTTTTTTGATGAGCATTGAAAATATAGATGAACAGAGTACGCGGCAGAGAATGCACCCTGTGGCTGCGCGTGTGTTTAATGGACTCTTGTTACTGATGTTTCAGGCACAGAAAGCGCTCCAACAGCAGCTCTTCCAGAGGGTCCGCTCACAGGAGGCGGAGCCGAAGCGCAGACAAGGGGCGGAGCCACAGGTCACACAGATCTCAATCCCGCAGTCGAAATAGGAGGTAAGGATGAGCACACTATATAAATAGTTATGGTAATAATTGTTCCTTAATGCTGGTGGAATGAATGTGAGCAGGCGACTTCAGATATATACAGTACAGGTCAAAAGTTTGGAAACATTACGTTTTTTTATATTTTTGAAAGAAGTCTCTAATGCTTATCAAGGCTGCGTTTATTTGATCAAAAATACAGAAAAAAACCCCCAGTAATATTGTGAAATATTATTACAACTTAAAATAATAGTTTTCTATTTGAATATACTTAAGTATTATATACGTATTTTTTTTAATACTTATTCCTGTGATGCTAAGCTGCATTTTCAGGATCATTACTCCAGGCTTCAGTGTCACATGTGACATCCGGTCTATCATCCTTTAGAAATCATTCTAATATTCTGATTTATTATGAGTGTTGGAAACAGTTCTGCTGCCTAATATATTTGATGAATAAAAGGTTAAAAAGAACTGCATTTATTCAAAATAAAAAAATATTTTCTAATAATATAAATCTTCTTTGCTATCACTTTTTATCAATTTAACACATCCTTGCTGAATAAAAGTATTGATTTATTTCAAAAAAAGAAAGATAAAAAATTACTTCTAAAAGATTTCTATTTTTAAAAAATGTTTTTTTTATTTTTATTTTTTTTACTTTTTATTCATCAAAGTATCCTAAAAAAGTTATGAAAAAATATTAAGCAGCACAACTGTTTCCAACTTTGATAATGAATTATCATATTAGAATGATTTCTAAAGGATCATGTGATAGACTGGAGTATTGATCCTGAAAATTCAGCTTTGCATCACAGAAATAAATGATAATTTAAAGTATAATAAATTGAAAACCAATTATTTTAAATTGTAATAATATATCACAATATTATTTTTTTTTCTGTATTTTTGATCAAATAAATGTGACCAGTCACGGAAAGTAGGGACACAAGTCGGTTCTGGGGCATTTTGAGTTATTCACATATTCTGAAAGTGTAGTATTCAAGCTTTCCAACGATGTATAACACATGGAAATCTGATAATATTTGGTGAAGTTGTGGCCATTTGAAGGTAGGCACTCAAAAAAACTGGGAATGACAATAGGGCTTATTTACATCTCATTTAGATAAGTCTTACCCCCTGTAAAGCTCCCCCGTCTCCCCCTCCCCCCTGAATGTCCCAATTCTACAAATTCTCTAAATAAAACATCTCCAGTTAACTGGCAGAGCATTCATTTAGTTCGTTTTTTTAAATAAGATACTAGCGCTGAAATGTTTTTTTTAATTTATTTTTTATCAAGTGATCAAAGTGCTCGTTGCTGCTGCGATCAGTGGCGCAGATACAGTGTTTACTCGTGTGGCTCGCGCGCACACTGCATTGTATTCACTCAATCCGTTGCGGATACTCTCTATTTGTTCTGTTGAAATAACAAAATAATTCAAACGTTTGCATGTCCCTGCTTGATATACAACCACTGATGAACATAATCGTTTTGAAGAGAGAAAAAAAACTATACGAGTAACTATAACTTATTCAAGGGCGGATTCGAACTCTCAACCTCTGACACGGCTGGCGAACGCTCTACCACTGTACCATTCATATGCACCCTGACTACAATGGAGGATCTATGTGTTCACACCAAGCGGCAACATTCTGATCTGAAAAATGAAGCCTACCCGGAAGTGCGAAAAACTGCAATACATCGAAAATCCGCTAGGGGCAGGTCCCAAAAGGGAGCAAATGTCCATAGCCCCCATGTTAAAATGTCCGTTTTCACAGCATAAATTCATGTTTTTACAAGTTGGTCCCATGGACTTTTATTGTATTTTTCGATAGGTTCCGAGTGCTTGACAACTGTGAGGGGGGTGAATTTTTTTCTAACTCGTTAGTTTAGATCGTATTTAGTTATAAAATATATGACAATAAGGGCGTGGTTAACTTTGATTGACAGCTTGATTGACAGCTGACAAGGCAGCGCCACGGAGAATGACAACATAAGAAGCGCCATTTTTTTAATACAGTTGACATAATACTACTGTTTCTGTATCATGAAATGTAGTTTTAAGAGTTTTTCAGGCGAGAATGTAGTTGTTTAAAGCTCAAATCTGTGGTTTATTTAAAGATTTATGAAAATTTTATCCAGTTGATCCAGCGATGACCGGGCGCTCGGCGCGATGTACCCCGCCTGGAGCAGTCTTTCATCGGCTTGACGTTCTGAGGTTTGCCGCCAATGCCGCGGACTCTGGCGTCTCTGTAGTGGTTAAACATGAGATATAATTCATCTTGTGTATATCTAATGGGCGATTTTTGGTCTCGTGTATCTATATTTTTTTCCCTGGGCAATCGTTTTGGCTGAGGGGAAGTTTCATAACTTTATAAGCTATTTAACTGTACCGATGTATGGTTAGACTCGCGCTGACTTTGTATGTTTGACTGAATTGTTTGCTTTATTTGTATAGCTTCTTATACCTTTTACTTATACTTTTATAATGGCTAACATTGATAAAACTGAAATTTAACAAAAAGAGACTGGGTTGAGTTTTTGTTATTTTAAATTTTAATACAACGAAGATGATATGTAATGTTGTTTACTGCAAAATCTGTTGTTTAGTACAAATGCACATATTGCCTGGACCATAAAATGTTTAATATTTTTATATTATATTTAAAATAAAAAGAGGCAGGTTTGTGTTTTATATATATATATATATTTTTTTTTTTTTCATAAATAGGCAAACGTTATGTGCAGTTGAATATAATCAATATGCGTTGCCTGAACCACATTTGTGTGGCTATAATGTTTAAGATTTCTTTAAATGAAAATGAAAAGAGTTAGTATGGTGTTTTATAACATATTTCGTTGCCTGAAATATACACAGAGATAACCGGAGTAGCATGCGAGCTGAGTGAAGGTGGGCGGGGTGACGCGCGCTGCGTTAGAAGGTGGGCGGGGTTAGGATTACCCTAGATTTTCCAAGATGGCGCCGCCCATACCCCCCATAAACGGCTTCAAACCCGTTCTTCAGAAAGTCTATGGGTGACGTCACAGACGCTTTGTCCATATTTTTTACAGTCTATGGTTCACACTGACAACATGTATTAGGCTACATCTCATTAAACGACAAATTAAACCCCATTTTAACCCCATTTTAACCCCATGTAAGCTACTATTTAAATCGATTGCTGGACATCGTAATGTTATTGGCGTCCATCTTCATTGAATTTTGAAATCAGATAGAGCCGGCCCGAGCGCTGCATAATAAGTAGCCACGCCGGCAATTCAGTATGGAAATACACACTGACAATGACACGCCCCCTACTGCGTGCTAGAATCTCCGAAAAACAAGGCGATTTCGACATCAAAATGTACGCTTTTAAATATACCAATACTGCTATCTCAAACATGGAGAGGCTTCTTCGTGATCTCAACTTACAGATTCTGCAAAAAAACGCTTTTGAAAAAAACCTGCTTCTTTCTCATTTTGCTCGAAAGTTGTGCTGCCGACTTGTGTCCTTGGTTTCCGTGACGGGTCACAAATGCAGGCTTGATGAGCAGAAGAAACTTCTTTCAAAAACATTAAATATATATATATGGTGTCTGCTAAGGCAAGAATGAAGTATTAAACCTCATTCTGCACTGTTTGTGCTGGGGACATGAATAATGCTGCTATCATATTTATTTTTTTCAACTGGTGGATGATAAAACAGGCCAAAAAATTTAAATATCGACCAGAATCAAATACTTTTTTCATAAAATGTAAAATTTTCTTTGCAAGAAAAAAATCACTTTTTTATTAGCTAAAACCTAAACATGTTGGCTGTATCTTCATCATCTTCATCAGCAGCAGCAACAGTGATTTTCTGCCCCCTCCTCCTCCTCCTCCTCCTCATTCGGGCTCAAATGGTAACATGTGCTTGGCTAATTAGCGTATGACAGGTTGCCATTAAAGACCTTCTGTTCGCAGAGCCACTCACTCTCACAGCTGCTTGTCCTGTGCACATAGATACTCACACTCATTACAGGGGTTATTAGTGTAGATTATTATTGTTTTTGTCTGTATTAATTAAGCACTGGCACAAGCACCCTTGGGTCAGTCCACGTTTGCCTGCCCTTGTGCCTGTTTGGAGCTTGGAAGAAAAAAGGGGGCACTTAGGTTGATGAATTAATGCAATTAAAATATAATTATCCATCAGCCGTTTATTTCATTTTTTATTTAAAATAAGCTCTCATGCACATCGACACTCACAGGAATAAGAACTGTAGGCTTTTTGTTTTTAAATGTAGGCTATTTCATTAACATTGCAAATGTGTGTAAATGAAGGAGTGTTTTGTTAAACACTTTAGAAGTGAGTGTTAAGATGGCTTTCATAATACATAGAGGCTAAAGCCTTTGTTTACTTGTGTTTGGCTGTAAGAGATGCTGGAATCATTTAAATAAGTCTAGAAATGATTCATTCATATCTTAATTAGACTGACACAGATAAGCAGGGATTATAGCATTTTGTCCACACTGTATTAAAGGTATTGTTGGTTGCAGTTTCCTTTTAATCCAGTATTTACGCTAACTCTTACCCTGTGGGAATGAGATTATTTGACATGAAATGATTTGATTAGTTAACTATTGAAAATAGTAGCTATTATTGTTTAATCATCTGGGCTGATAACTGTTAGGTTACTAGTTCTTGGCCATGACCATCGTACCCTTGACTTCCTCCTGGATGATTGGCCCTGTAGGCTAATAAATGTAGCGTAAGCTGACCGTGATAAAAGCATTTGCTTCATGAAAAAAATAAATAAGGTTTTTTCGAAGTTTAGGTGACGAAGAAACGTGAAAGCTTTTTCACAGCTTTTGGCATTCGAGTCGGTATGATGTCAGAGTTTGGTTTGTTTAGTTTGTGTGAAAGCTGTTTTCTGAACTTGCAGTGGAAACCAAGTAGTTGAGCCAGTGTCATAACAGCCTAAAATGTAATAGATTCATTAGTGTCTCAGGTTTCTTTTTAATGCAAGCTATGTGACCATACTGTTAACTATTGAGGTCATGTTTGGCATGATGCAGTTTAAGAATTCTCTATTTGAAAACAGACTGAAAAGGAGCAAGAACAAGGAAAATATTTAAAAGAATCAGCACATGATGGCACTGTACATTCAGAAGGAGAAATGTGTTGAGTTTTGAAAATCAAATATACAAAATGTTATGTATTCACATGTTAAACAAACATACAGGCATTATGGATTTTGTCTGTTTGGTTATAGGTAATGTATACAAAGTGTATTTTCTAATGTGACAACATTTTCATTCAGCATCTTTAAAGGAACACGCCGACTTTTTGGGACTTATTCACCGTATCCCCCAGAGTTAGATAAGTCCATACATACCCATCTCATCTCCGTGCGTGCCGTAACTCTGTCTGACGCACCCACCGCTAACCTAGCTTAGCACAAAGACTGGAGGTAAATGGCTCCAGCTAGCACACTGCTCCCAATAAGTGACAAAATAACGCCAACAGTTTCCTATTTACGTTTTTTGATTTGTATAGTCACAGTGTGTGCAAATAACAAGGTCACATGAGACACAGCCATCTTCTAACAGTATACATATTGGGAACTATATTCTCAGAAGGTGAAGCACTGCTACTTCTGCGGAGTGATTTACTCGCAGCACCTGAGAAGCCCCGTGGTGAGGAGCAGAGAGTGCGCTCAGAGTTTTGCTCAGAAGTAGCAGTGCTAAATCACAACATGTAAATAGGAAAATGTTGGCGTTATTTTGTCACTTATTGGGAGCAGTATGCTAGCTGGAGCCGTTTACCTCCAGTCTTTGTGCTAAGCTAGGCTAGCGGTGGGTGCGTCAGACAGAGCACTGAGATGAAAAAGGTATGTATGGACTTATCTAACTCTGGGGGATACGGTGAATAAGCTAAAGTCTCAAAAAGTCGGCGTGTTCCTTTAAAGGGATTGTTCACCCATAAATGAAAATCCTCATTTACTCATAACCTGTATGAGTTTCTTTCTTCTGTTGAACACACAATAATATACTCCATTGACTTCCATAGTATGGAAAAAAAAAAATCTATACTATGGAAATCAATGGGGCCCATCAACTGTTTGGTTACAGACATATCAAAATATCTTATGTTATGTCTAACAGAAGAAACAAACTCAGACAGGATATGAACAACCTGAGGGTGAGTAAATGATGACAGAATTTTCATTTTTTGGTGAACTATCCCTGTAAGGTTAATATGAAATATCTACAGGCTTAAAACAAATGCATCTAATAGTCAGTTAAGTATGTATTGTGGCAAACAATGTAACTTAAAGTAAAGTGCAGGTTTAAATGACTAAATTGGAAAAACATCGTGTGTTGTGTTTGGGAGATTAAGTCAACATTTTTACAATCCTAATGAGAGCACAATAGCCGGTTTTGAATGAATGACTAGCTGTATTACTAGTGACTTAAACAGGTTAAATGAAAGCCTTTTCGTTAGGAAGCCTGTTAAGCCATATTAGTTGTCACTATTATTGTTTATTTTGAGCCATGTTATTGCATTTTATTTATCCCAGGTTCACCCTCATCGGTGAAAACTGACGGAACGTGCCTCAAGCGCGCGATGGGCTAGACAGAGTGAAACGGGTTACCTGGGTCGGGCTAGCGATCTGTCACTGTCGCGTTAAAAAGGTTTGGGTCTAATAATGGCGTTTGGGATGAGGCAGACTGATAAATCAGGTGTGAATTGAGTGGACAGCTCTCTTTGATTGATACACTGACAGGATATGAGCAAGTGCCATACCAGATAGAGAATATGAGAACGGGAAAGAGAAGAAAAGAATAGAGCCTACAGAAAAAAAGATCCAAGGAGTGGAGGATATTATTCAGAGAATGAGAACAATAACTGCGGCATGGAAATATTGCAGGAAAGAAGATTAGGGCAGTTCAGTTGGGCATATTACACTCCTTGGCCGCCATGAAAAAATAAACAAGTAATGCAAGAGAAATGCATAAAGTTAGAAATGTGTGGATTCTGGTGTGCTGTTCAGTGTTCACCACTCCGCTCTGCTGTTTTCCAGAGTAGTCAGAAAATAAGATGAACAGAGTGGGTACCCATAGAGACTCAGTCTTTCCCCCTTGACATGTAAAACAGACACGAGTAGCTGATAAACCATTAGACGTTAATATCTATTCCCTTTGATCAAGTTTGGCAGCTCATTCAGCCAGGGTACTACTGGGAAAAAAATATTGTTGAATGCATTTCTCTTGCATTATACAATAGGTTGGTAACTGTAATTGACGCGCATGGGGAATTCACTAAATACTTACGCTACTTCTGCGCATGGCATGTTAGCGCAAATACATGCATTCTCTAACCCACGTGATCCAGTTTAGTGGGCGCAGCGTCTTAAATACTTAAATTAAGTCTTTGACGTTCCTTTTTGCACAAACACGCCTATACTTAAATAGTTTCATTCATAAAAATTGCCCCGATCAAGGTGATAAATAAACATAGCATGTATAAAAATATATAATTTGCGTATATATAAAAAGAGATGTTTGAGTGCTGAAGCAGGTGCTTTTATATAATCTGCCTTCTACAGGGCTCTACTCTTACATTTCTTTTAGGAGCACTTGGGCTGCAAATTTAAAACATTTAGGAGCACCTTCTGATCAATGACAGAAATTAACCTTCCCATTATGAGGCGATATTTTACTCTTTAAAATGACTTGCTGAGGCATTTTTTTAACCTTTGTAATGGCATTTTTTCTAACCTCTAAATGTGTCTCATTTTATGTCAAATTTGCACATTTAGAAATTGAGTTAAGATACAACAGCCCGTTCTCATCCTAGGGCGTCATATATTGACGCTCTTGACATTTCGTCTACATGGAACGCACATGGCACCCTTTAGCGTCAATGAGACGCAGATAGAAATGGGCCAGAAGGCGCCTCCTAGCTGTCTAACTCTAACCCTACCCCAGACCTAAAACCTACCCATAACCGAACAAAGCTCTGTGCTTCTCATATTGACGCTAAAGGGTGCCATGTGTGTTCGATGTAGACGAAATGTCAAGAGCGTCATACACATTGGATACAAACAGGAAGAATAAGTTTCCAATCAAATGAAATCAGTATCAACAAAAATCACAAGACATTTTTTGATACTCGATGGTGTCGAGGCAATTCGGTCTGTGCCTAAAAAGTATCGAACTCGATAGCCAGCCCTAGAAAGGAAAGAATTGCACTAAAATCACACAGCCCTAGTTTCTTGCTGTCATTGCTGTAGGGTTGCTTTCGTTGCAATGTCTCCGCTCTCTGCAAAAATGTTGCAAATGTATTGTCTCGCCAGCTTTGCGTCATCTGATTGGCTCTTCTGATTGGCCTTTATGGAGACCACCTGTCAAACTATATAAAGCTATTATCGGCCGATAACAATCACCCCCGATCAATCAGAGTAACCTTAAAGGTAGGGTAAGTAATTGCGGAGAGGCGAGCAATAGCAAGCTAGCTGTGAAAGCATGAGATCCCAGCCTCCCTTCAGTGCGTCTCCAAATATTAATATAGAATGATAAACAAGGCTTAAACCTCCATTTTGTAACAGACGCACGTTTATTTTAGCACTTCCGTCAGTGAAACGCAGCACTACAGCCTGTAAAACATTTAAATAAATATCAGTAAATATTGGTAACCTAAATAATATAAGAAATTTGCGTATTATTTAAAAAATATTTTTTATATTTCACGACAAAGATGCATCATATAGCCTAGCGCTCTGCGCTTTGAGAGGGATGTGGGACACGAGCAGGAAAGAGACAGTCATTCTCTTTTCTAAAATCTTCATGTTTTCTCCTGATGTTCCAAGCAACTGACACTTGTTGTAAAAGGTCTGAAGAGTGAATTTCATCTTTTGCAGTGTCTTTTGCAGAGATTTAGGCTATGTTTGATTTTGCCAGAGAAAGCGAAACTAAAATCACCCACGTGTGTGAAACACGCATTACAAATAAACTTGAAGCGCCTTACCAAGTCTAATAACAAACACAAACTGTGTTAAATAGAATTTGATGTGCAAGCAAAAAGGTATCAGGTCTATTATATTTGCATTTTTACTGTGGTAAAGTAGAAAAAATGCTGTAGGACAAGTTAAAAGTGAACCAAAAGGAAGAAACGTTTATAATCCCCTGGAAAATGTTTGAAGATTTGGGAAAAGAAACAAGATATTCCATGTCCAATGGAATATTGTTAAATTCGCTGTTAATCGGGTGACCAGATCGCAAAACATAATACAAAGCTCGACAAAGCTTAAATTTATGGGCTCACGTGACGTACCTCTCTCATTCGGCATGAATCCAAATGTTTCCATGGCTGCAATGTAACATTTAATTGCTAATTATTTATTTTGTAAACAAAGCTTTGTGCTTCACTTGTGTCTTAAAGTTCACATAAAATGTAAAAAAAAAAAACGTAAAACAAAAAAAAAAAACCGTAAAACAGCAAAAATGTGTTTTGGCGGACCACCGGCAGTGCTACTCAGCCAGCGGGTGATCAAGTTTACCGGCACAGCCCTATTACCATACCTTTAATTTACTCTCCCTCAAGTTGTTCCAAACCTGTTTGAATTTCATTCTTCTGCTGAACACAAAAGATGATATTTTGAAGAATGTCTTCAAGAGCAGAGAAGAGCAGGTACTGTGTGGAAAAGAGCCAAAAAACTGACCCCAAATTTGGGACTGACCTCTTTATTCTCTGTGTCAGTGTTCAAAACTATTTACCAAATGGTTCTATGGGCTGCCATAGACTTCCATTCAAGAACAATATTAAGAAAACTAACAGATTTTTTTGTCATTGTGTAAAAAGGCCATAAGTGCAAGCCTACCTTTACCTTCTGCAAAGAGAAATACTTCTCTATATTACAACACGGGCATATACAGTAGTTAACTTAAATGACATTAATTAGCACTTGGCGTCAGACATGATTTACATGCACCATATTAGACATTGTGTTGGTATTGATGTCTACAGAGCAATAATACTAGACTATTCATCACATGTTTGGAAGTTTTCTTCATCACAGCGCTAAAGATCAGTGATATTGCTGCAGATGATAGCAGTGATCTTTGTTTGATATTCAGCTCTCTCCATAACACTTTTTTTTTTGTTTATTGTTGCTATGTTTTTTTCTTTGAATGGCGGACATTGGTATTGCATGTATTTTCTACAGTGGAAGCAGGAAATCAGCTAGGTTTCGTTTTTTTCTCGGGGATCTCTCCTGTGCTTTGCTCCTGGGGCTCACAGTGGGGGTTAACGTCTCTCCATAACCCCTCCTAAACACGCTGGCGTAGCTCCAGAGAACAATATTCACATGCACATTATTATCTGACTCAATGCAAACCTAAGCCTGACCTTCTTTTAGCATGTGTGTTCTGGTGTGGTTCAGGTGTGTGTTCTGTGCTTCATCAAATCAACATGCTTCAGTTTCCTCAATCTAAGAGACAGCTCTCCTCTCCTCCTCTGCCTTTCTTCTCTCCTTCTGTCCCGAGTGTCTGCTTTTTTTTATTATCTCCTCTAAAGGCTAGTCAAACGCTGCTGGCCTTTGTTGTCAGAAACTTTTATTTACCAAAGAGGGGCGTAAGTGAGTGACATGGCAAGGGTCTTTTATCCCTGGCTAGCCGCAAGCGCAGCTCTCTCTTGCTACCAACAGCAACCTAGCAAACCTCCATCACCCCACCCCTCCATCCACAGATTCCTCCAGCCGTCTCCCCTGGGCAGAAACAACCAGAGAGCTGTCTGTAAACACTGCCTTACACATGGACGCACCATTCACCTGCTTATTTTTAGACATGCACATGCACAAACTGGATGTACAGACTGGGGATGCACATTTATAAACGCATTTACCAGCATCAGTAACTGGTTAATATCGGTTAACCGATAAGATCAGAATAAAACTAACGATCAGACAGACATGACAAAGGCTATTGTCAGTCTTCATTGGCTGAATTTGAAAAACACTGACAGATCGTTCAGTGGTTTCTGTCATTTTGACTGAGCAAAAAAAAATGAAGATCAATGAACAATGTATTGCAGTTTCCACAAAAGTATTCTGCAGCACTATAAGTATAAATATTTACAATAAAAAGTATTTTTTTAAACACCGAATCAGCATATTAGAGGGATTTCTGAAGGATCACGTGACACTGAAGACTGCTAAAAATTCAGCTTTGCATCACAGGAATTACATTTTAAAATACATTAAAATAGAAAATAGTTTTTTTTTTTGAATATTATACTTTTTTTAATGATAAAATTTGATGCATTTTTATTTTGATAAAAATAAATAAATGCAGTCTTGGTGAGCATAAGAGACTCCTTTAGAAAAACATCAAAACACCTTACCGAACCCATACTGTGGGGTAGATGATGACTGAAAAGTGATATAGGCCTAAATTATCCCTGAAAATGAAAACACATTTGTTTTTGACTGAGCATATGTGGATATGTACGCACACACATTTGTACCTATGTCTGGATGCTATGAGCTGTAAAATAGGCAAGGAATAAGGAATAATAGACCATTGTATTAGCCTATTGAAAATAAATGCACACCTCTGGTGGCAATGCAGACTTCACGCAAAGCAGAATGGCTGTTGTGAAAGATTTATTTTTCAATAACATTTCTGCATTTTTAAGAGATTATTCAGGTGTTCCTTGCAGATTATGCCAGGCTGTGGCGGTCTGTCATGTTTCCAGCTCCATACACTGAGAAATGCTGGTAAATTTGGTAAATGCTGTTTATTTAGACAACCCACTTCGTTATTAATTGAAAATTTAATAAATGATGCATTAAAGACAAAATCAAAAATGTCATACTGCATTAACTGCTTAAATGATCATGAAACCCTAAAACACAAAGCAATGAAAGCAAATAAAATCACGTGTTATTTTGAAGATTAAGGGGAAGTGTTTATTTTTTATATATATTTTTGTCATTTCTTTGTTCCGGTTTAAAAAAACTGAAAGGTTGAAGTATGCAATGAATCATGACTGATGTACAGAGCTGCAGAGAACAGAAATATGTCATTAGATTCTGATCTCCACATTATTCATGAAAGGGAATGCCCACCGATTGATTTCCATCCAAAACAGCGGAGAATATTAAAAAATATACACACGCTCGTGGAGCAGACATGAGAGTGGTTTCTACACAGCAAGCTAAGCATCACATGCAGAGCGAATTACAGTTCGTATCCAGATATGGAGCGAGCATGTTTAAAGAGAGAGTTCACCCAAAAATTAATTTTTATTTTTACTCCATACTTGTCTAAGAAACTTTTTTTAAATTACATGTGCTATTTTTTTAATCTCTAAAGGCTGGTCAGATGCTAATCAGAAACCGGTTCAACACTCATTTCAGCAGCAAACATAAAAAACATGACGTTTTATTTATTTGGTTGTATTTGATCATCTGCAGCAAAAGTATAATTTTAAATATAAGGAGAAAACAATTATAAAAGAAAACAATTAGATTTCAGATAGTGTCATCATTGTCTCTGACTTATAGTCAAGAAGCCCCCAAGAAATTTCAAATCCACCTATATTTACAGAGATATTCAAAATTAGAAAATAATAATAATAAAAAATGACACCTATGTATTTTTACCTAAATAAACAGAGTCATTGTTTGAGAAAAGTGGAAATAATAATACATAACAATTATATTGGCAAGTGTCGTCATTGTCACAAATTTTTTATAAATAATTGAGGAAAAGACTTTCAGATTTAAAAAAAGAAAAAGAAAAAAATGGTTTTAATGCCAGGCTAATGTTTGCACCTTGTGTGAAGAGCGAAATCCATTCATTCTATTCAAAACCAAACTTTTTTTTATTTTATTTTTTATTTTAAACCATGAGGCTGATAAAAGGATCTGTGGAAAGAGACATACTTGTAATAAGATTCTTTAACACTAAATCCACGGAGTGTGTTCAGAACGACCTGAACAACTAGTGGTTATGACGTATTCAAACGTGCATCAAAGATGATGCTCTCTTCTCCATGAGTGGTGCAAGAAAATAAAGTTTTTCTCTTTTTGACACAAGTCTGCTTATATCAATTGCTTTCATCGGCCCTTTGTCTATGTTTAAGTTTTACATCTTAGAGATCTTGCTATAAAACAAAAAAATCAACTGGGTCTGACAAAATAATCCTAAATAAACCTAAATTAGACCCAAACATTGCACCCTGCAACTGCACATATTTATAAACCAGTTTATGGGGAAAAATATCTCTAATGAGTGGACAGGGCCAAAAGAGTTACCGTAGTTTAGTTAAAATTTACAGAAAATATGCATCTTTGGCCACTAAATATTACTTTGCTTCAAAAAGAGTGATCAACAAAATGGTTAAACGTCATGTTTCTTGTTCACAGTCACGGGATGCCAAAAGATTGGTATGATTCTCACTTACATCACTGCGATTTGGGGAATACCTCATTTTCTTGGAATGTCCATTTATGAAAGTCACTTCCACACTCTAAACGTGATTGATTTGCAGTGTGTTGGTGACCTTCGTGAGTTTTCCTGAAGAATGCAGTTGTCACTCTCGTAAACACTGAACTGTGTGTCTAGTGTACAGAACAGGATTAAATACTAAAGGGTGAATGGACAACTGAATTTAGCTGCTGTGAATACGTATGTGTCCATTAGGGTAAATTGTCCAAACATTACAAATAATTAAATCTTTTGGTGCCGTCACCCTGAGATTTCACAACACTTGGTTTCCAGCATACTAGTTGGACCCTCCTGTCCATGTATCATTATTTGTGAGAATTCATGAGTGCCTACAATGATAGCTAGCATAACCTTTGAAGAAATGATTGTGTTCTATCCATCACGTGAGCCTCCATTGAGAGCATTGTGTTGTGGGAATTAGAGACATGGCTGGCTGCTAATTCACCGTGAGCTTAGTTTATTTCATCCTATTCAAAGTTACGTGTGGTGGCTGCCTCCTTTTCAAGCCTCTGCTATTGGAAACTAATATAAAATGAACTGGCCTCTCTTTCCTGCTATCCATCCCCCATTTAAGCCCTTCTTGAAGTTCTTCCAAATTACGTTTTAAATGCCAATTAGGAGGTTGAATGTAGTAAAATAAAAGCCAGTGCTAGTAGAATGGCCTCACCTTCTGGCTGACCAGGCTTCTGAGAGCACATGCCGAATCTTTGGCTCAGAGCATGACTTTGAAAGAAAATATCCTGCCTAATGAACACATTAATTAGAACCATAACTATTTATAAGATGATAATTAGAAACGAAGCGAGGTAAACTGGGCTCTTCCTGCAATTAATGGTGGATTAATTACGGGCCATAATTAAGTGGCGTTTTGAAATGCATTAAGGTGAAGTACAGAGGCATGCAATAGCTTTGTGATCACTGGCATAATTATTCGCTGGCCGTTTGAGCCCCGCTCACTCTGAGCCCGCTAATCAGCATCATTGCATCGTTATATGTGCACTTAAAAAGACTCGCCACTGCAATAACTGCCTAATTATTTCTAATTGGCAGGCCCAAATGTGGTCTCTGCATTGATGGGATGAGTCGGTATTTAGGAGACAGCATCTACCCAAGGGCTGAAACGTACCTTCGCTTAGAAATCTATGAAATACTGTCTCTGACCTGTCACTGTTTCTGAAGAGAAATGACAAGGCTTTCGTTTTTATAAAACGCTGAAGAAGCCATCTATAGTACTAGAAAATAAAGGACCCGTCAGAAAGCTTATTGATAAGTCTAATTCTAGATGTTTTTTCAGCAGTCTGACCAGACTTATAATCAAAGGCATTTTAAAACTAGTTTTGCCTACTGTGATGAAACCTGAATAATCAGCTGTTTTCAATGGAGATGGTGCATTTTGAGGTCTACAACACACATCGTCGTACACATCCATTGACAAATATCAAATCTCAGATGGGCTGGGATCAGTTCGGCTGTGAAATGAGGACAAAAAGCATGGAGGACATACATGCAGTATATTTCCCTGTCCTTTATGATGATTCTTTGCCAGCCTTCAAAAGTAGTGATTGTATAACAAAAGCTTGGTGAAGTGTGTCAGTGATTGCTGACATTGCATGTTGGTATCATTGCAAATTTATAGTTAGATCGCCATCTCAACTTTGCTACCTGAACTAAATGGCCCTAATTGTATGTGGCCACTGGTGTATTTTCAGTTCATTTTTACTGTGACAACCCTAGATTTGACACATTTTTACACAATTTAATCTTGCTTTTTTTACCTATGTCTTACAATAAAAAAGGCAAATAACATTGTCACTTAACCTTACCTGAACAGAGAGGGATTATGCTTTTGTAAAAACAAAAATATCGTTTATACAAAAAAAAAGTATATAAGCAAACAAACCAAAAAACTGGCTGCTGTGGTTTCCATAATAATTAGTAAAAATACAGAAACAATATAAACATATCTACAGAACAACCGGTACGTTTTATACTTTAAAATTGCAATTTACAAAAAATAAAAATAAAATAATATTTAACATATACTGGCATCACCTATAATACCACATTATAATTCAAAGCTAATCACAAGTAGCTTTTCCACAAGCTGAGGTAAAAACTAATATATAGAAGCTGCACTGTGTCATACACACAAACACAAAACGCACGTGACACTTAAATAGTGCAATAAACATTTATTTAACAACACAAGATGTGACATAAAACCCTAATGTACATAAAAAATGTACAATGTACAAAAAAAAAAACAACCAACAACTAAGAAACCGTTAATAAAACAAATTTTTTTTTTCTCAAAAAATGGTTAATTTAAAAGCTGTACGCTGTTCATCATTGCATGCAATAAGACACATTATACATGATTTTTTAATCTCATTGTACATTACACAAATCCACATAGATCTTGTGACAAATGACATTTGTACTCTACATCGAAAATATGTTTACATACACGTTTTTAGAATTAGTTTTATCGGTGATATCAGTGAGCTCTTAAAGACAGGTTACACTTATGGTATGGAAAGGTCACATTTGTGTCTGAGACTTGGGCTTTTATGCCACAAAGAAATTTACATGAATAAATGAGACACAGATGAGTCCTCGATGTACTATAATGTGAAAAACGTCACATCCTGTGATGTTGACTCCATGAAGTTTTAAAAAAATAGTACAAAATAATTAACCACTTTTCTCCTACGTTTTTAATTAACAGATGCTTATGTCATCTATATGCAACACAGATACTTATGTTAAAATCATAGAAGTTTAGTGTTTCATGTTTAGTGTTAGTGTTTCATGACCCTTTAAGTCCAAACTACAGTAGTCAACATTTGAAGTGGATCAAAACCTTTCATCAAAGTTATAAATGAAGTTTGAACAATACCTGTTCTTGTCTTAAAACAACTTCAAATGTTGACTACTGTACTTCTATGGCATTGAGCACACCTTGATTCTAGTAGGGATGTTACCAACAACACAGGACAGTCCTATATGCACCTCAGTAGATAATATGTGATAGACATAAACACTTGATCATTTTACAGTTTGATTAATATCCATCAAATTAATAATCTTCTGCTAAACAGAAAGGAAGATATTTAGAAGAATGTTTCTGGTACCATTGACTTCCATAGTATATATTTTTTCCTACTATGGAAGTCAATGGGACCCAGAAACTGCCTGGTTACTGATATTCTTCTATTCTTCTGAATGCTACTGTTGTTAAATAGAACTACTGTAACCTACCTAAAATTTTTAAAGCACTGTTTATTTCATCTGTATATTTCTTATATTGTATTTGTCATATTGATCGTAATTTGCTTTTTTGCTTATATTTTTTCTTTTTATATCTTTGCTTATATATTTGCTTTAATGATAAAATAGATTTAAATGACAATATTGTGATATAAAATTACATAAAAAAAAAATATTACACATATTTTGAAATAAGATTTTGGTCATATCACCCGCCCATATCCCAAACTTTTCAAAGGTGAATGTGATTGATAATGTGTTTTTTTTTTAAATTAATTTATAAAACAATGAATTTCGAGTTCTGGCATATTATGTGGTTACTTTTACTGTTGTTTTAGTTATTTCCCCTGTTATCGATTCAGTATTTGTTTCGAGATATTTTAGTCATATATTGTATCAAAGTCATAATTTAGGTATCTTGACAACACTAAGACCTGCCGCACATGACACGGATCTGACACGCATCCTATTTTCTCTTTATATTAATTTAACACTTTTTAACTCATTTAAGGCTGTGCTTAAGAGCACAGCTTATGAGGCTGTGCTTTTGTGTGTTTTTGTCTGTTCAAGCGTGAAAGAGAACTCAATGCAGTGCTGGCACACTGTCTGAAGCGGCTTTCTGTGCACGTGTTTCGGCTGTTTGTTCACAGAGAGCTGCTTCACAGACAGCGCACCAGTACAGGTTTGAGTTCCTTTTTGCGTCTTATCGCGCTTGAATGGTTTAATAGCATTTGATTTAATGATAGCGTGATCATGTACTGTAGCACAGCCAAAGGATAACAGAGGATGATATATATCAGTGTTTCCCACAGGATTTTGTGATACTGTGGTGGGTGGACCTCAGTTCCTCTAGGGGGGTCCGGGGTCATGCCCCTCCCATAAGAAAATGTTGTACATTTTAAAGCTAAATTCATGCACTTTTGAGAGTTCGAAATTAAGAGCTCCAACCCATATTCAGTGTACAAATATGGCGAGAGAGACACACAGACCTGACCATCCAGTGAACATTCGGGTCAGACAATCCGCAATTCCGTCTGCTGACCATTTTCAATGTTGGACTGTAGAGTGGTAGTCCTGGAGTGCCAAGAACCACCTGGTCACTCGGGCGTTGGAATCTGTAGCCCAAGCCATCCACTGCAGGGGAGCGTGATCTGTGACCAAGGTGAAACCGCTTCCTGTCAGGTAATACCTTAGCTCCAGGACTGCTCACTTTATGGCCAGGGCTTCCTTTTCCACTGTAGCATAACGGGACTCAGCAGGGGAGAGCTTATGGCTGATATAGACGATGGGATGCTCTCCTCCTTCCTGGACTTGAGACAGCACTGCTCCTACTCCTATGTCGGATGCGTCTGTCTGTAAGATAAAGGGGCAGCTATAGTCTGGGGCATTCAGAACTGGCGAGTACTGCCTTAAGTTCTTTGAATGCTCGTTCCGCCTCTTTTGTCCAGTGTAACTTCTCCGGCTGCCCGTTCTTTGTCAGGTCTGTGAGAGGACTGGCTATAGAGGAGAAGTTAGGAATGAAGCACCAGTAATAGCCCGCCAACCCAAGAAAAGCACGTACCTGGGTCTATTTTCTGTTCTTGTGGCTTGATGAGGCCTCTGCCGATCCTGGAACTCAGGTACTGTGCCTCTGATAGGCCCAGGTGACATTTCTTTGGGTTAGCAGCAGAGCCATAGAGAGAGAGAGTTGCGACAACGGAAGTTCGAAATGCTTAGTTGTCACGTGATTCGCGTAGACCTCAGATAGTTCCAGGAAGTGCTTCAGCGCCAATTCAAATCGATGGAGTTAGAGAGCAGAACTTTGATTTTTGGTAGTTTGTAGTCAATAAATTAATTGATTTACAATATTTATATAATACACTGATATGTTAATGTAGTATGTGTTTGTAGGTACAGTAATGTTATTTTTAAAAGATAAAAATCTGCTAGTATTTAATGTTTATAGTGGTCAACCAGCGTTGCCTGCCGTTTGTTAACATATTTCTGGCTAACGTTACCTTGGTTAAAAACCATGTTGCAGTTGTTTTGAAGTATTTCAAGTATTTCATTTAGGTTCGCGTTTAAAGTCTGTGTAGAGAGAATGGTGTCGTCTTAGCGGCCCCTAATTTAATAACAAATGATTGTTGCGACGGAAGCGAATCAATCAAAACTAACTTTAGCTGGAAAATAACTTTATTAAAGAACCGCTATAAAGCCAAAACAATCTCTGTTACCATTAATTATACGGTGTATCTCTGTAAAGCTGCTTTGAAACAATCTACATTGTTAAAAGCGCTATATAAATGAAGATGACTTGACTTGACTATTTTTTGTTCTTAAACTAGAATGTTATTTATCACGTAATGTTCACTATGGTTTCACAAGGACAGAGACTTGCAGGTAACAGGTGATTGTCTTAAATCCATTGCAAACAAGTAAAATGTAGAATTTATTAAATTAAATTTCATTAATCTTAATGTTTACAATGCTTATGCACCCCATGCACTTATTACTGTAGAAATTAATACATAATATATTAATGTATAATATTACATTTTCAAACAAAACATGATTATACACACACATTATTTCATTAGTGTCCATGTGCATTATTTACTTTTAACATAATTTGATAAATTCATGACCTACATTTCTTTAATCTATAAAATCTATTTATTTGGTTATTTTATTATAGTAATTACAGTATACATGATAAATAATGCATCGTCCAGAGGAGCCTTAATGATGAGTGAAAAGGGTTGTAGATCTCTCTCAAATACTGGTAAAAACTGCTTTCAAGTATCATGGGTAGGTTGGTACACTTTCCATGTCAGGTGAATTTAAACACTAGAAATGTTTAATATACATTACATCAGTTTTAATATATATATATATATATATATATATATATATATATATATATATATATATATATATATATATATATATATATATATATACAGGGCTTGACATTAACTTTTTTCCTCACTAGCCAATGTGGCTAGTGGTTTTCCAAAGTTACTAGCCACACAGCATTTTTACTAGCCACATTTTTGTTGTTGTGAAATTACCTGATAAAAGTTGACTATGGCGTGTTAAAATTTACTTGAACTAGATTTACAACCCTTTTAAATGTAAAACCACTGTACACACCCAAATCAAGACTACATAAATATATAACAATACAGGTCATTATTATTAGCTCTGATAAGGTTGTGTATAAAGCTCCTTTTTTAAATAAAACCATGTATTATATGTCGCCACATTGCTCCACCGGAATACGACATAACTCCAGCAGGGCAGCTAGCTGTCTCTTCGATTCTTTGTTGTCGGTCACTAACGACAATACTCATTAGGGCTGTCAAAATTGCTCAAAAATGACCTTCGAATATTCCCTCTAAAAAAAAAAACACAACTATTCGAACATCTGGTTGCACATTTTGTCAATGACGCGCATTACGTCAATAACAGGACAACTTAATACAAAGAGACATAACTACTTGTATAGGTAGTTTATTTAAGTTTAAACATATTTGACAACGTATTACCTACACGAAAACAAGTAAATCAACTAATGGCCAAGACCGCAAACCTCACTCACTCTCGCTCGCTCACTCCACTCGCAGCACTCTTTCTCTCTCTCGCCCTCACCCTCATGCTGCGTTCACACCAAACCCGAATAGAGCGTCTGGCGCGAGTGTAAAGACGCGTTTACGCGCGTCTGGAGGTCTTGCAGCGCGAATGAGGCGTCACACGCTCTGTGCATAACAGTTAAAATGAACAACAACAATAAGCAAATGCTGAGTGCTGATCAATAGTTTTGTGTAAGCAATTTAAGGTCGCGACTCTTAGCAGGCTTCATTCAGTGATTGAAACAAATATTATTAACATTAATTGAAGTTTTACAGTATATAGAACCGACATTGAACGCTCCGAGCGAGCTGTGCTGTGGTAAACATGGAACTTTTCCTTGACATGAAACGGTAAATAATCAAACCAGTGGAAGCCTGCAGTGCATGAAACTGCTGTATCTAACCTACCTTATTCATGCAATATCTACAGTCAGTACAGTAGCCTACACTTCAGTAATGTTTATGTTTAACGTTAAATAAAATGACCCCTCAGACAGCGCGCCCACACGCAAAGCAGACAGCCGCGCCTCTGCTACCGCGGGCGTTTTTCCACATTCGAATATTAATTTTCTTTTCACCTTCGAAATTCTGTTTTTTAAAACTATTCGAATATATATTCGAATTAAGAATATTCGTTGACAGTCCTATGGGATTTGTAGTGTCGTAGTGTCACACTTATTTCAGATGCCTTTTGAAAAGACTACAATTATTCAACCCACCAAAGTGGCTAGTTGGAGTGACTGTGTTACCTGCCACGAGCAAAATCCACCCGCATTTGGCGGGTTGGCGGGTGTTAATGTCAAGCCCTGTATATATATATATATATATATATATATATATATATATATACTTCTGCATTGATTTAGCACAATGGGATTTATAAATGTCTAATAAACTGCACGTCAAGCGTGTTGTCTGTCATTTCCTCTATGTTGTTCTTGTGGTGTCTGACACAGAGAGGAGAAAATATGCTGAAACTGATGGTGAGGGTACAGCGTCAGTGCAGGAAGTCTTCATGATCCACTGAATCCCTTTGAGCTTCTTGTGTTGAAAGAGATAAAGGAGATAAAAACGGGACAAATTATATACAGTAGTAGTATATATTACATGTTGTGGTATTTAGTATTATTCCCCATTTAGTCTAGTGTGATTTGTTTTTTAAAATGGCTTGCTGCTTTTAAGCATTGTTTTTAATCTCACAAATAAACTTCCATTTCCCTTTCCCATCAATCCAAAAATCAGCTGAGCTGAAACATAATATAGACAGCCTAATAATCAACAGAAACACAATGTCTAAAAAACTCCACCTATACGTTTTTGTTACTCAAAAATGCAATCTAAAATAAGGATTTTTGTTGTTGTTGTTGTTGTTGTTGTTGTTGTTGTTATTGCGCATTTAATGGGGAATGAAACGGATATTCTCATTTTATCACTTCCACATATCACACTCCCCAATGTTATATTTAACCCCTGTTTAGAAGCCTTTCCCTCTTATTACACAACAAAGGATAAAACTGCATTAAAAGAACGTGTTTAACCATTAATAGGCTGTTCGTGGTTTATGCGCTACTAACTTTATCCAATGACCTATCTTTTATCTGATAACGTCCCCTAAAACTACTAATTTAGAGAGCAATAATCAACTAGCATGCTTTAATACAAGTTAATTTGATTCAGATGTACTGATAATATACTATCGTATTCTTTAAATGTCTTACCTTTTATAAGTCCATCACAAACGGTCTGTTCTACCGCGCTGCTGCTACTTCCGGGAACTATTGAGAGGCTCCACGAGCCGCCATTGCTGTAAAAAAAGCATTCTATTGTAGTCAATGGAGTTGTCGCAACTCTCTCTCTCTACGGCTCTGGTTAGCAGTAAGTCCAGCTCTCCGTAGTTCCCTCAAGACTTTCTTCTGGTGATCCAAGTGGTCCTCCCAACGTTCTGAATTAATTACCACATCATCGATGTAGGCTGCGGCATAAGCTCAGTGTGGACGTAGTACAATGTTCATGAGCCTATGGAACGTTGCTGTAGCCCCATGCAGGCCGAAGGGTAGGACCCGATAATGCCAGTGCCCCCCGGGGGTGCTAAAGGCAGTCTTTTCTCTGCCGTTCTTAGTCAATGGCACTTGCCAATAACCCTTAGAGAGGTCGAGCATTGAGATGTAGCAGGCCCTGCCGAGGCATTCGACCAACTCGTCTACTCTGGGCATGGGGTAGCTATCAAATTGGGACACCTCATTCAGCTTCCGAAAGTCATTACAGAACCGATGTGTCCCATCTTTATTGGGCACCATAACTATAGGGCTGGACCACGGAATCGAGATTCCTCAATTACCCCCATATGAAGCATTCGTTGCACTTCCTCCTCTATTGCCTGTCGGCGAGCTTCTGGTACCTGGTAGGGCAGCTGCCTAATAATGGTTCCAGGAGGGGTGCGAATCTCATGGGATAGGATGTCGGTCCAGCCTGGGGTCTCTGAAAACACGTCCGAATAGCTGCTTACCAGGGCCTCCAGTTCTTTCTTCTGGACTGCTGAGAGTTGTGTCCCCAGATCCACCACAGCCGGTTCCTTTACGGCAAGCGCTGCCACATGGTTGGCTGGCTCGACACCCCTCTTCAGCAAGTTAATGTGATAGATCTGTTCACCACGTCGCCGTCCCGGCTGGCGAACTCGATAATTTACTGCCCCCTCAATTTACCAGTAACTCAAAAGGGGTTAATCCAGTAGAGGCCTGGGGAACCTCACGGACCCCAAACAGCATGTACGGAATCAAGAGGTCCCAATCGCGCCCATCTTTGGCTACCACCCGCTTCAGCATTCTCTTAAGGGTCTGATTGAAACGTTCAACCAGTCCATCTGTCTGTGGTAGACTGAGGTATGTAGTTATTTAACCTTTAACAACTTGCACAAGTCTGCCATTAGCCGAGAGACAAATGGTCAGTCAATATTTCCTTGGGGATGCCCACCCGGCTAAACAGAAGGAACAACTCCTTGGTGATGTTCTTGGAGGTGGCTTTCCAAGAACATTGTGGAGCAAACAGATGCCATTTCCGCCTTGGTATGGGGCACCACCAGTAGATGCCTTTCCTCACCCCTCCTGATTACCATGCAGTAGAGCAGACCATTTTCCACAATTAAGTGTGGTGTCGGATGAAACGCTCTTCTCCATTAATTACTCTGACCTGATCCCAACAGTTCTTAAAATGCTCGTCTTCTCTCTGTCCTCTGCCGAATGAACCTCCTGCTGTTACCTTCTGAAACAGAACAGAGTACACATTTAACTGGGAGGCATGTGACTCACCCTCTTGTTCACTGTCGGTGGCTGTTACGCCCCGTGACTCAAAAAAGGGGACGCAACAAAAAAAAGGGGACATAAGAAAGCCAATCCGTAAAGAAACGTTTTTGTTTAGATTAAATAAATATACAAAAACTATGTACTGTAGTAGTCAGAAAGTCAGCAGTGTCGTGATGGGTGTATGGGTGAGAATGTAATGTGCTGTAGTGTCGTGATGCATGCAAAAAGAAAGAT
This sequence comes from Scardinius erythrophthalmus, assembly GCF_964197995.2. Lineage (NCBI taxonomy): Eukaryota > Metazoa > Chordata > Actinopteri > Cypriniformes > Leuciscidae > Scardinius > Scardinius erythrophthalmus. The sequence continues at coordinate 41,594,095 of NC_138227.1, forward strand.
AATCCAACAATAACTAAAGCAATCAAGTTGGCCGTCCGCGCCCTCTGCCATCGAGCTTGCTTCTCTTAAAGAGGCAAGGGAAATTAGGCACAGGTGTCACGGATGCAACCTGGTTACGGGGGCGGAGCCATCCGTCTGCTACTGGGAAAAAACCCAATGAAGACCCAGGTCGTCACAGTGGCGAACATCACTGGCTGTTGTGGGGCATCCCTCTTTGCTCTTCCTTTGTTTGGCCGGCGCCGTCTGGCAGACTGCATTGTGCTTGACAGAAGACGGTCAAATCCAGGCCAGTCGCAACCAAGCAGGAGGGGTACCGGCAGATCCTGTACTACCCCCACATCCATCCTCCAGCTTCCGGGGTCTGTGTCAATGGTAACCATACAGGCTGGCAAATACCAGGTGTCCCCATGCACACAGGTGATGGGCATCACAGCCCTACCCCTGCCTTTTGTTGGTGCAACATCTGGACGGGCCAGGCTCACTGAACTACCAGAATCCAATGACGCCTTCACTGGGCGCCCATCAATCCTCACTCTCCTTTCTGGTGCCCCAGAGGGTATAGCACGGTGCACGATACAACTTGCCAGCCACGCCCGCACTTCTGATGGGTTGGGATCGGTGGGCATGGGCTCATCACGGGGCCCTGTCATGACTGGTCTGCCTACTGGCCTAGAGGTGCCCTCTAGCGGTCGTCGGTCACTCGACACCCTCCGGGGAAATCCTCTGGCTCTCTTTCCGATGTCCTGTGCTTGGGCCAACTCCGCTAATTCTACCCCTTGCACCAACTCACATTTAGTGACTGGATTTTGCATCCACACAGCCTTCCGGTGTACTTGGGGAAGCGATAGAAGCAGCTTGTCTACCACCACTTTCTCAGCGACTTGCAATGCAGTGGGTTGATCAGTGAGAAGCCATAGATGGGCTAACCTGGAAAGTTGGGCTGCCTGTACTCGACCCAGGGAACGAGGGTCATATGCCCCACCCAGGCCAATATCTCCTGCTTTAGCGCTGCATAATCCGTAACCGAAGCGGGGGATAACGAATAGTGGTGAAATTACCCCAGAGGGGCCTTTATTGAGTGACAAAAGATTGTCACAAAACACAACATTAAACATCTTTTATGTTAATATGAGAAGTGTAAATATATTTTTGGGCCGCCACAGTCTAGTTAATGAATAGAAAGCATTGGAATCAGTTTGTGCCGGTCAGTGTTGATATTGTGGCGGGACGCCACAGATAACTCAATATATGGGAAACCCTGTATACATTTATGAAACTTTAAATAGGTGTTGGTGGAATTGCAGAAATTTGTATTGCAATATTTTTCTGTAAAGCTGCTTTGAAACCCTGCACATTGTATACAACTCTAAAATAAATGAGACAATCTGACTTCTGACTAGCTATGCAGCCTGGAATTATGTTGCTTTTTTGTCACCTGATGGAGTTTGGGTTCTTGTCACGGTCGCTCTGGTTGCTTAGTTGGGAACACTTAATATTCAACAGTATCGATCTGACTGTACTGACACTGTTGTATGAGAACTGAACTGAGCTGGACGATGATTCACTGTTTTCTACAGAACTGCTTTATAGCCGAATTGAACTAATTTAATATTTGACGATCTTTACAACGGAACAGTGACACTTTTTTTTTTCTTTTAAGAGATGCTTTACAGCCGAACTGAACTCTGTTTGCATCATTTAATCATTATTTTCCTGTTGATTATTGTGAAGCTGCATTGAAACATTCTGTATTGTATAAAGTACTATAAAAATAAAGGTAATTTGACTTAAATTCATAAATACTTGATTTTATTAGTTGACACATGAAAGGAAAGAAGGCTTGGTGAATAATTTTTAATGGTTACATTCTTAATAATCTTTCTGGTTACATACTAGTATGTACAGTACATAATTGTCAGTTAGTACCAAAAAATAAATAAATAAAAGCGAAAGGAGTGATCATCGAAGGCATTTTATTTTAATATACTTCATTCATAAAGCTGTAAGTTCCCGTGTGGCTCTCAGCTCATGTTTTAGCCAGGAGTTCAGGAGATCCACTGACCTGTAGAAGTGCTCATTTCTTTCTTCAAAGCCACGTATCTGCCATCACCCTCTCCTCTCAAAAGCACTTTAGCAAATTGTACTATAATCAGGTTCACAGTGAACCTGCACCTCTGACAAAAGTCTGGATATGGATCCAGTTTCATGCTCAATATTTAAGTGTAAGGAAGAAAGAGGGAACACAAAGAAATCTTAAAGCTGAATTATGTGCTTCTTGACTGAAACTGTGACACCCCTTGGAAAATAATGAAACACTTTCCTCTTTCCTGATACTTGCAAGTCATTTTTCTAAAATGTCTAACAGAGAAACACAGGGCCAAAACTATGGCTCCAAACCTCATAAGTCAAACCTTTCTAACCATTTTAGAAAAAAGAAAAGAAAAAAACACACTCTAAATCTAACTGCTGTTACTTTTAGTACTGTGCAACAGAACATAAACCAGTGACAAGCGTTTGTGTGTGTGTGTGTATATATGAGAAGAATAACAATAAAAATGTGTGCAGTCCTTCCATACCTATTAATCAGTAAGGACTGGTTTATGCATTTATGCCTTTCTTGTGAATTTAGTTTTTTAGCTAAAATACAGTTTCTCAGCACCCTAAACACACACCCTCTGTGTGACTGATGGGCTGGTCAAGTTAAATCAGGTTTAATTTTAAAGCACTTCCCACGATATCACCCAAGCTTTACAGATTGGATAACTATTACTGTATTTTGATATGTACCAATACCATGATAGAAAATGACCCACCTTGTGGTACAATATATCACCCACCTCTATGTTTTATCAGTTGAACCATAATTCTTTAGTTCATAAGTGTCTGGCACCTTACATTTGAAAAGAAGTGAAATTTCCCATACTCTTAATAGTTTGTCGTCATGCATTACTAAATTAGTTTTTTTTGTGTTGTTCTAGTTGTAGTTCTTTTGTAAGAGAAATGGAGAGCAATGTGAGGTAGTTCTTGGGTTGTGAGGGTCTAAGGAGCTGTTTACACAACACCGTTTTCAACTAAAAACATAAAACCTTTTATGCGTTTTGGACGTTCGTTTACATCACAACGGCGTTTTGGGTGCCTGAAAACGGCGACTGTTAAAAACGGGTTTCAGAGTGCAAGTTTTTGAAAACGCTGTCAGTGTAAACAACAAAAAACACAAATCTCTGAAGACGTTGACGTCATGCACATGTGTATTACATGTTCAGTCTATAGTGTTTCATCGCCATCTAATGGCCTGGCAGCAGAATGCAGCGTTTTTAGTCGTTTTTGCGGATCCGTGTGAATGGGGATCGTTTTGACAATGATGTCGTCTGTACGTGGAAAACTCAAAGGAAAAACCTCTCCGTTTTAAGCATATTGTTGTCGTGTAAACGTACCCTAAGACACACAGACTGTCCTGTCCCGACTGTTTTTCTTGATGGTTAGTGAAATCTGATATCTCTCTTTCATGGCCTCATTAGAGGTGGACTGAGCTGTGATTAGACACAACTGATGTATTCGGCTACAGCAGAGTAGCTTAGCTTTGTCATCGGGATTCTGGGAGAGCTGATGTTATGTATATATGATCAAACACTCCTTTTCTGATGCTATTTTTGCTTAATTTATGGATTTTATGCAGGTGCTATTTCAGATGCTCGTTTAGAGTTTAATTAAGTGTGGTTTTTCTTTTAGTAGTGGAATGAGTGTCTGCTCTCTGTCACAGTGCTGTCTCTGTGCTGTAGTTTTATGGTCGGTCCACTTAGTCTCAATATTTATGCTTTTTCTTGTGCGAGTGCTTAAATTGAAACATAACCCTCCACATTTAAACAATAAAAGTCTTTAAGGACCGACCTTCAGATCTACCGTCACTTCATAAATACCTTATCATAAAAAGAACAGAAAACCATCATCTTACCCTTCGAGAACACCTACTAATTAAAAACACATGCTTCCAACATCATTTAAAAATTCACTCTTCTTTTGCCCCCAAACTCTCCCCAAAAGAACCTTTATATGAAGTCATAGAAAGTCATTACTAAGGATGCGTTTTTTTTACTTTTCTGATTATTTATCATAATGGAAAAATCGAATTATTTTTCTACAATCTGTAATGTACTCCAGAGCATCTGAAGTGTGTCTTGTTTAGGCACAGTCGGTCTTATGATTGTGTGTGTTGACAGTGTTGAGTTAGCACTTATTGACTTTCTGACCTCTTGCCTCTCGTTGACCTCTGCTTGCGGTGCCCTCTGTGCCGCTAATAGGGATCTAATGCAGTCTCAGTGGTGCTAGTTAGATAGGAGCGTTTAGGATGTAACTGTTGTTGTTGAGTGATGGCGCTCACATATGCTTTTCACAAATCATTAAAAAAATAAAAATAAATCCAACCCTAAACTTTTGAAACAAATGACTTCATGTAGATCAGAGCTTTCTCAGAGACCTTTGAACTGGACTGAAAAACACAACCTTGCAAGTGTGGGTGGCCCAAGTGTGAGCAGTTTTTTTTTCTCTCGTCTCAGAGAGAGAAAAAGATTGCTCTAAGAAATTTCAGTAAACTTTATTTAAGTGTATTTGCTACACGTTTCATGTAGTTACTATAGAAATAACTAAATTAAGCATAATTCCATGCAACTAACCCTAGCCCGACTATAGTAAATATATGTAGTTAATTATTGTTACTCAGCACTTCAATGTTATTTTATGTTCAATGTTAATTACAATTACACCTTAAAATAAAGTGTAACCAAAATTTACAGATTAGATATCAGTTGTTATTTTGACTCTCTCCCCGCTAGCGTTTTTGAAAAATGTTGCAAGCCATTTTTGTAAATTCTTTTTTTAAGGAAGTTTTCATGGCCCCCAGAATATTTTGTTGTATGAATATCTGAAAATGCAGTATATCATAAAAAAGAACAGTGCGCTTTTTTGTGCTAAAAAACAACAACATTTTATTATAGCTTCATGTATTCTTTTTCATGCAAGTTTCAAAAAAAGCAACATTTTGAGCAAAAAGCTGAGAAAGGCAGATATTTGTCAAAGAATTAGATCAAAACACAGATGGAGTAGATCGAGTCCATCAACACCCCCAAAGCTTCACAGTCCTAGAGCTCGTCCTGGGTCGACACTTCATTCAGTAACATTAGGTAGTTTTGATTTATATGCTGTTTATTGTTGATGTTCATGTTGTTTTACATATGCATCTGCTTACATTTGCTATCACTTGTTTCTGCTTCTTTTTCACCTGTGTTTTGATCAGGAGATTCAGCGCTCTTTCAGGAGATGCGTAATAGCGCCCCCTACCATATAACAGTGAAAACACGGACAGCCAGAAATTTAATTAGTTAATGTGTCTTAAATTGCTTATCAAATTGGTGCTAACTAGTTTAAAACGGACACCCATTAAAGGAATACTGCCCTATAAATGCAAAGCACTAACACTTCCCTTTATCTCAGAAGATTTTTCTCATCATTTATTCTTCGACAAAAATACACATGACCAAAATCTGTATGGATGCTGTGATATTAAAACAGTCAGTTCCAAGACTATTCATTTTTCATTTTTGACTTTACGTGATAAACTGTTGTGTATGTAAAAAGAGCAGTGAACATAAGCAGAAAGAAACAGCTTTGGAAATGTTCTCCTGAGCTCTGGCAATTAGAGGAATCTCATAAATTACACTTGTGTGGCACTGCATTTAAAGAGCACTCCGAATAAGACATCCTGAATTGTTAACATTTTTCATTACGTGAAGCGCTTGGGAACAAGAAGGAACAGCTGTTTGGAGCACCGGTGCCTGTAGGAAACCCACATTGCTTATTCAAGGTGAACTTCAGTGCTCTGGAATAAAAAATATTGAGAACTTCTGTCACACTAATTAAGCGGAAGCTGTTTGTTGGTTCTTTCCGTCAGAGTTGACTAGAAGTTGCTTATATATATATATATATATATATATATATATATATATATATATATATATATATATATATATATATATAATATTATTATTATTATCTTTTTTTTTCACACTTGTAGTGTTCTGTTTCTTTTTTAACTGTAACTCTTCTTTTACAATGTAAGCAGCACAACAAAACTGAATGTTTTATTTAAATCATGAAAGATGACCGTGTTAGTGTACACAGGGCCAAGTCAGTGAAACAATCATCTAATTCTGAAGCTGCAATGTTTGCCTTGTAAATCATCATATAGCAGCAATTTTTGGGGGGTTGAATATTGATTTGATTGGATATCATTATCACACTTGGTCTTCTCTGCACCTAAGTATAGTTGAGGCAAAGCCGTCTGTCACAGACAGGAAGGATCATTGTCTAAAGCCTGTTTTTCAGCCTGCCTGTTTGAGTTTACTGCATTAAGCATGAACTCATGCACCCTATGACTGTAGTTTGTGGTACTCTGCTTTACCTGTAGAGGACAGAGTTGTCATCTTTATACATTTTCAAACTCAAGATGTACAAACACCTTCTGACCTTATCGCATATCCATTTTTGTTGTTGCGTTTTCCGTCTCAGACTGACTCTGTAAAAGCAACTTTGTGTGTTGCTGTAGATGCTTGCTGTGCAATACATTAGTGCTGCTCCTGACTAAATATTTGTCTAGTTGACTAGTAGTCGTTCATTTAAGCCATCTGTTGACTAATCACATGTTTATATTAAATGAATTACTTAAATGTGTACTGGGGGGAATACTACATCATATTGAGCTTTTAATAAATGTAGGCTTAATGCTAATATGCCTATTCAACATTCAAGCGCACGCATAAAGCTTGCCAAAAAGCGCCGTCAAAAGCAATGATTATTAATGTCTTGGAAAAAAAATAGCAAGGAGAAATTTTGATTATTGATTACAAAACGAGTGTTTTCTGTTTTTGGCTGCAAATATGAAGTTGACGATGCTGACTCGCCATCTCCGCATTACAGCGGACACGCCTTTAGAGAGAAATGCAACATTCATACGGATATACAGGGCTGTGATGGTGGCAGTTTTTTACCACCGCAGTGGTAATGGACCAACTACCGGCGGTGGTGCGGTGGTTGGGGGGTTGTTTTGAAAAAAACAACAACAACAACAACAAAAAAATATATATATAAGCCTGTATGTATTTTGGCAAAAAACACACTAAACCCTGTAAAGCATTGAAATAAATATCAGTAAATCCTGGGAACTTAAATAATATAATTAATTTAAATCTATTTAAAAAAAAAAAAAAACTTTAGTTTAATATTTCCACACAAAGACGCGTGTTAGCCTACCGCTCTGCTTTGAGAGGAATGTGGGACACTAGCAGGAAAGAGACCATTGATCTCTTTTCTGAAATCTTCATGTTTTCTATTTGTTGTAAAATGTATGAAGAGCGAATTTTATCTTCCACAAGGGCAAGGCATTTAGGCAATGTTTGATATTGCGCTGCCAGAGAAAGCGAAACTAAAATCACCCACGCGTGTGAAACATGGTTTACAAATAAATTTGACGCGCCTTACCAATTACCATGTCTAATAACAAGCACAAACTGTGTTAAAAAGAATTTGACGTACAAGTAAAAATGTAGGCTATCTGTCCTACAGCGTTTTTTTCTACTTTACCCCAGTAAAGCATACGAAAATAATAGGCCTAATTAAAAGCGAACCAATGAAGAAACGTTTATAATCCCCTTCGGAAATGGGTGAGACGCGAGTGAAGATATGGGAAAAGAAACAAGAAATTCCATGCAGGAATGAGTCACAATTTTTGAATATTCAATTAGTTGATTTAATTGTAGAATATCGAATAGGTTGTGCGATTATTCTCTAAAATAAAATATCCATGTTCTGGTGCTGATGCGGTGGTGACGCATTCATGTAACCAGAGGGTGACGCTGCCAATAACGCATAACAGCAGTCACAAAGAACCGGCAAAAGGAATGATTATGAATGTGTCAAATATAGCAAGGAGACATTTGAATTGTTTATTAATAAACTAGTGTTTTCTGTGTCAGTGTTGGGCTGCAAAGATGAAGTTGACGATGCTGACTCGTCATCTTCGCAGTGAACGCGCCTGTAGAGAGAAGTGCACAGTTCATACGGAATACATAAGCATAGGCTAGTTGGTTTATTTTCGTTTTGAAGTGTTTTGTTTAAAAGTAGACAATTCAAGCTTTCTATATGGAATAACTAATGGAATATTGTTAAATGTTGCTGAAAATTCAAAGCCGACAACCTTAAATTTATGGGCTCACGTATAACTCTCTCATTCATCATGAATCCAAACTTTTCCATGGCTGCGATGTAACATTTAATTGCTAACCTATTATTTATTTTGTATACAAAGCTTTACAGTAACAACAGCAGCAGCAGTATTAACCAACAGTAACCGCAATAACAACTGCAGCAGCAATAACAACAGCAGCAGCAGCAGCAATAACAGCAACAGTAACAGCAATAACAGCAGCAGCAGCCATAACCAACAGTAGCAGCAATAACAGTAACCACAATAACAACTGCAGCAGCAATAACAGCAGCAGCAGCAATAACAGTAACAGCAATAACAGCAGCAGCAGCCATAACCAACAGTAGCAGCAATAACTAACCACAATAACAACTGCAGCAGCAATAACAGCAGCAGCAGCAGCAGCAGTAACAGCAGCAGCAATAACAACTGCAGCAGCAATAACAGCAGCAGCAGCAGCAGCAATAACAGGAACAGCAATAACAGCAGCAGCAGCAGCAGCAGCAGCCATAACCAACCGTAGCAGCAATAACAGTAACCACAATAACAACCGCAATAACAACTGCAGCAGCAATAACAGTGACCACAATAACAACTGCAGCAGCAATAACAGTGGCAGCAGCAGCAGCAATAACCAACAGTAACAGCAGCAGCAATAACAGTAACAACAATAACAGAAGCAGCAATAACAGTTACAGAACAGAAGCAGCAATAACAGTTACAGCAATAACAGCAATGGCAATAACAGTAACAGTAAAAAAGCAATGACAATAACAGCAATAACAGTAAAAAGCAATAACAGTAACAGCATTAACAGCAGCAACAGCAATAACAGTAACAGCAATAACAGCAGCAGCAGTAACAGCAATAACAGTAACTGTAAAAAGCAATAACAGTAACAGCATTAACAGCAGCAACAGCAATAACAGTAACTAAAAAGCAATAACAGTGATAGCAATAACAGTAACAGCAGTAACAGTAACAGCAATAACAGTAACTGTAAAAAGCAATAACAGTAACAGCATTAACAACAGCAATAACAGTAACAGCAATAACAGTAACAGTAAAAAACAATAACAATAACAGCAATAACAGTAAAAAGCAATAACAGTAACAACATTAACAGCAGCAACAGCAATAACAGTAACAGCAATAACAGCAGCAGCAATAACAGTAACAGCAATAACAGTAACTGTAAAAAGCAATAACAGTAACAGCATTAACAGCAGCAACATCAATAACAGTAACTGTAAAAAGCAATAACAGTAATAGCAATAACAGTAACAGCAGTAACAGTAACAGCAATAACAGTAACTGTAAAAAGCAATAACAGTAACAGCATTAACAGCAGCAACAGCAATAACAGTAACAGCAATAACAGTAACAGTAACAGTAAAAAAACAATAACAGTAACAGCAATAATAGTAAAAAACAATAACAGTAACAGCATTAACAGCAGCAACAGCAATAACAGTAACAGCAATAACAGCAGCAGCAATAACAGTAACAGCAATAACAGTAATTGTAAAAAGCAATAACAGTAACAGCATTAACAGCAGCAACAGCAATAACAGTAACTGTAAAAAGCAATAACAGTAATAGCAATAACAATAACAGCAGTAACAGCAATAACAGTAACTGTAAAAAGCAATAACAGTAACAGCATTAACAGCAGCAACAGCAATAACAGTAACAGCAATAACAGTAACAGTAAAAAACAATAACAGTAACAGCAATAACAGTAACTGTAAAAAGCAATAAGAGTAACAGCAGCAACAGCAGCAACAGCAATAACAGTAAAAGCAATAACAGTAACAGTAAAAAGCAATAACAGTAACAGCAGTAACAGTAACAGCAATAACAGTAACTGTAAAAAGCAATAACAGTAACAGCAATAACCTTAACAGCAATAACAGCAGCAGGTGCAATAACAGTAACATCAATAACAGTAACAGTAAAAAGCAATAACAGTAACAGCAATAACAGCAGCAGCAGTAATAACAGTAACAGCAATAACAGTAACAGTAAAAAGCAATAACATTAACAGCAATAACAGTAACAGCAATAACCTTAACAGCAATAACAGCAGCAGCAGTAATAACAGTAACAGCAATAACAGTAACAGTAACAGTAAAAAGCAATAACAGTAACAGCAATAACAGTAACAGCAATAACAGTAACAGTAAAAAGCAATAACAGTAACAGCTATAACAGCAGCAACAGCAATAACAGTAACAGCAATAACAGCAGCAATAACAGTAACAGTAAAAAGCAATAACAGTAACAGCAATAACAGTAACAGTAACAGCAATAACAGTAACAGTAAAAAGCAACAACAGTAACAGCAATAACAGTAAAATGCAATAACAGTAACAGCAGTAACAGTAACAGCAATAACAGTAACTGTAAAAAGCAATAACAGTAACAGCAATAACCTTAACAGCAATAACAGCAGCAGGTGCAATAACAGTAACATCAATAACAGTAACAGTAAAAAGCAATAACAGTAACAGCAATAACAGCAGCAGCAGTAATAACAGTAACAGCAATAACAGTAACAGTAAAAAGCAATAACATTAACAGCAATAACAGTAACAGCAATAACCTTAACAGCAATAACAGCAGCAGCAGCAGTAATAACAGTAACAGCAATAACAGTAACAGTAACATTAAAAAGCAATAACAGTAACAGCAATAACAGTAACAGCAATAACAGTAACAGTAAAAAGCAATAACAGTAACAGCTATAACAGCAGCAACAGCAATAACAGTAACAGCAATAACAGCAGCAATAACAGTAACAGTAAAAAGCAATAACAGTAACAGCAATAACAGTAACAGTAAAAAGCAACAACAGTAACAGCAATAACAGTAAAATGCAATAACAGTAACAGCAGTAACAGTAACAGCAATAACAGTAACTGTAAAAAGCAATAACATCAGCAGCAGTGTAGCAGTTCTGCCAAAACCAAACATATCATTGTCATATCCATTAACGTGCCAAACACTGAGGGTGCTTTCACACCTGCCTCATTTAGTTCGGTTGAATCGCACTAGAGTTCGTTTTCCCCACTGGTGCGGTTCGTTTGGGCAGGTGTGAATGCGGCAATCGCACTCGGGTGCGCACCAAAAGCGGACCAAACAAGCGTACCGAGACCTGCTCGAAGAGGTGGTCTCGGTACGTTTTGAAACGAACTCTGGAGCGGTTCGTTTGTGGTGAGAACGTGATCCGACCTTGAACAGAACCAACTGCCAAAGAACTGCGCATTTTTGGACTAAACCAGTTGCCGTAGTCAGCTGCGCTGTGATTATGGGATGAGGAGAAATGTTTGTTGACAGTTTGCACTCGCGGACAAACTTTAAGTTGTGAGGAGGTGCAGACAGAGCCTGATAGAAATTATTAACAGCTGCATCCTCGCTTCATTCTCAAATAATCTTGTTTGTCTAAAGTGGTGTAGTAGACAAACTATATAATAAAATATGACGAAGGATACAACCAGCCCACGCAGTCGTCTCTCCATAGTAAACAGCGGCGTGTTATCTGCCGGATTTTCCCGCACGTTAATTCTGACCAAACGAAGTGCAGTTATGGAAATGCCAGACATATCTGGCCAACGAGTGACGTGGATGTAGTCACGTGACTGCATTTTGGTTCGTTTTATCAACTCATAAGCTGATTCGGACCAGTGCGATCAGTCTGGTGTGAAAAGGAACCAAAACGCCTGAAAAATGCTACAAAGTATCATTTTTCACCCTTGGTCCGGACCAAATGAACTGAACTACAGATGTGAAAGCACCCTCAGAGTTGTCATGTTATGAATATTATTGTTATAGTTTAGGTAAAAAGGTACAGTACGATAATTGTCTGATATATTCCTTCCTGTATATAAATATCCATGAATATCCTCCTTGTAGAATCACAAGGCCATGTTTCTGAAGAAATCACACAGCTGATATTGGTCAGGAGATTAGAGAGTTTATTTCTTTCTAGAGTCCATTATTACATCTCATGATAGATTTCTGACATATACACACAAAAGTGTATATATATATATATATATATATATATATATATATATATATATATATATATATATATATATATATATATATATATATATATATATATAAATATATAAAATATTTTTTATTTTATTAATTTTTTCTTAGTAACAAAGTGCAAAGAGAAGCATGGTGATTTGGTGGTCGGAACTGACGTTTTTTGTCTTCTCTTTTATAGCAGGTCTTTATAATAAATTAGTGTTTACAGGGTGACTGTGTTACACCGTGGACCGAGAGTGGAATGTGTGTGTGTGTGTGTGTGTGTTGGACTGAACTGAAGAGAAGAGCAGAAGAGAGAAAAGGCCACGGCAGGAATAAATAATCATTTGGCCAGGTTAGGATTCCAGTGGTGTATCTTACGTCTGTTAGTTGCACTAGTGCTATCATTTGCCACCATTAATATCCAATTTCATATGAAGCAAGAAACCTTGTTTAGCAGGAATATAATATGGTGTGATAACAGCAGGACACCATCCTGCTCACATAATTACCCAAATGCAATGCTGGGAGGTATCAGATCCGCGGCTGGGCAGGGGGCATCAGCGATAAGCGCCCGGTGTGCTCCCACACACTGGTAATTACTTTATTGATAATTTGCAGGGAAAATTGCCTGAGCCAATCGTTGCTGCTAGATTTAATGGATTGGAGGGAGGGGGAAATAAAAAAAAGGATCTTTCAAAAGAATTTTAAATATTTTTAGGCCATAGGGGAAGGCTTTTCCTCCAGCGATAATAGCTGAAAGTCATGTAAAATAGCCCACTCTTGGCATGATGCTGCTGGACGCATGTGTGCTTGTGGCAGGGGATGTTTATCTGGCCATCCTGCATTAACACATTTACCCCCTCGCCTTAAATGAGGTCATAATTCTCTAAGGGTAAGGCCTTGGTAATGAAATTGACATTTAGCAGCCGCACCACAGTCTATTAACTACAATAAATTTAATTTGCAACAGGCCCAGAAGTGAGCTGGGCTGCAGAAAGAGAGAAAGAGATGAAAAAACAGCAAACCGACGGCCCTGGTGTTTATTACATGCGCTGGCCACAAGTACATTTTGCTAAAATAAGACCTCTCGTGTTCTCTCGTGTAACTATAACTGCTTTTGCTCTGCCTGCTAAACGATCAGATAAAACAACATAAGAAATAGAAGTACAGCAGATTTAGTGTTTCCAGACTCACATTTTTCAAACAAGGATCTGCTTCTAGACCCTATCTGTAATGTCGAGAAAATTGGTAAAGCTGGAACAAGATTACCTACATCCCTCATAAAAAGATTTTGGCTGCCTTCCCAATTAAAATTGTAATATTTACTCACCCTCACGTTGTCCCAAACCTGTATGACTTTCTTCTGTGGATCGATCACCAATCAACCAACTAACCAATCAATCAAAAATAAAAATGCACGAGGCAAGGAATTGTACTGCCATAATTTTCACCACACTAAACAATATTGTTCTTAATGAATTCGATCAAAAGCTTAGTGCACATGTTTACCAAGGAGACAGTGAAGAGCATGCTGGAGATTAAATATGAGACACGATGACAGAAAAGCAGCAAATCATCATATTAGAATGATTTCTGAAGGATCATGTGACACTGAAGACTGGATTAATGATGCTGAAAATTCAGCTTTTATCACAGGAATAAATTACATTTTACTATATATTCAAACAAAATAATATTTCACACAATTACTGTTTTTACTGTATTTTGGATCAAATCAATGCATCCTTGGTGAGCATAAGCAATGTATTTTTCTGTTTTTAACATAATATTATATTTGTCATTATTAATGTTGGGAAACATTAGTGTGTTAGTGTAGGTTTATTGCTGATTATGCAACATTTGACGTGAGTTTAGGATCATGTGACTTGAATCTTTGAATGGGGATGTGACCATATATTTGAACATTTTCAGTGTATATATATATATATATATATATATAAAAATCATATTTTCATGTCTCACACAGTGATATGTACTGTAGGCCTATATGTTAGTATTTTGCTACAGCGGTGGTGTTTCAGGTTTCATTATTATTTTGTCTAGCTGTGAATATAGCACAAGTCATTTCAGGAGTTCTTACATAAATGTAAAAAAAAGTAATGTCATGTACAGTGTTAATAAACAATGCATCAGAAATTACATAGTGGTTGGAATTTTCATTAAAAATCCAAAATTCTCTTTGGGTATTTCTAGTGGACAAAGTAACCAGTGAAATGTGTGTTGTAGGAGATTTTTTTCTACAAACATTTTTACAGTAAAAGTACACAAATGGATTGTTGACAATAGAATCAGCTCCGTTTACTTTCTACCATGTCCCATACTCTGTGTGTTTACGTATCGGTGTGTTTGCGTGAGCATGTCTGTATGTCACAGTGTGGATGTATGGCTCTGGAGTCAGTTGCTCTGGTAAGTAAAATCCTTTAAATCTCCGGGCATTCTCTGGCCTGTCCGTAAGGATCAATGCAGCATGTTTACAGTCATTTTGAGGTCCTCCCTAATGGCCACTTCATACAGCCAATAGGGATTTTGCACGAGCACTACTAAGTGACACCAATGATCGATCATAAAAACTGATCATCATGATTGTGTGCTGTGAATTTTTACTGAATTTAATTATAAATTAACAGCTTTACACGTGTGGGGGCCTGTTTTTCTTTATTTTGTTATTAGTTATTATAACAAGATTTTCAGTATGGTGTGCAGAATGGTTAAAAAAATGGCCCATTTGTTCTCGACACCAATACTGGCCACTGAAAGAGGGCACTAGTTTCAGAACACAACAACACTGTTAAAAAACTAATGAGGCAGGAAACCTTTAAAGTGACAGGTCACCTAAAAATGAAAATTGTCATCATTTACTCACCCTCATGTCCTTCCAAACATGTATGGCTATCTTTCTTCTGTGAAAGACAAAAGAAGATATTTTGAGTGTCTCAATGTCTCAGAAGAACACTTGAGAAGTTTTTTTGTTCATTTAATCTAAGTCAGTGGTCACCATTGCTGTTTGGTTACCAATGTTCTTCAAAACATCATCTTTTCCCACATCATTGTAGCTGGACCTTCTTTTCTTCACTTTTGGATGTGACCGAGACAAAAGGACAAATTACACAACCCCCCACATTTCTGGCCAAATTTTTTATAATGAAAAAAAAAACAACAACAGGGATTTACATTACAAAAAACATTTTTTTTTTGTAATGTTACTTTTGCATCAAGGTCTATAATAATGAATATGCGAGACACCGAAAGACACTATGAAAAGGCTTCTACCAAGGTTCCCACCATGTATAGATGATTACTATTCTTGTGAAGACATTTGTTCACCGCAGTATAAGTTAAATCTGTACACACACACAAACTTTGATTACGTTGTCAAAAGAATCTTTGTCCACAGGGAAAACAGATGAATGAACATTGTTTTAATTAACGTTGAATGGTTTCTGTGAGGGTTAGGATTAGGGGTACAGTCAGAGCATAGAAAATATCATTAGCTCAGTATAAAAACAGTAAAAGTCGTAAAAACAGTAAAAGAAAGACGTACAGAGATATAAAAACAAGCACGTGTGTGACTATGTGTGTCTTTGCCCACACATTAAGTGTACCTGAGGTGAAGGAATGCACCCATCACTTTAACACACAGTTTACACAGAGTTTACACTGCAGCGTGTCACATCAGAACTGCAGTACTTCACTTATACAGTAGGATCTGTCCCAATTAGGGTTGCAAAGGGGTGGAAAATTTCCGGTAAATTTCCGGAAAGTTTCCGGTAAATTTCCATGGGAAGTTAAGCTGGGGAATTTTGGAAATATTCATTACCATGGCAACCGCTTGCGCGTCCACTCTGAAAGTAACTGTACACATAAGAGACGGATAAATACATTATTTAAGGTTATTTCTATTCGTTAGAATATTGATATATGAACTTGTTGTCAAGTAAGCCCTGTTGCGAGCATGTGTGTCTCTCTAAACTTTCAGTGTGCTGCACTGCTCTAGTTGACTTCTGCGCCTTCCCCCCCGAAAATATCACGTTAATTTTGAAAACGTAATTCCTTTTGTGGATCCTCTTGGTCATTCTTCATGTTTCTTTGACAAATATCAGTGTCTCAGTCTCACGCACGCTGCACTTGAGTTAACCACGCCTAGTTATTTACATGTCGCGGTATACACGGAATAAAAAAATCTGTTACGGTTGACATTTTCTTCCGCGGTAACAACATATACCGTCATACCGCCCAGCCCTACTTATGTGGTAAATAAAGTTATGCTAGCTTATTTAGCATCTAACTTATCAGCTTGCTATCTACTAGATGTATACATTTGTATGTGATATTTGCAATTTAAACATTTAATAAATATATTTCCCCATAATATCATCAAAACTTACTTCACTTTGTTTAGTCCACAGGCTCAAATGTGTGCCTTCAATAGTCTTGTGCTTTGGGCTTCTGTACATGTGATGGAGGCATGCACAGTGCCAGTAGGGGGAGTGGTCTCAATAGCCATGCAGTAAGCAGTGTGCTATGTGCATGTGATTGAGGAATGGCATGGATATTCAAGTGTATTTGAACAGCAACAGTTTGTTTTAGTCAAGATTATGCTAAAATATACTTTCCTCAACTATATTTAAGTTCCCTATGAAGAGCCAACCTTCAAATTTGAAAATTCCCAGTTTATTCCCGTTTATTCCCATAAATTCCTGTTAATTCCCTTAAATTCCCATTAATTCCCATGGAAAGTTTCCATCTTTGAAAATTCCCAGAATTTTGCAACCCTAGTCCCAATAAACCACACTTGGGGTCTTTGTACTTGCCTACTTGTTACGTATTTCTGGTATTTGGCCACAGTGTGCAAGTATTGAATGAATTGAGTATGTGAATTTGGATCTACGCATGACTTTTGCACATTTAATTAATTTTTTTTGCACTTTTTGCCTTTTTTTTTCTCCATGACAAAAAAAAAAAGTCGGGGTGAGAGATGATTGGGTCATGGGCTGAACTTGGCTCTCCAACAGTTGGCCAACAGCTCTCATACATGTCTAGAGCATACGCAGAGCACACTGCACCACACAGACACACTTGATGACTCAACAGTTTTAATTTGTGATTGCGGCAGCGTTTTTGTCGTTCTTCTCAGTTTGCGCAAAACCATATTAATATTACGCGCTTAAATTAACTATTTAAAATGTCATGTTTTACAATAGATGCATACTGTATCAGTAACATTTTGAGATATCAATGGAACAGACACCAGGTCACTGATGAGCCATAGACAGTCACAGTAGGAGTTGTGAATGGCATAATTGCTTTTGGAATTTGTTTCTGCAACTTTCATGCAACGTCCATGTTGAGTTCGAGGTTTAATCAATCTTGATCAATGCCACAATGGTGGCGTAATCTTTTGGCCAGTACAGCCTGGATGTTTAACAACTAAGCTAACCACTACTTAGGGCTGGTTCTTCTTTTTTTTTTTTTTATATGCTTTTCCAGTTTATATGTATTTTTGGTGTGCGTGTTTCTTGAAGGTCTCGTTCCCGTCACCGAAAGTCTCGCAGTGGCAGCAGTGGCCGGTCCAGCAGGAAACGTAGTCGCAGCAGAGAACGAGAACGAGATCGTGGCCAGCGCAGAACTCGAGACAAAGACAGGACACGAGACAGAACTAAAGACAAAGACAAAGAGACCGACAGGGCCAAAGACAAGGACAAACAAAGGTAATACTTTCTTTTTGAGCCATTTGAATTTCCAAGCTCTCTCTTTGTTTTTTCTCTAGCACGCACGCACACACAGAAACACACTCCCAAACTGTTCCAACCCATCAATATATCCATCTCATGTCTGAACGAAATCTTATAGTTTAGATTCAGCTGAGAGTTGAGCTCAATCGTGTGGTAGGCCTCATCCATCCAGCCTGATATCTGCCCTTCAAACTCAGTGTATACACCGTCCCGCTGGGCGTCTAATGCATTTCCTTCTCTCTCACTGTCTTGATTTATACCCCAGTGTAATATGCGTGAGCAAGAGCTAACTGCATTTCCATCTCCGCTCTCCTGTTTGCCCCTCTCAAGCTCCACCTTTACTCTAGAGAGAGATTTTACTCCAAGACAAAGTGTTCTCCTTTCCAGTTCCAATGACAACAGTCAGTAAGACTGAACATATTGCGTGAACTTATTTACAACACGGAAACACCAGTAATTATAGACGTGCAAAATCTATTCAAGATGTTATGATTTCTGACATTCTGATGTTTGGATGGTTCTAGAAACATTTCCAAATAAAGGTATACATCTTACTAAATGACAGCAGTAATTATTACAAGGATCATTAGGTGTAATATGTTGTGGGGCCACTTCCCTCGCGAAGCCCCTGTCCATGAAAATTGATTGGCTATGAAGTAAGTAACCCACTAAAGAATACATAGTCTGGAGAGAAATAGTTGATTAGTGATTAGTGACATGATGGAGACAGGTCTTTTTTCCTCAAGGATACATAGCACCACATCTAGGGCCTGTTAACCATTCCAAAAAGTGAAACAAATGTATATGGATAAACTTAATAACATTTAACTAGGGGTGGCCTATATAATTATAGACACAATAAACCAGTAGGAATTTGACAACTGGCACAAAAATGGTCTCGGTTACGCTTGTGATGTTACAATGCCTGTCATCACGAAAGTTTAGCATTTGCATGAATTTTTAAGCTTTGCCAGTTTAAACATCCAACAATTTTAAACCAATCGAGCCTAATAAGCTGTGAAAGAGAACTCGTGTCTGACAGACTTTGTTTTGTGCTCATACACCAGTATTCAATTGAGTTTTTTATCGCAGCTTATCGTGTTTAAACAGTCAAATACACAGAGAATAATGTCAAAATACCTGTCTTAGGGAGTGTTCACATAAACACAGATGGTAATGGCTTAAGTAAATTAAACAGCTGGGGGAAACTGATGTGTGTTTGCTGTGGGCTGTTTACATTAATCTCACGTCATAAAAGCATCCTGAGGTGCAGTACATTCTCAGACTCAGCCGAACGTACATCTGCTGGAAAATATCCATTTGAAAAATATTGGAATCGATCCATGAATCGCAATGCATCGATTTATTGTCCAAGCTCAAAAAATAAATACATTTTTTATATATATATATACACATATATATTACATATATTACATATATATATGTAAAGTTTTAGCTCAAAATACCTCACATATATTTTTATATAGTATGTTAAAGTTGTCACTTTTTGAGGGTGAGCAAAAACGCACCGTTTTTGTGTCTGTTCCTTTAAATGCAAATTAGCTGCTGCTCCCGGCACAGGGGGCGGAGCTACAACAGCTTGTGTGCGTTTACCTCACACAGACATGCACTGAACATTTCAAAAACTTTTAGCCTTTTATGTTCAAACCGAAGTCAGAAAGATGGAGAGACTCAAGAAGTGACAACATGTAGACAACATTTCTGAATGGATAGTTGGTGAATTTATGTCAGGGGTGCCCAACCCTGCTCCTGCCGATCGACTGTCCTGCACAGTTCATCTCCAACCCTAATCAAACACACCTGCCTTTAATTTTCAAGTGATCCTGAAGACCTTAATTGGTTGCTTCAGGTGTGTTTGATTAGGGTTGGAGATAAACTGGGCAGGACAGTCGATCGGCAGGAGCAGGGTTGAGCACCCCTGATTTATGTAGTTTATGTGTAGTTACCTTCTAGTCATTGATTAGCATATTCTGTCTTGATAATCTATGAATCGTGTTCAGGGGGCGGGGTTTATGTAAATTATGGTGATGTCATAACCCGGGAGGAATGTCGTGCAGTCTCTACCAGCCGTTTGTTGTAGTCTTTAAAAAGCAATTTCTTTAAAATAAATTATCTCCCTTTGCTTTTAACTTTGAGTGTTGTAACTTTGCAGATATTGTTTATGCTCAAACAGCAACATTACAATCATATCCAACCACCCCTTTAAAAAAATGCAGTATTTAGCTTTATGGTGTAATGATATCTTCACTGTTACTTCATTGTTAATAAACACAAGTCTATGATTTATTTATAGTCAAGTACATTTACAGTGGACAAATGTACGTAAACACTGTAACTTGAGTAGCTTTTTCAACTGTGGTGAGTAGGGGTGTGCGATATTGACAAAACATTATATCTCGATATTTTCTGGGATTTTCTTGATAACAATTATTAGACGATATTTTGCTGAGTGTGTTTATTGTGTTGGTACTTTGGCAGGTTTAGGACTGTCGTGGACAGCCGACTCCTAAAGTTTTTGATATTCTTCATACTCTGTGTGGTGGTCAGTTCACAGCAGTGACAGAAATTATTCCAATATATTTCAATTGATTTTTACCTAATATGGGCATTTTTACCTTTATAAAGCCACTTTTTAAACCTAATTATATGCATCCATCCTCTTTTGTGTCAATTTCATAAATTTAATCAAATTAAATTATAAAAATAAGACACAATAGGGCTGTTACCAATCAAATTAAATCAGTATCAACAAAATTCATCTTTGCAATATTGAATATTGATATTTAAAATTATTTAAAACAAGAAAACCGCCAGTAGGTGGCATCAAGTCACTGTTAATGAGCGAATCATTGAGATTGAACCGATTCATTCAAACGGCTGATTCATTCAAGGAAAGAAGCATTTGGTTATCTTAATCTATCCTAGTCAACTGATTCTTCAAAAAGCTGATTCACTCAGTAAGGAAACACCGCCGTGTGTGGCTTTGTTTTGAACTATTTTCGTTGGTGAAAGAGCAAAAACAGTCAATATGGTGTCTAAAATGTAAGTCACTTAATATTAACTTCGTTTATTAAAATTGTATAAAATCAATATCACATTTGTTATCATGCTGATATTTGGAGAAAAACTGCACTCTTGTGATATTTATTGCTAAATCACATAAGACTACATCACGCAGTGAAAGCGTGCACTCTAAACGCGCACCTGCACTAGTCTAATCTACAAGACTACATCACGTAGAGCAGCAGTCCCCAACCTTTTTTGCGCCACGGACCGGTTTAATATCAGACAATATTTTCACGGACCGGCCTTTAAGGTGTGGTGGATAAATACAACAAAATAAAATGATACGACCGGCATAAAAACGTGTATTTTTTAAATATAATAATAAACGTGAATCCAATGTGTAGGCCTACTCGCAACTTTATTAGCAGCGTCCTCGTAACATCGCGTCTAAAGACAACTGAGAAAGCCTGAACACAAACAAAATGCCCCCCAAAAGAAAAAAAAATCTCCATGTTTTCGGTGCTGATGCGTTCATGTAACATGTAAGGGTGGCGCTGCCAATAAAGCACCTAAAAGCTGTCACAACGAACCGGCAAAAGACATGATTATGAATATGTAAAATATAGCAGGAAACATTTTAATTGTTTACTAATAAACAAGTGTTTTCTGTGTCAGTGTCGGCTGGAAAGATGAAGTTGACGATGCTGACTCGTGATCTTTGCAGTAGTGAACGCGCCAGAGAGAAATGCACATTTCATACGAATTACATAAGCAGAGAGCAGTCTGTTTTCTTTCGTTTTGAATTGTTCGGTTTAAAAGTAGACATGACAAACTTTCTATTTATGTCTCAGGTCTGTGAGGCAAGTTGGCTACCTTATAGCTTAATTTCGGTTAATTTATGAGACGAGCTCCAGTTCACGCGCCGGCGCCTCCGTGTCATGATTATCTATTTTGTACTATATTTCTTATACTTATACTTATACTATTATACTTCTTATTTATTAAATCCAGGCAATTGGTTGATGAAACATTGATTAAAATTAAGATACAATTAATACAAAATTAAATAAAATTTAAAGACAGGCTTTGTGCTTTCTGTTTTAGGTTTCTGTGAATGTTTTAAAGCAGTCTTTTAGTGCCGCTTTCAGAGCGCTCACGTCCGTAACGGAGAACTGTCCCGTCTGTATCACTTTTTTTTTTTTTTTTTTTGTGGAATACATTTCTAAATAAATGCGAATTATAGTCCAGTGCGACTTTATTTATTCTTTCTGTGTGGCCCGGTACCAAATGTCCCACGGACCGGTACCGGTCCGCGGCCCGGGGGTTAGTGAGCCCTGACGTAGAGTATGCATGCACTCTCTGGGTGTGTGTGAGGGATAGGCTATACTCGATAATGCCAAATAGCACATCGATAAAACAACAATTCCGATATTATCGCAGACGATCAGTCGCAGAGCTACTTGATCCTTCAGGTGATCTGGTGAAACTACTGGATGAGTCATGTTTTAATTGAATTGAATAAAAGTCTTTCTAAATCTATCAAAGAACTAGTGATGAATCGGTGTAAACAGTAAACACACATTTTGATCCCCAGACACTTGCTTCTATTCTTTGTTAGTCTGTGCGTGTGTCCTATATTTTGTTTCTCTGCAGCTTATATGTCCTAGGGGAGTCAATACATGTAATTGTGGCTGTAATTAGGGGATGTGGCTGGGATGACATTAACATAATGGAGGGACAAACACAAATGAGCAAACACAGGGGCCGTTATCTTAAACACTTCAGACCCTTGGGACCCCCTGCCTTAATCTGAGCTGCAATCTCCAATAACTCCATTCACTCTAATATGCTTGTTCACTTACACACTTTCCTGTAGGACACATCGGTCTTCGCTTTCACAACTATCTTTACTTATTAGCAGTTTTTATTGAATGTTTAATATCAAAGTTGGTCTACTGTAATTTCACTTTAATGACATTTGGAGGTAACATAGATTTGATGGTCTAGAACAGGGATTTTCAACTCTGGCCCTCGAGGTCAGGCCACTTTTGTGCCAAGTTTAGCCCCAACCTTGATCAATCTCACTTGCCTGTAACTTTCTAGTGATGCTGAAGACCTTGATTAGCTTGTGTTTGATTAGGGTTGGAGCTAAACTCTTCAGGAAAGTGGATCTCTAGGGCCAGAGTTGAGAATCCCTGGTCTAGAACGTAGATAGGATTGTGTAGAACCAGTTGGTTTTCTATATGCAACCTGATGCAGGCGGCAACTGTGAGCCAGTGAAGTGAGCTAAAGAGGTGTAACCTGCAATCTCTTGCAAACCAAAGACCATAGGATCACAGGTATGGGCACGAACAAGATCAGGGTGACGTAAGGAAGTGCTTTGGGCCAATCATACACTGTTTACAGTAAGGCTGTTTTTGTGTTCCACTGCACTGCTTTTAATTGTTTTTCAATGTAAACGTGCTAGATAGACGTCATCGAACATTATGCCGCTTCTCGCTGCTTTTTCAGTGCAAAATGCATGTTTTGTTTATTTACTAATTGATAGATTGATAGATAGAAAGATAGACAGACAGACTGACAAAAGCCCTATTCGGACGGTAATCGTTTTAAATGTGGAGGTAGGCAATTGTACTAATTTCCCAAGCTTCATTATAATTTTAATCCCATCCTAGTTGACTAGCTTAGTAATTGTTCCAGACTTTTTCCTGGACTGGACGTTCATGTTCCAGTAGAAATTACAGTGTATTTTACCCTCTATAAAATGGCCTGTAAAAACAGCCGCAGTAGTAAATTGTCTTACTAGTAAAAAAGCCAGTGAAGTTCCCCAAGTGTCTGAACTGGATGTTGTTTTATAAGACAATACCAGAAATCGAAGACACTCGCTTCCAAACTTGGCTGTTGCTTATAGACTTGCGGACTTGGAGGGCTGAGAACCAAAGGGCACGAGTAGTGGATGGTAGTTCAGATAGCCAAGACTGTAATTAAATCAGAGCCGGCACCAGCAGAGCACTGAAGCGGGAGTGTCTGAAGGAACAAAAGGGGGTGATGACAAAACACAAAGTTTCCCAGCTTTTAAAACATATGTGGCCCATTCACGTATTTGCTGGACCGCTACTACTACTATTGGAATTCAGTCACACAGAACATGTTTTTGCTGTTAAAAACTTAAGACACAGGTCAGTGGAAAAAAGAAAAGTATTGAATAATATTACATAAAACAAAAGGGAAAATTGCATAGGCCACCATATTTGAAAATTCGATTCATTGCTATCAATGAAATAAGCACATTTCAGGCCACTAGATATAATTATATCTTAGACACGCAGTTTTACCATAAATACAATGATACCACCACCAAAAGTAATGAATTGTGCCTCCTTTACAATAAAACAAAAGCTCATTGCAACTGCGTCACTAATGTAACACACACTAATGTGACCCATTTAACCAATGCATAATTTTATGGTAAGTTAGCCTGAACAGTAACTGGTGACAAACAATAACAATACAGTGAAATAATCAACTAACTACGACCAAGCCCAATGCCATCATATCTTTAGCCTGCTCAGCAGAGCTGCATTCATCGTGGCGCGGGAAATTTGGGTGTCAAATTTGCCAATAAAAATGTGACTTTGTGAAACAGACTGTCCTTAAGTAAATTGTTGCTTTAGAAGCCTAATATTAGTGCTAGAAAGCCTATGCACTTGGCAATTGTGATTTTTTTTTTAATTTATTTTTTATTAGTATAATTGCAATAGGGTTCCAGCACATGTGTAACAATACAGTAGACACGCTAATATGTTGGCTTGACAAAGCGGTTGTTGGGTAGCCAGGATAGTTGCAATGCTGCCAGGGAGTCCTGGACAGTTGCCCAGGGTGTTGCTATGTGGTTTCTGTGGTGTTCTAGGTGGTTGCTAGGACGTTTCTTAGCAGCTGCTAAACACAAAAACATTGTCTGTCTACAGGAGAGCGTAGTTGGCCTGTTGTGTGAGTGCTGTAATGGCTGATGGAAACTTCTGTCTGTGTATGCAGTTATGCTGTGTTACCTGTCAAACATCATTCATCCTTACTTTTGCAATTTTGTAATTTTGTTTACACATCTTGATGTTGTTTCTTTTATTTTGTAAGTTACATTGCAAGTTAAACGTACTTAAACGTGTATAGGCAGTGATTTCTCTTATTTTAAAAATATTATCAAGCATTCTATTTTCAATGCAGTTTAATAAAATAAATGTAAAAAAATAACAGTAAAATGTGTAAAATGCCTGTATATAGGTTATATAACGGCACCGGTTTCTAAATATTTCTTTGTTTTAATAGTCTACTGCAGGGTTTCCCAAACGGTGGTTTGCTGCGCTGCGTGTTTCAGAGTGAAGTGTTTCACTGTGTTCGTTTATGTGAGTGCAGCTCATGATCCGGTCTTTTCAGTGTCTCGGAGAGGCACAGTTTGCACTGTCCATAAAATTACTGATGCCAGAATCCCTTTATTTTCACATACCCATCATTTCTAACATTGTTATGGACAGATTTGAAATTTTTATAAACCTGTTGTCAACTAAACAAAGACTTTCTGCAGTTTTCCTCCAAAAGGATTTTAAAACATAAGATCTATACTATTGTAACTTGAAGTGTAAAATTAAATTATTATAATTATTAAATATAATTTTTTTATTATAAAGTACAATTGTTTTATTACAATAGTAATTTTTCTTGCATCATCTAATGTTGGTTTCTAGAAAGGAAAAGAAAAACGTAAATTATATAAGCACAACATTTTTTTTCTTCAATTGTTCATATTTTTATCATTTTCATAATTTTTTTATTTAAAAAAAATCTGTCTTTTCACCATGTTATTTTGTTTTTGTGCTCATTGTAATGATCATCTATTGTGAAATTGTTCATGTTCAGTGTTGGGGTAACACATTACAAGTAACACAAGTTATGTAATCAGATTACTTTTTTTCCAAGTAATGGGTAAAGAAACACATTACCTTTCAATTTACGACAAAATATTTATTTTAAATAAGTAATGCAATTTTCTTTGCTTTCCCATTTATGGATTGACAGCTCTCCTGTCCCTCTGTTGAGAGAAATCAGGAGTAAGCGCATAAGCGATGGATGTGGGTGCTGTGAAAAAAGTTAAAACTAAACTGCATTTACTTGCACTTGCTCAAAAACAGCTCACAATTAATAAAACAGTAAAATGCAAACTCGGAATGTGGCGTAAACCTGCAATAATTAAATATGTTAAATAGCACAAATATACTTTTTAATCTCACTTTATTAACTAATGCTGTTTACCTTCGATGATTCAGTTCAACCATACAAGCAAAAATGTCTTAAGATAAACATCACACTTGTTTTCTATCCTTCTATTCTGGATTGCAGAATAATAGCCTTTTCTTCTGTGATCTGGCATAGCAGTTAAAGGTTTGTTTGAGCTGTGCCCTCTACTGTACAGGCGTGAATTTGCATTTCCTTCATCCTGAGGCGTATTCATTTCACTCTTGGTGGGAAAGGGTCTTTATTTTTGCCAAAAGTTTGTTAAAAACAAACAAGCAAACAAGCCCAGCCATGGGGCCTGATGTATAAACGTTGTGTACACACAAAAAAGTCATTGAAATGTGCGTACGCAATTTTCCATGCACATATTGGAGTTTATAAAAAATGAACTTTACACTCTAGACCATGTGTACGCACTCTTTTACTGGAGTGAGCGAAATAATGAAGTAAACAGAATGATTTAAACTGTTTTACATCTGATATACACATTTAGATTAATATATTGCACTCTCTTTGATGGAGGAAATCACTCAAATGACAAAGTCCTTATCCAGAAGTTAAACAAAAATGATATGAATTTACATATAAATGTTTTTGAACACTTTTCCTGTGGCACACTATGTTTTAATGACAGTGAGGAGTGCTAGGAGCGTGATAATTCCCTTATTATAATAATAAACTTATTTGCAGAACGCATGTTCTGAGAAAATATTTCTGGCGAGGACAATGATCAATGATGCACACTTTCATTCTGTGGTAGAGTGGTCCATTAGCTGGTTTGAAAAGGTCAGATGAGACAGTACTGTACAACCACTGCTGCGCGCTGTTGATGTTGTGTGCAGACAGACAGTAGCCTAATGATAACTCCCTCTGGGATTCTCCCAACATTACAGAACAAACAAACAAACAAACAAACATTGTATTTGAAGGATAGAATTTAAAGGCAAAACAGTAAGATTTCCATGTTTGTGAAAATGCTTTGTTTCAGTGACGCGCTGAGTAAGACAATTATTTTAACACTGAAAAAAAAATAACAAAAAATAGGCCTATCAATTTCCATTAAAGATATACTATATAAACATCCTAAAACATATGTTTACCTTATAGGCAAAATTGTATACATTTGGTTGTTTAAAACAATTATAAATAGCCACTGTTTGGCCAGTGGAAAAGATTGAGAATAACTCTTCTCTGAAAAGTATTTTATACAGTTTTTGATAGACTATATTTATTTGAAAACAAAACGAGGATATTAAATGATGTTTGGCAATGTAATGTGATGGCACAAATTGCGTTTATAGTCTGTATCTCATATTTTCCTAATGTCTTAGCTAACCGTTAAACACAGTATTCCTTGGATGGGGATATACATATGGAAATGATATGAAGATGGCGTTATGCATTGTAAAATGAGGTGTTGTAAGCTCCATTTATGGTTATTTTGCGGAGGAGACTGGGATTTCGGATTTCGCTGCCTGGGTTTTACTGGGATGAAATCTATGGACAATTTTATACATGAAGAGCCCAGGTGAGAAAAAAAGCAAAAGTATTGTGTAACATTGCTTTCCATAAAAATCGCCTAGCCTAGCCTAGTAGTTTCTTTTTTAGGGAGCAACGCAATATTTTAACGCATTTCTTTGACAAGTAACTTTCCCCTACACTGTTTATGTTTGGCATACTTGTACATACAGCAGGTGATCATGATTAAAATCACCCAGTCATTGGACAGATATCTATATTTACTTCCCATGTTACCTCTATTATCTAGTGCTGTTGAATTATGACAAAAATCATAATTGTTGATAATTTTCCTTGCTATTATAATCATTCTTATGAATGCTGATTAATAGAACTTACTTTACAATATTTTTTTTTTGCATTAGGGAACCGCGTGTCATGTACACATTTCAAAAGCTGAGAACCATTTCAGAATGAGTTAATTAATTATTGAAATATTAATTATTAGTTTTATGCACCAGTTATACAATACAGCAACTAAATGCTCAGTTTAATAACTTTTCTTTAAATTGTTAATAAATTATATTCAGCAAGTGAGCGAGGATTATGTCTGTGTGTTATATGGAGAGGGATGCAGATGATATCTAGGTGTTTTTATTAGCATAGAGAGCTGATAATCAATATAATGACTACAGTATAATGTTGTGAAAACTACATGACTAATGAGGATTATGATAATATGATTAGGCTAATGCAGAATGTGTGTGTGTGTGAATCACGGACCCATCAATCACTCTTACGGTTTAGAGACTGTTGTGCTGCGCTCAGGGACATATGCACATTAAAAGCACTTCCCTGGTGCTTCATGTTGGCTTTTCTCCTCAAATAGCCTTTTCATTTTTTCCCTGGATTTTTTTTTTAGCATGTTGTGGTTTGTTAACCTGCTGTATGCACTCTGACACAGACACATTTGAAGTGGTTCATGAGTGATTTGCATCCACGTTGCGGGACGTATGTGTGTGAGGATCAAAGGGGAAAGCGGCGTAGCGGGGGGCTTACAGACCCACGTGTGGTGTTGTTTTCATGAAAGATTTATCAGACCTCTAGGATGACAGCAGGCTTCTCCACACCCAGCACAATGTGTTTTCATGCAACATTTATTGAAAAAGACAACACATTGTAAAGCGATCTTACTGCCTTTTAAGGCTAAATTGGTTATTGTGGTGTGTGTGTGTGTGTGTTTGCCTATTTATGACAAATTTGCACCCTGACAGATGATTCTTTTTATAGGGATCATGTCCTAATTTGCATATGTTTATTATTATTATTATTATTATTGTAAAATGCAGAAAGTTTTCTATTAGGGTTAGGTTAGTGTGTGTGCATGCGCATTATATAGTACTATGAAACAGTTAGTATAGTAAAAATAGTACATAGTCAATATAATTTAGCAAATGACATTTGAAATGTATGCATTGTTATTGATTTGCAGAGCTTAAGTCTGTCAAGTCTTTTAGATTTGGATGCTGGTGGTGAGATGCACATAACAGAGATGCACAGATTAGATTATAGATGACTGTAACCATTTAATTTCGTTAACGAAAACTGACGAAAAATGTTCGTCGACTAGCTTTTTGACGATGACGAGACGACACCATTAAACATCTTTAGACGATAACTGTGACTATATCAACAAGTAATATCGTTGACGAAAAAAAAAATTAAAAACATAAAATCATACTAAAATGTAGTTAACACATAAAAACTTTACCAAAATCTTTCTTTTCGAATTTTTGTCGAAAAAAAGAAGATACAATATTACAGCCTCTTCGGCAATCTTTCATGTTTGTGGTTGCCAGATGTCAAGAGTTTAAATCCCCCAATCAGAACTTTTCTCCTAAAATGATCCATTTTCTGCCTGGTGTTTTACTCAATCTCTGGCAGTGTTGCACACGCACTCTCTCTACACTGCGGAAGAAGCGCCAATGATCTGACAAACACGTAAGCTGGAGTTCATATTCTACTTAAATGAAAGTGTCATTCAGTCAGTCTGTGTACTTTCACGAGCCGCTTGCACTGTTTGCTCTGACTAAATCTGCCATCAAACATTCTGTGATGAACTGTAATAAATCCAAACATGGATCTCGGCGATTGCTGAATAAATGCACTTACGCAGCTCTGTGTGACAATACAAAGCCTTTTTACTGTTGTTAGTAATAGCAAAACAGTAACCTAACTTGGAATGAATGGAATCACTATCAGGCATTTCACCGTTTTAATTTCAGAGAGAAGTTTCTAAAGTCAAATAAACCATGCGTATGAGTTTGTGCTTCTAGGTGAAAGATGTTCAATAATTCTGATGAAAAGTAAAAATGTATTTTTTAAATGACAACAATCATTGCGGTTATAATTTTGATCAAAATAATCATTATTATCAGTTTAACCGTTTTGCAGCATGACGAGTTTTCATTGACTAAAACTAAACAAAATCAGAACAAGGTTGACTAAAAATGATAAAAAATTAAAAAGTACATTTGACACAGGACTAAGACTAAAACTAAATAAAAAATAACACTGGTAACCATCAAATCTTGGGTTGACCAAGGTTGAGCGCTACTTGCGAAGATGCACTTTGATATAGCGCCACTTAGCGGTCAAAAGCTGCAAATGCATTTGTCACAGAAACAGCGCCGGTAATAATTCTGGTCGAGCACCATCTGTACTCACAATGTTTTGTCGACATTAGCTTGTTATTGTTATAAGTTATTGACGCAATTGCTCTAAAAACCATAAAAAGGTTATACTTTTTTTAATTAGATTTATTTAAATGTACGTGATGCTGACTTAGAATTATGCTGCTATCTTTTTAAAATAGACTTTTCATCTGAGTTTCGATTGTCGCATTTACAAATCTTGAAATGCTGGTTTTCCCGTCTTCAGATGTTTAGTGTGTTTGATATGGGGGTGGACATTGTGCGTGTGTGTGTGTGTGTGTAAGGACTGCTCTGGCCACTGCTAATCACAATGGAAACACCCCATGTGAGCAAAAGAAAGCTGGAACAATCCACTTACTGGCCTCTGTAATCTGGTTAACCATTAGGAGGTGGTTAAATCACACACACACACATGCCCGGAGCTTCTGGGCTGTAGGACGGGCACATGTTGTCAAAGGTTGCCAAGCTTTTAACATGTTAAGCATTTTCTGATTATGTTCACAATTCTTGTTTTACTGCCTTGTAGGGGTTTATTAGTTTAGTTTAATCATAAGCACAATCGCAGTCACTCACACACACAGAGATCCAGCCCTGGAGCGTGATGACGGCGCTCAGGCAAAACCAAATGAAATCCCACAATCCAATTAAAGTGATCTGCTCATGCTGAGCGGTGCAGTCGCCATCCACAACAAACTCATATCTAATCAGTAGTGCCTCACTACGGCCCTCTTTTACGGGCGTTTCGCAGGGACGCGCACACGCTGAGCTGAGCCTGATGGGCCTGTAATGTGTTTGCGCTGTTTTATGGGCCAGACAGACAGAGGGAGGACTGATTAGAACCGGAACAGCTGCTTATGAGATCCCGACATGACAGACCTCTTTCTGGATTTAGGAGCGTTATGGAAATGTGCTTGTCAACACATCCACTTCCCCGTTTAGCTACAGTGTGTGTTTATTTCACTGTCCCTTGTCACATGCTCTCTCTCTCTCTCTCTCTCTCTCTCTCTCTCTCTCTCTCTCTCTCTCTCTCTCTCTCTCTCTCTCTCTCTCTCTCTCTCTCTCTCTCTCTCTCTCTCTCTCTCTCTCTCTCTCTCTCTCTCTCTCTCTCTCTCTCTCTCTCTCTCTCTCTCTCTCTCTCTCTCTCTCTCTCTCTCTCTCTCTCTCTCTCTCTCTCTCTCTCTCAAACACCTTCCAAAAGACAGCGAAATACGAAATAGCACTTCACGTCAGTTCACTCAGAATTAAAATTTCCTGATACTTACCCCCACGTCATCCAAGATGTTCATGTCTTTCTTTCTTCAGTCGAATTTTTTTTTTCTCCATACAGTGGACTTGAAGGTCCAAATTGCAGATTCAATGCAGCTTCAAAGTCTCTACACGATCCCAGCCGAGGAATAAGAGTCTTATCAAGCAAAAACATTGGTCATTTTCTAAAGAAATAAACATTTATATACTTTTTAACCGTAAATAACCGATGGTTTGGCTAGATAAAACCTGCATGTCCGTGTGAATTGGATGTCTTTATTTAAAAATAAATAAATAAATAAAAACTGTAGGTTACAGCGCTAACTTCCTTTGTATTGATATTTAAAAAAAAATTGCCATCTGCTTTATAAGATATTAGCATTGGCGATCAAAAAACAAAACAAAATTGGTCGATCACTAATTTTGACTTGTAACACAGTTCGTAGAAACAAAATATCTCATTACCAAATGCACTTCCTAGCACTCTAATGGCGCTCAATGACCCGCGAGCTTCTGAAGAGTTTACATCGTCTTGCTTGCATCTGATCCAAACCTTTTTCTCGACACAAAGATTATCATCTGTGATGATTGTGAAACTGAGCATGAAATTCTGCGTCTAACGGGTTTCATTTCACTGAAGCTGTGCGTGCTCATAGGAATTCCAGTATTATGACAAGTACTTAATCAATAGATGCTCTAACATATAAGTGTTCTTATTCTTGTAATAAACATGGACCAGATCAGAATCAATGTCCACAGCTAATACAATTGAGAAAAATAGCAAGCTGTCTCTATTGGGTCTTTTTTTTTTTTTTTTTTTTACATTATTATTTATGGGTTTTAACTGAATAGCAAACTAGCAATAATGGGACAGTTGTTCTCATCTGTCAGATTTTCCTCCCACAACGCCTCGTTTTGACTTTCTCCTAGTCTTATTGTGTGCAATTTGATTGATATGAGATATTGAGATCCATATAGTTTTGATTTACCTTATACTGTTTAATCATGCGTTATGTAAACAGCTCGGCTGGTTCTCTTGTACTTCTCTTGTGGCGCGAGTGTACGTTTCTTTAGAGATAGACAGATTGTTGACATCACTCACTGTGTTACAGCTTTGAAAATGTAAGAGTGTTTGAAAGCTGTTTAATTTGCAGCTGTACACACGGGCAGGGAAGTGTGTGGGTGCCATGTTTACCATTCAGACCGAAATGAATCAAGTTGATAAATTATGGACAAGAGATTGTTATGACTTCCCCATTAGTCAGTTTGCTATTTTCACCAAACTGCCCAATGTAGACCTTTGAAAGGCTTATTAGAGGTGAATTAAAAAAGCAACGCACACTTTTATCATGATTGTGTTTTTTGGGTGTGTTTTCATGTTTTCATTTAGTGTGATTACAGTGTTTCCCACAGGATTCTTTTTAGACTGGCTCTCAACTCTTTTGATTTCAAAGACCCCACTGTCCAAAGACAATATTTGAAGATATTTCTGATAGTGTTGCTATAATAACAAAACTGCTCATTTTCAAGCTTTTGGCAATATAGAAAAATAATTCCAATAATTGTTATTATAATGAATACATTTTATAATTGAAGTAACTCAGTGTTATTCATGGTTTACACTGTTTATTACCAGTGAATTTACACTAGTTTTCTAGTTTGTGATTGGAGTTTTTATTTTTTTTTAATTGTTTTTAAATCACAAATAAAAATGTTTGCCCAATACAATATTATATAGCTTGACAAAAATGCATGTAAATTCCTTAAAAATGTAAATGATGTATGAAAAAAAAGACTTATGCTTTGTTTTTAATTGCCTTGACCTGGAAAGTTATCACACTTTTCAAATTCCCTCATACAGGACAAGTAGTCCAAGAGCTAAGAAAAAAAAATGGTAGTTGTTAATGGGATCAAATTACATTAAGAAATATGATTTCATCTTTGCATGTTGATTTTTTTTTAGCTGGATGGTTTTGTCTTATGTTAAGACTGAAGCTCCCTTGTGGGCCCTGGTTGAGAATCGCGGCTTAAAGGTGCTCTAAGCGATGTCACGCGTTTTTTAGGCTGAAAATGTTTTTGTCACATCCAGCAAACATCTCCTCACTATCCGCTAGCTGCCTGTCCCCTGAACACACTGTAAAAAAAACTCTGTCTCTATAGACAGCCCAGGCTCCACAAACGACAACAAAAACAAACTGGCCCAGCCTGGACCACGAAACATAACAAACAGTGTTCCAGCCAATAGTGGAGGAGAGAGAAGCATGATGAGGGAAGTTAGCTAGAGGAGAGATGTCCTAGACAACGACTAACGTTAGAATTATATTCTCTTGAATTTTGATATGGCCGACACACGACCAAAGAGACGACGTTCCGATGAACAAATAGCAAAGAAGAGGGAAAAGGAGATGGAACGCACAAAGTCCCGAATTTACATCGGAAAATGTATGTAAATGTATGTTCTGTTTCAGGAAGCACGGAAAGGAGGGGAAGGGGACGGGATGATGAGGAGGGAGGGATTCGTTTTGTTTGACAATACTTCGAACGTCAACAAGAAGTGACGTCACCCAATTTTCTTCACTTGCAAGCGTTAAACACTCAAGCTTTTATTCTGGTGGAAAACTGCAGGGAGACCATTGAAGGTCAAGTATGCAGTTTCTGCGACACTAGTGGCACCTAGCGGAATTACAAAAATAAAGCTTATTTTAAAACAAACTCGCAAACGTGTTTCGCCTCCCCCAACTCAAACATTACAAATACAGCACAACAACAAATATAACAAAACACAACAAAATAAAGGTTCATATTAGGAATATTTTAGTGTGTAGTTTTGTGTCATGAGTAAGCAATTGAGTAGGCTAATCTGGCGCCGCCTGCTACATTAGCCACGCACCAAACTCTGGAAAGAGATTGAGCGATCTGAGCGGACCGGTCTCAATGTTTAGATGGTGCATGGGGGGCTCAATGTTTACACTTCTGGGGGAGATAAACCCATGAATGGCATACTAATAGTAGTCAATGAACAATAAACTGGGTTAAGAGCATGTATTTTAACATAAAAAACTTACATACTTCACCTTTAAGTTTATGTGTTCTGTTTACTTAATGGTTTATAATCACTTCTCATTACAAATTTAGTGAAATGCTGTAAACTTTTATCCACAAAAAATAATGAAGATTATGTGAATGTGAAAATGAACCTGACGTAAGTTGCGTCCTCATGTGCATGTTAAACTTGCAACACATGCAGAGATTCATTTTGCAATGTTTAGTATGAACCGAGAAAACACCAGATCACCAGCTGTACGCATGCAAATGAACACGGTTCTGCGCATCGCTCTGAAACACACACCGCAGCAGACTATAATTGCTTGTGTAATTAAGTCACAGTCTTTTGCGATTTGATTATCGCACTAAGCCATATCACAATTTTTTTTTCATATTTTTAATTGTATGCAAAAAAAATAAATAATAATTGCTTCATTATGAAACTGTGACAGGACATTTTTTGGTCACTGCATTCAACACAGATTGTCTTTAGCATAGACCTTATTTTATGTGACAAACTGATTTATTAAACATCTACTCTAGAGGGTATTTGATGATTTTCCATTGTAGATTATAAACACGTCCTTTTATTTATGCAGGCTATTTCCTTTGTAATTTTAGCCTGTATGGGATCAGTAGCCCATATTGTTCTGTAGCTCTCTTTGCATCACCAAAGAAACACCTCTCAGCCTTCCACATGAAGTCACAGAGCAAACCCCAAAGAGCAGACGCCACATGGCAGCATAGCGCTTGAGGCCAGATTGGATTTTTTTCCCCCATCCTGAGGAAAGAGAGAATAGGGGTCTTACTGTCCCTTCAAGCAGGGGACAGCGGAGAGATATTCATAAAGGTGGGCTCTGATATGAATAAGAATCGAGAGTCCAGCTCCGATAACCCACGGGTGGCCAGCGCCCCTCTGCCCAGTGCTTGGTCCCTGACAAAGACGGCTTTGTGACCACTTATCCAGTCTGTACAGTGGTGGGAGCTCATACGGATAATCGCTCTAATCTAGTTAAGGTTAAAAGAGGGCCATGACTGAGAGCTGGCCTTACACATACAAATCTCTGCGCGCAAATCCGGTTTTAGGCCCAAAACAAGAGAGGTGTCATATTGATTATTCTAATAGGAAGCTAGCAGCGCTGTTTACCTCCAGCCAGCCAGTCACATCAGACAGATGGGAAGAGAGAGGCAGAAGGAGAGAAAGAGAGAAAATAATCACTCGGTTAATGCATTATGTGTATTCATGTATTACATTAGTATACATATTTATAGAAATAGAGCAGAGATAATTGAGTAATAGGGCATCTTCCTGTATTAATGCCATCTAAATTCCCTAGTGTATGGCTTAATGAGTGGCATGAGTGGAGTTGCTCAGTGTGGTGGAGTACATGTACTAACCGCTAGGCCATAGCACCAACCTCATTGTTTTTCCTGTCAGTGTTTTCAGTAGGTGGTACAAATAACAGTACAATTTCACGGTTCTCTGAACCAATTTTGGTTTCAGAGCAAAAACTGTTAGAACTATTTAAATATTTAATTTATTTACAAAAAAAATGTAATTGAATTTATTAATATCAGATCGGATCTCTCGCACTGGAAGCTGTCCAGTCCAGTTCTGTTCACACAGCGCAGGTTTTCTGAGAATGCGGTTGTGAGTCCTGAAAATGTACAGGTATGAGAGTCTGGTTATAGAATGCGATTAACACTCCCATAAATAATTGATCTGTGCGTGAACGTAACTGTAAGGACTCAAATACTGGACTCACAAATGTATTCTGTTGCTGTGTGAATGTGGCCTAATTCGCCAGTGGTTCCCTCAAGATTTTCATATGGGTTTATATAATGGGGTTTTTCAGTGTAGGAGTAAGGTCTGTGGTAGGGCTGTGTATCGATTCAGATGTTCCAATTCGATTCGATTTCGATTCGCAAGCTCTAAATTCAATTCGATTTCAATTCGCAAGCTCTAAATTCAATTCGATTTCGATTCTCGATTTGATTTCGATTCTAAATTCGATTTCGATTCCCGATTCGACTCAATGGATATAGATTTAATACAAATACTATATTTATAAAAAAGAACAGTGAACATAAGTTTACAAGTGGTTAATTAATAAAAAGAAATTAAGAGCCACAAACCTGTATATTAAACTCTTTTTATTTTAGGGACACTTGGGTATATAACCCAACTTCAAATGCATACAATGAATAGACAGGGTTTTGATACAAGATGAAAAATTTATGCTGAAAATTGACAAGTCAGAACAGTCACATGCCTTGATCAATCAGGATCAGGTTATTTTATGTTTAAGATAAAACACACATAAAATCTCACAGCATTAGCTGTAACATGGAGACTGCAAGGCTATAAACAGTGCTAATACTGGCTTTTGGGTGATAGATAAACAAATATGGAAAAAAATCGATTTGTGGCTTTTGAGAATCGATTTTGAATTGACCACATTTTAAAAAACGATTATTCGAAAAATCGATTTTTTTGCCCAGCCCTAGTCTGTGGTAAACATAAGTTGACGATACTTGGACATTTTGTTCTACAACGTAAATTACACACACTCACACCCCAAATGTTCTTATATAGTTACTTATTAGAAACAATTTTTTTTTTTTTATTAACAGAACAGCTTCAGAATTTGTGTTTTTGATTTAGGTGTCTGTATATCGTGCAGCCTTATCATATTCAGCAAAAGACAGAACTATATAATGCAAGCACTGTAAAAGGTTTTGCTCAACACAGTCACACTGATATCGCAAGACAGCTTTTCATCTCGATGAGAAATATCGTCACATTTTATTATTGCGAATTCTCATGGGACGAGATCTCGTCACACCCTTATCAACTGCCAATGAGTTCGCACTGAACAAAATTCTGGTATTTTGAGAGGCATTGAGTGGATTCTGACTTGTGTAAACACGTCTGATTGGCCATAGTGTTCACGCACTTAACATTGTCTACAATGCTTCAAAAATCCTGCTGTAAATAGAAACCTTTGATGCTCTTCACAGAGCGAGCACTATAATTCATCTGTTTTGAAAGCTGCTGCCTAACAGTGAGTACCAAGAAGAGTCGGTACTCAATACTATCGGTACTGCAGAAAGAAATATCATTACATTTTTTAAATTTGGTGCTGGTGCCGGTTCTTTTGACAACACTATAATTATAATTAAAATAACAATAAACAACAAAAATAATGACCTAGTTATGGCATGAAAATCTAGATGGCGCAGGCTGATAGGTCTTTAACTCATTCGGTAGCGATCACATCATTATCTGCATGGCACAGCTAATTGGTTGCTATTGCATTAATGACATTAAGTCAACATTCAAACAAATACCAGTGTGTTGCTGTTAGCAGTATGCAGCACGCTTTCAGAAACCCTCCTCCTTCCCCAACTCCACCTGTATCTAATGTATGTTACATTGTATGTTACATTCACAGCAAAGTCTGTTGAATGTATTAGCAGTAGCGAGTCTCTGAAGTGCTTGCTCTGGAGCAGCAGCAGTGTAGCAGATCAAATCCGCCAAGACCAAATACATTAACATTGCCATATCCATTACCATGCCAATCTCTATTACCGCACCAATCTCCCGAGAGTTATCATGGCAGAATTAATGCTTCACTTTGTGGCTTCAGACTCTCCTTACCCTTGCAATAAACAATTGTTCCATCAAATACTACAGTTCATCTGTGTTGCAAGCGTACTAATGAGAATAACTATATTTGGTTTGTCGTTTTTGAGCTTTATTTTCTTGACTATGCTATTTAGAGAGTAAAAGATGGGAGATAGAACAGATGTTTTAGAAAAGAGGTGTACAGCCTTGTGTTTTTCTTAACACTGTGTGTGTGTGTCAGGTTGGAGATGTCACATTGCTGTAGAAACTCGGTGGACAGATGTCTATATTATTCAGTAATGTGATGAAGCTGATTACCTTGTTAACTCCAGTGTCTAAGTGCATGGGTGCCGTTTGCAAATTAAGTGCTTGTTTCTCCCTCCTTCTCAATTCCTCTTTGATACTGTTTTTATTCGGTGCCAGCACCATCTTTTTACATGCTGCCATGACAGATGCCATGGCATTGTCCAAATGCAGTGTTGGCAGCAAGAATATCTCCATGAGCCGTTTCAATACCTCCTGCCCTGCTCATTGTGCTCTAACCAACTGAGCTCTGCCTCAGAAGAAGAAAAAAAACTGCAAGTTTGAAAACAAATTGTCATTCCATACAGAAACTTATTGATTTCATTGTGATTATTTAAATAAAATTGAGTGAGGATATAAAGAGAGTATTGGATTTCCACCCACTGTCTTTCTCCTGCTGTACATTATCTTCTTCCTTTCAACCAAAAGTCTTTATTTTATTCAAAATTGTGGCTTTGAAAATAAATGTGTTTTCCTTCAGAATGGTCTGAGGCACAAAGTGAAAGTGTAATCTATCGTTCCTTTTGTGACTGTATTCAAATCCCAAGTAATTATTTGATCAGTTGTATAATCTCCTAAAGATAGTTCTTAACAAAAATCATGGGCGTCGGAACCATTGTATATGGGTGGGACAAGACCCACCCACTTTTTAAGACCAATGATATTATACCCACTCACTTCTACCGTCTCTAATTTTACCATCCGCGCATTTGTCTGTTCGCTTTTCAGAGCGCCGTGAGTCAAATCCATTCCACTTGAGGAATTAAAATTAATATATATTTTTTTATTAAAATTAATAAGTTAAACTCCATTTCCGCTGAATCGCTACATTATATTTCTCAACGAGCCGCAACTGACGAAAGTAACCGCAACTGACGAAAGTAATATTAGGGGGATAATCCACGGATAGCTGTGCATTTAATGCACAATGTGGAGGCAAAGAACCGTCCGACGTGAAGTGGAGTTTAGTTTACTTGTTTAATTAAAAGGCACCAGAATACATGAAATGGTATTTATTCCAGTAACATAGGACCCACCCACTTTTTTTCTTTTTTTTTTGACGCCCATGACAAAAATGTGGAAAATCAGTTATCTTCATTAAAAAAAAAAAAAAAAAAAAAAAGTTTTTACCAAAATCAAGGTTGAAGGATTTGACTCCCATTGCTCAATTCCCTTGTGTTATACAATGTTATACAAGTTATACAATGGTATCCCTTGAAAGAATTTGATATGGAATTTTAGGAAGAGTTTGTTCTGGATAAAAGGAAATAGTTAAATATCAGTGAAAAATTTTTGAAATTGCTAGTCATCCTTATTTGTTACCCTGTCACCCATTATTCACACTAACTTAAGGAATATTTATTCCAGAATATTATTTATTCTCTGTCGTGTCATTCCAAACACGTATGACTTAATGGAACACTAACAAATTATGTACTTAGGAATGTTCATACAGCATAAAAGCTCCAAAAAGTCAACTAAAAATTAAAAACTATTGCACTGAAAGTCTTCAGTACAGAAGAAACACTAAAACTACACATTTTCTCAAAATTTGGGTTGTGTGAAATCAAGTTTCAAATCAGGTGCAACTATGATCTGTCCTGTGACAGATGGGTGCAACTTCAGTCAGAGCCATTTTCTTCGTTTCAGCGCTGGTGTAGTTAATGCGTTGGCCTTTGTAGGACACTCAACTCTCATTCGAGCTTACATACTGTCAAACCTGTTGCCTCACAGTGCGTTTTGTCAAATTGGACGCAAATCATTGAAAGCATAATATTTTTTTTTTTTTTTTTTTTTTTTTTTTTTTGACAGCCTCAGTTCCCACAAAATTTTGCTTTATGGAAAGGAGCAGTGAGAGCATTCTTTAAAATATTTCCTTTTGTGTTATTTAAAGCCAACAATCACTTACATGGTCACATACCCGTAATCTGAGTCCTGTTGCGTAAAGCTAGTTGAACAAATGTGAGTTTCAGAGTGGGTTTGGAGTTGACCAAACCAAACATATTCAACCCGGTTTCAGCAGTATCACTATGCTCGCTATAAATGTTCTCTGTCACCTTAGGGTTTTATTCAGGGTTTTTGATTAACTCTGGAGTGTGTGACATCTGAAGCGAACATCCAATCACATGAAACATGCAGAGCGTCAGTTTGATTCACTTCTTACGAGAGTCATGCAATTCACTTCTCTGCTGAAGATTAAGAAAATCATTCTACTATAAATAAATAAATAAATAAATAAACACATTTAAAAGGCAGGAAGAAACACCACTGCTGCAGTGAAGGTTTGAGAAAGAAAATATCTAACTATATCAATGCAAGTACATCAACTGAATTTATATAGATAATAAATTAATCAAAGCTTTATTTATATTTATTTATAATTGAATATAATCATAAAGCTTTTATATGTACATTTGTAATAATTTCAATAAAAACCTTTTTTTTTATATAATTGCTCATGTGTGTAATGCATCAATTGTATAATATAAGTAATATATAATCATGTAATATAATAAATAAGTAAGGCGATGTAATTAAAAATCTGGCCGATTTTCTCTGTAATTTTCTTTCACTGTGAACGGCTTTAATTTTGCACTTGACACCCTAGGGCCCTGTCATACACCCGGTGCAATGCAGCTCCAGGCGCGACGCGAGTGTGTTTTGCTAGTTTCATCCCCGACGCAGTTTTCATTTTCACGTTCTGCGCCACATTGTTTAAATAGCAAATGCATTTGCGCCCATCTGTGCGCCCATGGGCGTGCTGGTCTGAAAACCAGGTGTGTACAGGCACACTGTTGGTGCGTTGCTATTTTGAGGCACTGAAATAGACTGCGCCATTGACCAACTGAAACCTGGTCTAAAGTCAATGAGCGCGTTAGTAATATGCGCCTATAGGCCGGTCCACAACGCACGTGTACTTTGACCCATAGATGGTCTGCTTGTGAGCTTTAACCTCGCGCACGAGCAGATCTATATCATCTCAGGAGAAGCGTTCAGTTTTTCCGTTTGCAAATTCTGCCATGTAAATAGCGAATCCGCCATGGCACGAGCACAACTGGCTTTTAAAGGGAATGGGAGATGAGACTCTGATTGGTTTATTGCACGTTACGCCCAAAACACACCCATTACTCATTAAGAGAATAGGGACAACCCTTTTAGACCATACGTCTGGCGCGCCGACCATTTTTCCCGTCGTTAAACTAGCAAAAGTGGATTCGGACAGTCCAAATGAACTTGCACAGTGCGCTTTAAACCATGCACTTAGATCGTTAAAATAGGGCCCCTATACTTAATATTTGGTAGCACAGTCTTTGGTTAAAATAACTGCAATCAAGCAGTAACCTTTAACATCGGAGAGCTTCTTGCACCTCCGTACAGGCTGTCTTTCTCACCCCTCTTGTGCAAACTGCTTCAGTTCTCCCATCTTAGAAGGGTGTCTTCTCATAACTGCTGTCGGATTCGGGTTTTAGATCTGGACTCATTGCTGCAGAACAGTCCAGTGTTTGTCTTGAACCATTGTTGGGTGCTTTTTGAAGTGTGTTTGGGGTCATTGTCCTGCTGGAAGACCCATGACCTTCAATGACGTCTCTGCTTTCTGACACTGCATCCAACGTTGTGTTACAAAACACATTGGGATTCACCATGCACATGTTCAAGGCAGCAAAGCCTCCATGTCCGGCTGTAGGGAAGGTCTTGTTTTCTGTGAAAGCTTAATTTAGTTTTAAACTTCTTCACAACATTATGTACAATGGAAACCGGAACATCAACGTCTCTGGAGATGCTCCTGTAGCCTTGAGATTACCCAGGCTTGGCTACAGTCTTGTGTCTTACCTCCTCAAGATTATTTTCTGGGTTTCTTTTATTTGTCCACGCTTATTGCGGTACACACAGAGACACAAATCAATGGAAATAGTCATTTGCTCTAATTAAACTGGCTGAATATGTGGTTTTATACTGCAGGCACTTTCAACTCACCACTGGTCCAAAGTAAATGAGAATCACTCTTTAACGAAAGATAATTCAATGTGGAATTACCTAAGGTGTAGTAAATGTAGTAAAATGGTTATAATCTCAACAGTTTTCTAAAACAAATTGTGGACTATTTGAAAAACGACCAGTGTCAAATTTTTGCTCTAGACTACGTCACTTTACTCAAAACAGATTGAATTTTGGTTTGCAATCTCTAACACAGAATCAAACTTTCTCCAGAGTAGCCATGTAGCGTGAGTTACCAGAGTAATGAAGACCAGCAAAAAACAGTCCACTTTCTTGAGACTGATAAACAAGAGTTTGCTCAGACTAAACTCACACTTACCGGGGTAGCCACAGAAACCGGCTTCATGCAACAGGCCATGATATGTTTTCTTTATCTTATTGTGGCACGATCCAGACTGTTGGCATAGTTCATTATTTAATATGTTAGAGTAACAGTTTAATACTTTCATGTAGGTATTGGTAAGTTCTTTTAATATGTATTAATAATATAACAGGCTCACTGATGCAAGGAAAAGCAACTTATGCAGGAGCCTGAGGGCAGAATATAAAGTTAATGTCAGATAACACTGCAATTATGCACGGGTGTATTAGCCTAGTTTTTACTGTTCGCAGAAATCGTGGTGTTCAAGCAATGAGTTGTTTTAATAGGCTGATAAAACTCAACTTAATCTTTATTTATGAAGCACTTTCAGAACTACCAAAGTGTTGTACAGAGAGAGAACAAAATAATTACATAAAACACTGCATAAAAGAAAACTAAAATAAATCAACTAACCTAAATCATAATTTTCATTATTCAAAGTCATCAAAAAGGTAGTATTTTAAAAGTAGTCAGTAAGACTTGCTCTGTGTACAATGTCCTTTGAAGTCCTATGATTTCTTCAAATAATATGTGTGATTTTCTGAATGGCAACTGCTCTTCAAGCAAAGTTATTATATGGATTTGTAGACACAAGAGTGTGTAAATAATTATGTAAGTTTTCATTTTTAGATGAAATGTTCCTTTAAATATACAGTTTGTCCAATAGTTAAAATTTGGTCTTCATTTACTTTATTTCTTTCCAAACTCAAAAAAAAAAAAAAAAAAATGTATTCTTCAAAATATCTCTCTGGTAACACTTTACAATAATGTCCACTTAGTTGACGACAGTCAATGCATTAACTAAAAATGACCAATACATTTGTTACCATATTTATTTATCTTTGTTAACATTTGTTGTTAAACATATGTTCATTGTAGCTCAGGTCCATTAAATAATATTAACAGATACAACTTTTGATTTTAATCATGCATTAGTAAATGTTGAAAAGAACAATAACTAAGAATAATAAATACTTTAGGAGTATTTTTCAGTTAACAAATGGAAACTCTTTGTAAAGTGTGACCATCTTTTTTGTGTTCTAAAGGAGAAAGCCATACATGTTGACAATGGCAAGATGGTGATTAAAGGGATAGTTCACTTTGAAATTAATTTTTGATATGTTTTAGCTTACCTCAAGGCCATCCAAGATGTAGGTGTCTTTGTTTCCGCAGTAGTTTCAATTTTGATATTTTTAGGTCAAACCGTTCTTGTCTGTCAGTCATATAATGCAGGTCGATGGTCACTGTTTCAAAACACAAGCACAGAGTCCAAATTAAAACAATTCCCCATCGTCCAAATGAAACAATTCCCCATCATAAGTACACATTGATGGCCTAAGACACGAAACGAGCGGTTTGTGTGAGAAAACGAACAGTATTTATATCGTTGTTATCTCTTGAAAACAACACACGTCCAAA
The DNA here is from genome assembly GCF_964197995.2 of Scardinius erythrophthalmus. Lineage (NCBI taxonomy): Eukaryota > Metazoa > Chordata > Actinopteri > Cypriniformes > Leuciscidae > Scardinius > Scardinius erythrophthalmus. The sequence continues at coordinate 41,638,628 of NC_138227.1, forward strand.
TGATCTGACGCCGCGGGCAGGTATAGATATATTCATAGATGTTGCCTTGGCTACGGTTTCGTTCCACTGAACTGCAGTAGCGAAGGCGACATCTAGTGTATACATCTATACCAGCCCACGTGCGGGTATAGATGTATACACTAGATGTCGCTTGGCTACGGTTTCGTTCCTATGAACTGCAGTAGCCAAGGCGACATCTATGAATATATCTATACCCGCCCGCGCCGTCAGATCATTTGGACGTGTGCTTTTTTCAAGAGATAACAACGATATAAATACTGTTCGTTTTCTCACACAAACCGCTCGTTTCGTGTCTTAGGCCATCAATGTGTACTTATGATGGGGAATTGTTTCATTTGGACGATGGGGAATTGTTTTAATTTGGACTCTATGCTTGTGTTTTGAAACAGTGTCCATAGACCTGCATTATGACTGACAGACAAGAACGGTTTGACCTAAAAATATCAAAATTGAAACTACTGCGGAAACAAAGACACCTACATCTTGGATGGCCTTGAGGTAAGCTAAAACATATCAAAAATTAATTTCAAAGTGAACTATCCCTTTAAACCAAATTGTATTTTTGTAGGTGAACTATGTATTCATTTTTAAACTCTCATCTGGCTCTTGAACACTTGTCTGCCACGGAAAGAGCATCTCCGACCACATGCTGCCCTCCATTCCTCATGAAAACAGAAGAGAGCTCCAGTCTTGTGTTCGGGGCCGATCGTGGCAGAGTTGTCATCTAACCCTCCAGTCTTTCTTTCACTTCTTTTGTGTCCTATGAAGAGTTTTCCTGGTTTTTAATGGATTTTGAATCTTTGCTGTGCTAGGATTATGCTAAGAGCCCAGTTTTGTTATTTATAAATCTCTCTATCCCACCCTCTCTGTTTCTCTCTCTCTGTCTTCCTTTTTAGGGACTTGAGCTCTAAAAGAAGGGAGGTTTTGATCTGATTAAAGACTCACTGGCCAGCCTTTGCTATTATCAACCTACTTATGCTGAAATGTGATGGCGGCAGCCTTACCAGCATACTTGTGTGTGTGTGTGTGTGTGTGTGTGTGTGTGTGTGTGTGCCTGCCCCTCCTCTCTGAACAGTTTAACAGAGAAATCAAAAGGGCCAGCAGTGCTATACACTCAGGAACACAATTTCAATTTCAATTCAGTGCCGCTGCTAAGTACGTGATATGGAGATGACAATCAACCTCCTTGTCCTCCATTTTATTGCACAGCCAAGTCTATCACTCTGCCACGCTCTCCTCGGCTCTCCTGTCATTTCCCTGCCACACAGGAAGCCAGAGAGACATTGATGAGTGGATCATATGGATGAAGGATGCATCTCTCCATTATCATCATCTCCTTTAATAAACCCACCATAGTTTTTTTTAATCAGGCATTGGACAACATATGAGCACTCACTGACACATTTGATGATGCATAATGTGACTTGCTTGATCTTGAACTTTTCTTCATATTGCTCTCTTTCTCAGTCTGTCTTCTCTTTTTAAATGAGAACCTTAAGGGGTCATTTTTGTAAAATATTAAAATGTTTTTGAATTTCTTTTTTTTTTTTTTTTTTTTTTTTGGTTTAAAAAAAGTCAGACATCCATAATACATCACCATTTTCTGGACTAAAATGCTCAGTTTCGCAGCTGTTTGCCCTTTGAAAATACCATGCAATTAAAATACCCAGATTTTTACCACAAGAATCTAAATTAAATCCACATTAACAAACTTAAAAAAGCTCTTAATTTACACAAAAGAGAACACATTCATCTATCGCTATTGACAAAAAAATAAAATAATTTGACCATAAAATATTATTTATTGGTAATTAATTAAATAATTAAGATGGTCACTTAACCAAATTGTTGTAAATTGAACAAAATCTCACAGGTTTCATAACTGTCAATTTCACCAGATTACAAATTTATAACTGAAATTAACCAAATGTATAATTAATAACAAGTTGAAACTACAAGTATATCCAACCTTACCCAGATACATATAGTACGCTCACGTTAAGCGCTATGTATAGCAAATCTCTTCTACTTGATTGTTTATATATCATTGAAAATAAATGTGAACTATATTATTGCCCAGTGATATATTAAAAGTTGTACAAACATACAGTACACACTATATAGCAAATCTTGGCTGCTTGATTGTTAATATTGTTGCAAAAATGTAAACTAAACTACTAAGCCATGAAGATATAAAGATATTTTAAACATTAACATGATATACTGTAAAGCTGCTTTGAAACAATGTGTATTGTGAAAAGTGCTAAATAAATGTGACTTAACTTGACTTAAAACAGTTCAGATGAAATTATTATGGCAAATGTTGATGTTCAGATGTGAAGTCCAGATTAATAAGAGCATAACCATTCAATAAATGTGTTAAGATGAGATTTACATGGTATTTGGAGTGAATTTTACTGACATATATCTGAAAATCTACATCCATATTATATAACAAAAAATTAAATAAAGGCATTTTTATAACATGTCCATAGTTCATGCAATGAGCAACACTTGTGTTTGCCAGGACACCTTTGTGAACTTTATAAATCGACTAAAAATCACCTTGACTGTATCTGGTTAAAAACTCTATCTGAAAAACAGCCCAGTTTATAACTACTTTTTTTGGGCCAATGTAGATCACATTTAAAGCTCATCACGCGTATCATCTTGACCCGGGCCACCGCTGATCGAATCGGTGCCCTGTGCAAAATAGCCGCTTTCCAGGGTTCACCTTCGGTTGAAATGCCCCTGCAAAAATGATATGGTGCCCTCCTTAGGATACGCTTTGACCTGTCTGTAGACACCTGTAAGACACTGGCAGGGTTAAAGTGGGCCAGAACAAAACCACTGCCTACTAAAGCTGTACATTAATGCATCTGTGTTGAGCGCTGGGCTAAAAGCTTGAACTCTGCTTTTCACCGACTTTTCAAAATACAGGAAGATTTTCTGAATACAGAAAAAAATTGTTTTGGAGGTCTCCTACAACAGGTTTACATGCATCAAAGGTCAAAAAAGGTTTATACATTGCACATCACCACATTTTTCAATGATTCTCAAACGACTCGCTGAATGAATCAGTCTCTCAAAATCCCTCCTTTCCGAGAGCTGCTCTGCTCTGATTGGTCAGATGGCCCAGTCTGTTGTGATTGGTCTGCTCGATTGGTCTGCTCTGCTCTGATTGGTCAGATGGCCCAGTCTGTTGTGATTGGTCTGCTCTGCTCTGATTGGTCAGATGGCCCAGTCTGTTGTGATTGGTCTGGTCTCCTCTGATTGGTCAGATGGCCCAGTCTGTTGTGATTGGTCTGCTCTGCTCTGATTGGTCAGATGGCCCAGTCTGTTGTGATTGGTCTGGTCTCCTCTGATTGGGCAGATGGCCCAGTCTGTTGTGATTGGTCTGCTCGATTGGTCTTCTCTGCTCTGATTGGTCAGATGGCCCAGTCTGTTGTGATTGGTCTGGTCTCCTCTGATTGGTCAGATGGCCCAGTCTGTTGTGATTGGTCTGCTCTGCTCTGATTGGTCAGATGGCCCAGTCTGTTGTGATTGGTCTGATCTGCTATGATTGGTCAGATGGCCCAGTCTGTTTTGATTGGTCTGCTCTGCTATGATTGGTCAGATGGCCCAGTCTGTTTTGATTGGTCTGCTCTGCTATGATTGGTCAGATGGCCCAGTCTGTTGTGATTGGTCTGCTCTGCTATGATTGGTCAGATGGCCCAGTCTGTTGTGATTGGTCTGCTCTGCTATGATTGGTCAGATGGCCCAGTCTGTTGTGATTGGTCTACAGTGCCTGACGGAAAAGAAACGCTCATTACCATAACTGAAGTTCAGCTCCAGAGGCTTCTTAAAGCTCAGCGTTTGTACACACTGTAAAGACAGTAATGATGACGTCGATTTTACCATTTAAAAAAAAAAAAACAAGTCATACTTACAGGTTGGGATTTTGAGGAGCAAGTTGGTCCAAATAAACTGGGAGCTGACCCATCTTTAATGGATAAGGAAATGGATTTGTAAATCCAATTTAGTCCTCATGTAGATTTGAAAAACAATCGTCAAAAGGTTACTGCTGGTAATTTTAACCACTGACTCTTCATCCTTTGGAAGTGTTTACATAGAGAATTTGCTTTTGCAGCAGAGCAAACAGTGTCTTCTCGACATATACGCAGCACCAATTACAGCATTTAAGGCGATTTTGTTCGAATTACGATTCGAATTACTGACGACTCGTTTAGGCGGTTCAGAGTCGATTCTTTCTTTTGAGAGACAATAACTTTATTTATCGTGCACTTTCGACTTTCGATCGTGCAGATCATGTACATTCACGGATAGCTGTATTACACACTGCATGATTGGGAATATTCGTAAAAGCATAATAGGGGCACTTTAATTAATTCTGTCATGCCTGTGCAAAGACAAGATGATGGACAGAGAGAGATGGAGAACAGGGGCTTTCAGACGAAAAGGATAATAACACATGGATACGATGCAGTTGGGAATGAACACACACTCAGAGAGATGTCAGTCAGGGCCTCTTGAATTTGACAGATTGGTCAGACGTTTCCTATTTGGCACTATTGACCTGTAAGCAAATGGCTGGCATTGCATCAAGCTCTGTTAACACTTTGACTTGTTTGTCCTCTTTTACTTAATTAAGTCGAGATAAATAATGACTTCTTTACGGGAAGCCATGCAGAGGGAACTTTTTTTTCCCCGTCCTTCATGCTGACTACTCGTTCATTGACCGATTTCCTCTTTATTAGCTCTCTTTGTGTTTTTTTTTTTTGGTTCTCTCTCTTTCCCTTTTATTTTAGTCGCTTTACAATTTTAAAGGTGAAGTGTAGGAAGTGCACTGCAGTTCCTGTCCAATTCAAATTTGGATAATAATAATTTGTCACCCAAAATATTTGCTTACCCTTGTGTCAAAAGTATTGTATACATATATTGGCCACAAATTACCAATTTGGTCCCACCACTAACTAATACGTTAGCATGTTTCACTAATTAATTCCCTCGTTTTACTAAATCCTGGCCACGTTGTAATAATTTGTTCCCTTATTTTAGTTAGATCAAAACGAGAGTTAGGGTTAGGTTAGGGTTAGACTTTACTAAACTTGCACACAATTTACTAAAATGAGAGAACAAATTCCTAATTTGTGGCCACAATACATATGAATGTTTTTTTCCTGTATGTCATGCGTGTACAAACCAGTATCCCTTTTCTCCTTAATGGAACACATCGTTCATAGTTCAGAACATTTGTCCACAATGTTCTAAGACATCTGAAACCTTGCTCTCTAGCTGTTTCAAAACTTATTTGTGTGTATTTACTTGACGAAGCGTAGGGTTTTCACCAAATAATGACTTGCGTTTCAGTCTGTTTCACATTTTCTGAAAAGCTAAAAACACATTTATCAAAACAGTAACCATAAACTCAATTGGATAAATCTAAAACCCTTAGTCCTTAGGTGAAACTCAAGCATTTAATGTTGTTTATATGTCTATGTGGTGTTTTTAATATGCTTTAAGACAAAGCATGTGCAAATTCATAAGTCGACACCATTGCTGAGTATTTTCTCCTTAAAACTGCAGTGAACCAAAGACAGTCTCAAAAACACGCTTTGAAATCGCTGGTGTTTCTGACGTCACAAACTACCTTGTAACCAGTCAGAACACGAGTGGATCTCTGAGCTGCTGTGAGTGAGTGGAGGCGGGGCTCATTTGCATATTCATAGAACCTCAAATACTAATTGAGGCAAGGGTGTCGAGTTACCATCAAGCTATTTTAAGGCATGAACATATATATTTTTTTTTTTTAAAGAAAAAACTTTTATATATGTTATTTTGGTGATCAAAGATTAGTTTTAAGGGATAAAATGATTGACTACAGGGTTTGGTTTGATATTATTATATACAACTGACCAGTGCATATATCTTCCACTGTTGCGCACTAGCCAGTGTTTTGGCTGGAGTAGGTTTATGTTTATTAAGATCATTATAAGCCGATCTGTAGGATTTATAGCTCAAGGTCAACACTGATCTTGTTTCATCTTCCACCACTGTCCATTTAAACAATATAAAATGCTTCATGACATGCTTCTCTCGCACACAAATTGTAAACCAGCCAAACAACCCCTGACACATTTTCAATATTATTACATTAAACCAAGTTTGATTGATAATGTAATATTGGGCTAAGGCAAAACATCGATCATGGCAAGTATATTAATTATTTAATATTGCACTGTAATTCAGAAATCGATGCGAGCATGTTCAGGGCGTCCGGAGAGAGGGAGGGAATGAGAGGGATGGGAGATCTGTGCTCCCCGCAGAACTGCAGGAAATGGACAACATCTGTAGAGGGAAAAAAACTGATGAAGATTAAAAAAAATAAGGTGAAGGTGAAGATGTACCAGTTCAATAAAAGTGTATATTCATTTGCCAATAATGTCTTCCTGTGTCTGCACTTAGCAGTGTTGTGATTCAGTTTGAAGGTTATAATTTAATTGGGATGTTTTTTTTTTTTTTTTTTTCAGCACAGACGTTTGCCACAGAGAGAGACAGATACAATTACAAGAATACAGTCATTTAGCCATAGACAGGGGAAGCTGCTAAATGACAAAAAAAAAAAAAAAAAAAATAGAGATGGGGGGGAGGGTGCTAAGATAATAAGCACTTGTGAAATTGGATGAGTGATTATAAAAAGAAAACAAAATTAGAGTGATGAGGGGAAAGGAAAGGGAGTGTCAAGAGGAAAAGAAGTGATGTTGTCTCTTTTGTGAGTAATTGTTTTCTGCTAATTGTTCTTATTAAAGGGTTACAGCTTTCTGTCACCACGGTAACTTGTTTTTAGCCAGTGCCCCAAACCCTGACTCGTGTGTCTCAACAATGACCTGTTTGTGTTTGACATGATGATGTTTGTTAGCTTGCACTGGCCTTTCTGTGCTCATCAGGAAGCGTTTCTGTAGGAAGCAGTGAATCGCTCCTGGAGAAGGAGAGATGGATGGAGAGATGTGCTTGGACATCAGAGGGAAGAGGGGGAAGAGTGGATATCACATGGGGTTTTGTGTCCCTGATCACTGGAGCCATTTCTGGGCTGCCATAGGCTAGTTAACGTCATGTTTACAAACCACACTCACACACACATGGTGTGTAGAGGCTGTCCTTTACTGGCCAGATTTCCATTTTCAAGTAATAATAATAATAATAAATACTATTGCTTGCTTATATTTTACTCTCATTAGAAAAAAATAAAAAATAAAAACAGTATTTTGGGTTAGACTTTATTTTATGGTGTCATTGTTACAGTGCACTTATAAAAACTCCCCATGCCTCTTAATACTCTATGTTTGGGGTCTCTGCAATTTCCAGTCTCAGTCTGTTGAAACTCTTTCACAGATTTTTTTTTTTTTTTTCTCGGAGCAAATGGAAATGTAAAAATTATATTTGCTGTCGTCTCCCGTTCACCGCTATAGAAGTTTATGATGACATTAAGTTTTTGCTCACCAAGGCTAATTTTTTTTTCATCACAATTGCAATAAAAACGGTAATATTATTAAATATTTTTTATATAAATGGTTATTATTTTGATTTTTTTTTTTTAAATGCAATTTGTTCATGTAATGACAAAGCTGAATTTTCAGCATCATTACTCCAGTGTTCAGTGTCACATGATCCTTCAGAAATCATTCTAATATGCTGATTTTGGTGCTCATTTATTATTATTATTATTAATATTGAAAACAGTTATGCTGCTTAATATTTTTATTTTCAGGATTTTTTAATTAGATCGTTTAAAAAAAAACATTTAAAAATTAAGTCTAATTAACTTTTGAACAGTAATGTACATACAGTTGCAATCGAAATTATTCAATCCCCATTGCAAATCAGGTTTATTGGCAAAATGTACAGACTTTCAGCTGTTTGCAATGAACAAATCAAACAAAAGTAACTGAAACAGCTCAACACAACAAATGTTTCAAGTGGTTTCCCCAAATTTAACTGAATATGCAACTTTTAATGACTTCTGCATTCACAAAATTATTCAACCCCTTCATGGCAAGCATCTTTAGTACTGAGTAGAACATCCTTTTGCTGTTTTGACCTGCTGCAAACGAGACACCAGCTTCTGGCAGCGTTTCTGTGGAATCTTAGCCTATTCATCATGAGCAATGGCCTCCAGTTCAGTAATAATCTTGGGTTTGCATGCTGCAACCGCCGCCTTCAAATCCCACCAGAGATTTTCAATGGGGTTCAAGTCAGGTGACGATGATGGCCACTGTATAATCTTCCAGGACTTCTTCTGCTACCAAGCCTTGGCGGAATTTGAGGATTGCTTGGGATCATTGTCCTGTTGGAAGGTCCAATGACGCCCAAGCTTCAGCTTCCTCACTGACGGCATAATGTTTTCTCCTAGGATTTCTTGACACTTCAATAAATCCATCTTGCTTTCCACACGCTGCAGGTTTCCAGATGCAAAGCAGCCGCAGAGCATCACTGAGCACCAACATGCTTAACTTTAGACAGTGTTCTTTTCAGCATATGCCTCATTCTTCTTCCTCCAGACACACCGCTGATCCAGAGGGCCGAAAGGTTCCAGTTTTGTTTCATCGCTCCACAGAACAGAATCCCAAATTTGCTGTGGCTTATTTTTATGATTTTGAGCAAATTGGAGCCAACCTTTCTTATGCTTTTGGGTCAGTAGTTGTGTACGTCTTGGAGTTCTGGCATGCGTTTATTATGCCACTGTGCAGCTTAAATCTCAGTTCGTGTTGACATCAAGTCTTGCTGCAGACCATTCTTTTGACTTTGCCATATTTCTAACATGCAGTCAAACATGACACTTAATAAAACTACCCAGTTTAGACATTTCATGTGTTCTAGCTCAAGCACTCCTGGTGCAACTAATGAAGCCCTTGATTAGTTGCATCAAGTGTGCTTGAGACAACACCGTTTTGCAGATTTGTCCTGTTGTGAGTGATTCTATTCAGGGGGTTGAATAATTTTGAAACTGCAGAAGTCATTAAAAGTTGTATTTTTAGTTAAATTTGGGGAAACCACTTGAAACATTTGTTGTGTTGAGCTATTTCAATTACTTTTGTTTGATTTGTTCATTGCAAACAGCTGAAAGTCTGTAGGCCTACATTTTGCCAATAAACCTGATTTGCAATGGGGTTGAAAAATTGCAACTGTATATAAAACATTTTTTTTGTAATTATGGGCTAGTTCAAGTCAGTGAATTATATGGTGTTACTGTTGTCAAAGCATAAACAAACATGATGGACAATTAAACTGTAGTCACTGATAATGTACATTAAAGCAGAGTTTTAGCACACAGCAGACTAAATAGGATATGTCCAGTATTTTCTGTCAGCTTTTGAGACATGAGAAAATTTTTTAGTTAATTGAAAATAGCTGACTGTTTAGTCCTTCCATTGTAAAGGCATATTAATGCCAAAAACATGCATAAAAAACACACACACAAAAAAAAAACATTTTCTCTTTAAACTCCTTTCTATCAACTCAAATACCATATTGAATATTTGTCCTTTTTTGTAAGGTAAACAGATTCCACGACACGCTCTGCATGAATCCTGCAAAGTATTACTGTTCCATACTTTGAGCATGTATATGAATGAATTGAGACACAATTAATGGTTATTTAATGTAAACACACACCCACACAGCATCTGTGAGCATCATTATTCCCATGAAGACCCAGCTGTCTTTAACCGCTGTAATTTTTCTGATTTCCACTCTAACTCTTTTCACTTGTATTGTGTCATCATTTTAAAAGAAGTCTAAGAGCCCTTTTGAAATCTCTTTCCCTCATGGAACTGGGTAAAACCAGTACACCTTTAAAAACAGCGATTATGGGCGAAACGTAAGAGGTGGAGGAGTGAGTGGGAGCACAGGGTGATGAGACGCTTGGTGTCTTTGCGTTATTTACAGTGACACAAATTTGTTCTTCTGTTGCAGGGAAACTGGAAACATCAAAGCTGGATTAGAACATCTGGTAAGTTGTGCTTCTTTCCCCCTTCAGTGTTTCCTGAAACGTTGATATCTGCATCCAAAATGAATGTTCTGCAATTGCCTTGAAATACCGGAGAGGTCTTTCTCCGACTCCCACACGAATGCCTGGGTTTTCATTACTTCTACTCTTTCATTTGTCCCTTTCCATTTTTTATATTTCCTCTTTAATTTTTGCTTTTGTCTTTTTACTAGAAGGTGCTGCTTGATAGTTCCCCACCTGAATTGAGTCAGTTGGGCAATTCAGAAAATGTAAACACAAATTCACCAGTAGAGTGTGCATCCTTTGATTTGTGTCCTCAAGCTGTTGAATTTTCAGTTGAATGTACAGTTCAGTCTGTAACAGTTCACACACTCATGTCAAGCACACATTACGTCTGAACACATCTGGAGAGATCACAGTGCCTTCCCACATCTACCGTCCTGCCTCCCTCTCTCTGGATGTAGGGCGTGCTGTTGGCCCTTAAAATGAGCCCTGGGGAGGGTTTAAAAATGTAACGTCCAACATTTCCTGGGTTTTCTGCAGCCTTTCTAATACAGGGTCAGAGTGCCATGCACTGGAGTTAAAGGGATGCTTTTCTCCTCCTGGGTGGAATTGAGTTTCCATTTCTATTTTTTTTTTTCTAAGGGATGAATAATGGAGAGAGGTCACAGCGGGGTCCTGACTCTCTGAATGTACACTCACCTCCCTGAGCTCCACACCCTGAATATTAAACGCACGCCTGGCCCTTTAAGGGTCACTCTACACACCTGACCTTACTCCTTATCAATTATCATGCTTATATTCTAAAATCAAATCTTTATCACATATTGCCGCTCATTCCTTTTCAAGATGTCTCACTGTTGGTCCTGTTTCTAAGCACAGGCATTAGTGTTTGTATGGGACATCATCAGTGTCATGTGGTGCATGGGGTGCTAGTGTAGCCTGACCTATAATTTTGTCCGACCATAGATGCTGTGTCCTCTTACCTATTAAAGGTGCAGTAAGCGATTTCTGAGAAATGATGTTGAAAGTGGATCGGACACCACAATAAACTTGTAGCCAATAGGCAGTAAGGAGCGTGTCCACTCATAATGGGGGAGGAGAGAGTGAGCCAATTAGCAGTAGGGGGCGTGTCCACTCATAATGGGGGAGGAGAGAGTGAGCCAATTAGCAGTAGGGGGCGTGTCCACTCATGATGGGGGAGGAGAGTGAGCCAATCAGCAGTAAGGGGCGTGTCCACTCATGATGGGGGAGGAGAGTGAGCCAATCAGCAGTAGGGGGCGTGTCCACTCATGATGGGGGAGGAGAGAGAACGAGCAAGAGGGAGTTTTGAAGAAAGACTGTAGAAAGAGAGATGGCTGAGAGACATTACAAAAGCTAAGAGGAATATCACTGGAAAAAGAAGGGTATGATCAGGAAAGAGCTTTAGGACCCGCGTTAATATTAGAAAAGCTTTCTAGTGCTGAATAAAAGAGACCTGAGCGGGAAAACCTGAAAACAGTCGCGAGGGGGCTTTGATTCTGCTTCATACGTGAGTAACACTGTTTTGATTTTCATTGTTGAGTGTCATTGTTTGTCTGGAGCTGCTGTGCTGTTGGTAGATGTGTTTTTCATTGGCCAGTTATTACCCATGATTTGGATAGACAAAAAAGAAACATAGAAAAGATAGAAAAAAAAAATGATATGTACCGTCACTAGTACTATGCCCAAAGCTGAAGTTCTAATTAACTTCAACCATGTCACAGTAAGGTTAAAATTCAAATATTCATGTGTGAATTTTGAAATGTGAATTGATAACAGAGTACATTCTGCTATGTTTGGTGTATATTGTTATCAATCACATTATAATTGCAAAATAATATTAATAATTCACAACATTTCTCCTTCAAAACAGGTTTTGTGCTCGCTGTTAAAGGGGTCATATAATGTAATTTTTGTAAAGCTAATATGATTCTTAAGGGTCTAAATTAAAAGTTTGTAATATACTTTAATTAAAAATTATCATTAGTATTGTAAGAAAACACAAATTTTACCTGGTCAAAAACAGCTCTGTTTTCAGCACGCCGTTTAAAGGTGGTATCAGCGATTTCAGGCCCAAACATAAATGATCACATTCATCTAATATTTCGCTAGCTGCACGCCCCATAAGCATGCTGTCAAAAAAACGCGTCTCTCTAGGTAGCCTAGGCTCTGAGATCTGCACACAAAAACAGCTGTTTTCAGTCTGTTTGGCCAAATAATCAAAACCCAAACAAATAGTGACCAATCACCGACAGGGGCGGGTGTTGTGAGGTTTTCGTGTGCAGCCGTCATAGGCAGCCGTGCACGAGCGCAAAACCTCACAACACCCGCCCCTGTCGGTGATTGGTTGGAACACTATTTGTTTGGGTTTTGATTATTTGGCCAAACAGACTGAAAACAGCTGTTTTTGTGTGCAGATCTCAGAGCCTAGGCTACCTAGAGAGACGCGTTTTTTTGACAGCATGCTTATGGGGCGTGCAGCTAGCGAAATATTAGATGAATGTGATCATTTATGTTTGGGCCTGAAATTGCTGATACCACCTTTAAGTGCATGTGTCTTTAAATGATAATGAGCTTTGCTAACCCCGCCCCTCTGTTCTGCGCGTACACCGTTTGTAACACAATAACCATAACGCGTCGTTCATTATAAACGTGGGATTATGAATTATATTGAGAACGTTGTACATAGAAAACATGCCGTAATGTACCTGACAGGGCTCCAGACTAACTTTTTTCACTTCCGTCCTGGAACCGTCCTGAAAAACTATTTGAACCGTCCTAAAGTGAATGTCAACCATCCCAAAATAAACATGTTGTTTCTGTACTTTATCATCATCTATAGTTAGTTGTTAGTCATATAATAAAAACACCATTAAAATGTTTATGATATTATAATATTTATTTAGCTCCATTCAAAGTTGTTATCTGTAAACAGGTAAAAAACAGATTTAATAAAAAATAACAGGAGTTAAATGCTTTTTTGTATTCATGCAGAACAAATCTTTTTTTTTTTCTTTTTTTTTTTCCTTTTTTTTTTTACATATACGAAAATTAAGAGAAAAATACATACAGCTCAAAACGTTTTTGAGTTGGTTGAGTTTTGGGTTGGATTAACAACAAATAAATACTGGTGACTACATATCTCAAAAATACCATCATTCTTTATTCTTTCAAGCAGCAGACATATTTATTTGTATGAATTAAATATAATGAATCCTTATTAAAGCTATTAACGAGCAGTGAATGTTTTTATCTTTTTCTTTTGTTGCTTGATCAATATTAAGGACACAGACCGCATTAGGTTTATTACCCACTGTCACTTTAAGACATCGGATCATGTCCAATCACATGCGGATCCAATTGCACTGATGCACATCCGATACACTCAAAACTGTTTAAGACATAACCAACATAGTTTACGTGATTACTCTCCAAAACGGACATTTCGACATAATGTTGTGTGTATTTGTCCATTCAGACACGAAAGAGAGCTCAATTCAGTCCTCGCGCGCTGTGTCTATGTGCATCGGGTGTGTGCGCACAGAAAACCGTACCGAATATAGTTCTTTTTTGCGTCGTCACTCTTATTCAGATCTTCATGTCTGCTCTGCTCATTCTCCCAGACGTTTACATTTTTTAACGTTTTATGAGACATGCAGCGCATGTCAACCCGTGTGCCGCTGGGTAGATCAGCACGTTACAGTAGCCTAGGTGCGCATCTACTACAAACGCAGGACATCAGTTCTGACTGGATCGCTTCCCAAATCGTCACTATCTAACATTTTTGTCTAGTTTTTATTTGTTGACGAAAATGTCAATAGATTTTCGTCATAGTTTTTGTCATTCAAAACTAGTTTTTATTTAGTTATCGTCTCGTGAAAATAAGCCATGTGATAGATGTACCGCAAAACAAGTCTCCGGGTGAGTAGTCGGCTCGGCCAGTGAGAAGACGCGCTCCGTTGTAGTCAGCGCTTGGTCGGTTAATTTTGGCATTTTCTAAGTAAGTTACCCTAATAGGCTAGTAATAAATGAACAGACATACAAAAATGTCTTTCGTCCTGTAGGCGTCCTGGAGAATATTTCTGTTCGTCCTAAACACATTTTCTATCGTCCCCAGGACGATAGGACGCCGTTAGTCTCGAGCCCTGGTACCTGAGTGTAAAAATAGCCGCATTCATCGTGAAGCGTGTAAGCGATTTGCAAAGATTCATATAAAGGTCAGTAAAACGTTACACTCACTTCACTTCTTCTGGAGGTGCAGCAGGAACACGAATAGTTGGTACTAATCCTTTTTTCAGGAGCAGCTTCTTAGCAAATAACCAGCTTTATACTGATCCACGTTTGTAAAGCAGTCTGGTGTGTGAAATGATTCGCTCAAACATGAAAGCATTGACGTTGATCGTGGGGAATATTCCCTTCGAAAACAAACTCAGCCACTGCGTCTTCAGCTGTACGGATTTAGGAACATCAATATGATGCTGTGTTCCTTATTACACCCAAGAACAGAACACCACAATCGCTTAGACGCCATTCTACTCAGTGCTCCAGCTATCAACAATGACGTGCCGGTCGGCGCGTGCTATGATTGACAGCTCGCTCACAAGGGCGGGAGGGCGGGAGGGCGGGTCTGTGTTAAAACGCTGCTGTCAATCAACCATCGTGGGAGGGGCGTTGATTTTGTGACATCACTAGGTCGAGCGGCTTGATTTGAGATGGGAGGAAACGTATAAGAAGATAAAAAAAACACTGGATGGATTTTCATCATTTTATGATGGTTGTGTACAGGCACTGCCAACACACATTTCAGTACAATCAACTTGTAAAAGTGCATGTACCATTATATGACCCCTTTAAAATAGTAAAAATGTTTAAGCTAACGGTATATCTTTGTTAGGTTACACTTTATTTTAAGGTGCCCTTGTTACAGCACCCTTGTTATGTCCTTACTATATAATCAGGGTTAGGGTTAGTTGCATGTAATTATGCATAATTTACTGTTATTGCTACAGTAAGTACATAATAAAAATAATGTTTTATTTATATAGCGCCTTTCAAGAACCCAAGGACACTTTACATAATATTGACAAATGACACTAATAATTAAAATGTGCAGTCAGGGAACAACAAAGTGAACATGCAGTCAGACGGTGATCATAGAACATTCAAGACAATAACCGAAGTAAGAAGAGTCTTAAAGTGCCCCAATTATGCTATTTTAAAGTCTCCTAATGTTGTTGTGGAGTCTCCTACAACAGGCTTACATGCATCATAGGTCAAAAAACATTCATTTTCTCATAATATACATTGCACATCACCACATTTTTCAATGATTCTCAAACAACTCGATGGATGAATCAGTCTCTCTAAATCCCTCCTTTCCGAGAGCTGCTCTGCTCTGATTGGCCAGATGACCCAGTCTGTGGTGATTGGTCTCACAGCGCCTGTCTGAACTTCAGCTCAGGAGGCTTCCTGTCCTCAGCGATTGTACACACTGTAAAGACATTAACGATGAAATTGATTTTACCATTTCAATGCGAGCACGAGTCCGATGACGAAACATTGGAAGAACTAGTCATTCAACCTGAACCTTCATTGCAAGGATGACTCGAGCAGGACGTTTCTCAGTGATACGCTACTCAGTTTGAGGAACATGATGAGATGTTTCAATTGTAATTCCTCAGCATCAGCATTAACAAGAGTATGTCCATCAATAAACCCATGTGTATATTTTTAATTGATTGAGGTGCACATGTGGAAACTGTATCAATAACAACGTATAGCCGAGCACTAACGTGAATGACTGATGTAACATTAAAGTTTGCAAAAAACTATGTATTTTGAACACCCGGTAGAAAATATACTGTATACATCAATAATTATTCATACTTACAGGTTAGGGAATATAAAAAAAAAAACATAATAGGGGCACTTTAAAGGTCTGGAGTAAGGAGAAAGCATGGAGGTGTTGAGGCAGCTTGTTCCAAAGCTTAGAAACTTAAATGCTGAACGCTCTTCCACCAACAGTTGATAGTTTGAGCTTGGTTAGTAAAAGCAAATTCTCAGAACTCGATCTAAGAGTACGGGCAGGAACATGAGGCTGTAATAATTCTGTAAGATATAAAGACATGTAACAAGCATGCCTTAAAACAATTACCACTTATTATTGCCATTCTTATCAATTTAGTTTTTGAATTGCACACTATAGAGTCATATCTTTCTAAATAACATGACTTGGTTCAGTATCCTGTTAATGACCAATGGCACTATTTCCAGAGAATGAACCATTTTTACAGATTTTTGACTGTGCGTCACAGGTTAATGTGTAATTAACTTGTCTTCATTTGGGGAGGCCGATGGACAGATGTAGAGGGAACAGAGGATGAAAGGAAAGATTGTGCCGGACTGATTTGACAGAGGAGAGAGTGAAAGGGGAGGAGAGTTTATGAGCGCATCTGCATTGATCTACAGCTGTATAAAAGGCACAGTGAATTATTGAAAAGAAGATTACATGCATAACCCTCTTGAATAAATATGTGTGTTTGAAAAGGGTCTCTGTACAATGTGCCAAGCCTAGAGAGTAGAGACACTATCAAAGTTCATTCTGAGACTTCAACTTTTTTCAGTTCTTTCAACAATAGGTTTAAATGACAATTAAAAAGCCTGTGTACTCTCACAAACACACAATCCATATAAAAGTTCTTTTTTTATAGTTTATTATTTTAAACTGCATTTCCATTAAATGTTTTTTTGTTGTTGTTTTTGGAAGGAAAGGTTTAGCACTGAATGCTTACTGATACAGCTGTTAGAAATGCTAAATATGTTGATACAATCTTTTTTTTAATCGTTAGCAAAAAAATGTCTCGATACTTTTCATTGAGAAAATGTGCTTTAATGCAGCTACTGTAGTTTTGGCGGGGACACTTAAAGGCAGGGAAGGTAGGATTCTTAAAAAAAAAAAAAAAAACATTCCAAATTTGTTTAAACTGTCTTTATATACCAATACATAATTAAAATGTAAGTACTCTGAAAAAGAGAGTATAAAAATCGAGTGTCTGTAGACCTCTCACGACTGTTGTAAACACAGCTCATTATTTCCATTCACTCCACCCCCTCCCTTCTGAGCTCCTTCCAAAGCCACGCCCCCAAAACACATGAACGCGCGACGCCAAACGCTCAGGCTCAGCTGGAAGACGCATTTATTTACCTGAGACGAGTGGAGAGGAAGGAGCGCAGTGCATGCAGTGACATCATGTCAGAATCACATGTAATAAAATACCTAACTTTATCACTATGAATATAAACAAATAAGATTTCTTTTAGTACTCACTATCAAGCTAGCATATCGATACTGGTAAAGTTTAAAATATAGCCTACTTTGTTTGATTCGGTAACGAGCTATATTTATAAGGCAAAGCTAAAAACAGGTTGCATTGATACACGTTATTCCATTACCATCAGTTACACTGTGATGAAGTTGAATTTCGTGTAAGATTCATAACATATACGCCGTTTTGCATGTAAGAGTTTCCATGATGAAAACATTGTTGACTCTGATGAGGACTGCACTCCGGAGACAAGTACTGCATTGTCGGTTCGAGGGCGAAGCAGAGGAGGTCGTTCATGAGTGCAGGCAACCAGGGTCCGAGGAAGTAGTTTTTGCCTTGTTTGCCTTCACTGACTGCATATGCAGGTGCTTTGAATTTTGAATGCTCTTTCTCTGCCATAATTTTACTCTTCGTAGGTTCCGCGCCTCTCAAATCAAACGGGTGCGCGCGCATATGGGCAGATCTAGCAACAGGGGTGGTAGCCATGGTTGCGAGAGTGAGTGACAGTCGCCCAAACCAATCAATTGTTTCGTCCCGAATGGAAATAATGAGCTGTGTTTATTGCAGATTAAAAGGTCTACAGTCACTCGATTTTTATACTCTCTTTTTCAGAGCACTTACATTTTAATTATGTATTGGTATATAAAGACAGTTTAAACAAATTTGAAAAAAAGTTTTTTTATAAAAATCCTACCTACCCTACCTTTAAGCTAAAAAGTAGATTTGGGTTTATTGACATACACTAGGGTATGTGTACAGCATGCGTGATAGGAATTTCGTTATCATCACAGTATGTGTGTATGCCTTTTTAGGCTTTACCAAATTAAATTACAGTTTTGTTCCCATCAAAGCACTGATAAATCTAATTGGACTCCAAAACCAGTAATGGCCTGGATGAATCAATATTCTGAAAATTGTTTACTGTGTCTGTGTGTCATCATTATTTTGTTTTATGGTACCATGAACTGTATTTTGCTTATTACAGTTGAATGAGCCAAATCATTTTGGGGCAGTCTTTGTCAAACCGCAACTGTGTTTGACTACATTTTAAAGGGCTGATTAAAGATTGGTGGTATTTGCAAGATTTTCACTGTACCCATCTTTTTTTATGACCACTTAAATATTAAATTTAAATTTGTTGACCCATGGGCTTCGTCACATAAAGGAAGTTGCATGCAGTCCTGTCAGATGTCCAACTGCTCCATTTTATTTAATAATATAATAAAAAAAAAAAAAAAATGCTAGCTTTGAAATGAGCCTCAACAAAAAAACAGGCGTTTAAAATGGCATCTGCACTGATTTTGAGACGTGTACAATGTCAGTGTTAGTAGACAGATACTAAAGAAAATGGAGAAATGTTGAAATTAAAATGTACCAGTTATTAGTTAAACCGTGCTAGTTGTGTTTTGTAAAACTTGCAGATGCGTGAGTCTACCAGTGTTCAGTTGTAGGTTTCCTGAAAAATTTGAATATGTGAATATTGTCCCTGAGAATTTATTGTTGCCTCTATAAAAGCTTGTGGATTGCATCCTGCTCGTCAGACACCAGGTGCCGCAATATTTTATTAAGATTTGTGCCGACGAGCAGTAAGTATACACCTCCCCTTAAGCCATACGCATTTACCCAGTAAACATGAGCCATAAACAGCCCCGCATTTACAAGCTTCAGATCTACCAATGTTAAAAGATGGCAAACTTTACAAAGTCTAGATGGAGGCAACTTGGTAAAACTTTCCGTAGCTGCTTCTAATCTTGTGTTGCTTACCATTAGCTCCAAAAATACCAGTTACTGAAATTTAACTATATTCATACAACATATTCAAGAAGATCTTCGTAATTTTGCTGAATGGGGAACACTGTTGTGTTCAGAGATGGCAGATTTCATTTAACCTTGTTTCTCTGTGGGACTTTTAATGGTTGTGCTTATTAGCTTTTTGTGGGAAAACTAAGGCTGTTCATTTGTTTTTCTGGTTTTTATTGCTCAGTTGTTCATCTATCTCTCTTCTAGCATTTCCCTGTCTTAGAGAGGCCCGAATCTAGCTAGACGGCTAAATAATCACAGTAAAAAAGTGACTTTCTGCATTCATTGGCGTATCCACCGTGCCTCCCTCCGTTTATTGTGATGGTTGGTAGTGTGTGCCGTATTGGCTCATTTCTAACCAGTCTTAACTTCCTTAATCTCATGTCCATCCGCTTTAAAAACGAAGAAATTATATTTTAAAATGATTTGCCCCATGGGTTTTTGCCTTTGAGGCCTTGTTTATATTTAATGAATTATTTATGGTTCACATTAGGACAAGCGATTGCGAGAAACAGCTCTGTTTTGGCTCTGCCAGATCTTCTGGTGCTTAATAATAGATTTATCCCATAACATCATCAAAAGCACCTGTCTCTCTCTCACAGAACGAGGGAAGATCAGGGCTTGAGAAATCAATAGAGTGTCAGAGAGTCTGCAGCGTCCAGCACCCGTGATCCGTCTCACTCCCTCGCTCCCGTGTTTGCCAGTAATTTGATTGTGGGATAAAGAGGTGATCTGACAACACCTCAGCAAGTGTCAGCTAAATGAAAGCCGAGGAGCTGCGCGAGGATAATTTGCTAGCAGATTTACATGCTTATTACACTAATGATTTCATCAGATTGGAGGTGTCTGGGAGTCTGCCACGGGCCTCCGTCTTCCTCCATTTGTGAAATAAGCTGCTTTGCTAAATGATGGAGTCATCAGGCTGACCTTTAACCCGACGCCTGCCCAAACATAATTGCATGTCATACTGATAGAGGGGACGAGCGCAGCTTTCATATCCCGCTGCTTTATCTCGCTCTCTCTTAAGATCCGGTGCTCTTTGCATAGATCTCGCAACAGGAGTAGAGTAACAAAAAAAAACAACAACAACAAAGAAATATTGCATATCCATTTCCAAATGATGCTGTTGAATTTAGCGTGAGAGAGATATATATATATATATATATATATATATATATATATATATATATATGACGGTGGGCGAACTGGTCCCTTACTGTATACATATTATCTAAATGGTATCTCTGAATGTCAAGGGCATAAAGGAAATTAAATCGGAAAGTGCAGATAGAGCAAAGGCGATTTTATCTCCTGATGATTGCAGTTTTGATAGGTATTCCAGTGAATTTCATTTTCTCCGGATGGTGAGGAGATGAGTTAGCCGCCACATTTGTTCATTTTTCTTCTACATGATTTATGTGAGTTGAGTGTGAGCCCAACGCCCAGCCTTCTCTGGCTGTAACACACACACACACGTGCATGTCAAAAAAAGTCTATTAATACAATTGCCTTTCATTTTGGCCCAGCTCGCGTGTGCGTGCGTGTGTGTGTTTGGGGGGGGGGGGGGGGGGTCTGTGAATTGTGTGTTTGAAGGCGAGGACCGCGGCGGTTAAACCTCTGTCATCACTCACGCTTGTTTACATTCTAAATACGTAATGAAATCTTGTTGGCAATAATCAAGGAAATAAAAGTTTGGGAAAATTGTAAAAGTGGTGAAGTTTGAGAAATGAGCGTCAGGCGGCTAAATAACATTTTGGGGCAGGAAAGCTTATTATTATGCAGCGCAGTGCCTACTGTAGACACAAAGATGAACAGCCTCTGCTTTCCTAAATGCTGTTAGCGCCGTCCTGAAGTATGGCATATTGTAAAAAAGGCCTCCGATTTCATATTGAAATTATATTTAAAAAAGATATCCATACACAACATTATATTTTATAGACGCCCGGCCCAGAACTCCTGATATGCAGTATTTGTTATAAATATATAAATAAACATATTGCACTGGAGCCCATCTCTACCCTGATCTTATAGACCTGGATATTAAAAACGGAATATTGCATTTTCTAGGGGGATCCTGTAACGTAATGCTGCAGTCTTTATTTATTTATTTATTTTTGGGTTAAGGAATGGGGCAGAGGTTGGAAATAACAAATGAAAAATGACTATCAATGAGGATGAAGAAGTCAGATGAGATGAGATGAGTACAGTAATGAGTAATGGAATAAACTAGATATATATATTGCCGTTCAGAAGTTTGGGGTCGTAAGATGTTTTTTTTTTTAAGTCTCTTCTGCTCACCAAGGCATCAGAAATACTGTAAAACAGCAATATTGTAAAATATTATTACAATTTTAAACAACTGTTTTCTATGTGAATATATTGTGAAATGTAATTTATTCCTGTGATCAAAGCTGAGTTTTCAGCATCATTATTCCAGTCTTCCTTCAGAAATCATTCTAAGACATTTCTGATTATTATCAATTTTGAAAACAGTTTTGCTGATTCATAGCTTTGTGGAACCTGTCATACTTACTTTTTGAGATTCTTTGAATAATAGAAAGTAAAAAAAAAAAAAAAACTTTAATTTGAGACCATGGTAAAGCCTTTAACTGTCACATTTGATTAACTTGTGTGTGTGTGTGTGTGTGTGTGTGTGTGTGTGTGTGTGTGTGTGTGTGTGTGTGTGTGTGTGCTCGCATAGTGGTGTGCTTCTTTTTATTTAAAAGGTAACTCTCATGGCTTGTTTTCCACCATGCCTCCTTGATTGTTCATATAAGGATGTAAAAGGTTTGTTTCTACTGTACAGGGTGTTTGGGAGAGTAATCCGTTACAGTGATGATCCAATATATGTTGTTACTCAGTTTGTTGAAATGTTTTACTCAAGGACACAGAAGTGTTCGGGTCGGATTCGTAGTAGTATTGGATACCGATTGCTTCTTGTGATGTCTAAATGTTGACTGTTCGAAATTTGATGGAAATGAAAATAGGGAACAAATGCAAATATCAGTACTCGAGATTCATGGAAAACAGAATCCCAGTGCAGCGAATTAAGATTCTCCAGCCCCCGTCCTTCGAAAAACAAAAGGGAGTAAACAAAAATGTCATACTGCTAATGTTTTGTCTGAACAACTGCTGAAGTGTGAGCGTTCCCCCTGTGTGGATGGACAGCAGAAATCTAGACGGAGGCCGCTGAGCAGCGTGAACGTGGAGGTGTGGGTGCAGTAATTGACATAATTGGTTTGGCTCAGTGTGTGTGTGTGTGTGTGTGTGTGTGGGGAGATAGAGACGGCTCCAGGACCGTGGGATCAGTGGGACTCTAAAACCCATGAAGCCTGGACTCATCATTTCTCGAGCTTGGAGCTCAAATACATTTGCGTATGAGCATGGCTGCATAATGTGTTGGTGACCGGGATATCAGCCTATATCACATTTATTTATATCACTTTATCAATATTGTTGATTTATTTTCATTTAAACTGTATACACTACCGATCCTAGTTTGGAATAATTAAGATTACTCCAGTCTTCAGTGTCACATGATCCTTCACAAATCATTCTAATATGAGTTATTATCAATGTACAGCAGGAAAACGTTTTTATTAATATGTAATATTTTTGTATAAAATGTGATATATTTTTCAGGATTCTTTAATGAATAGAAAGTTCAAAAGAACCGTATTTATTTGAAATAGATTATTTTTGTGACATTGTAAATGTCTTTACTGTCAAGTAAGAATTGCTGAATAAAAATGATTTATGATGTTCAAAATCTTACATATTCCAACAGTTTCAGCATTGATGATAATCAGAAATGTTTCTTGAGCAGCAAATCAGCATATTAGAGTGATTTCTGAAAGATCATGTGACACTGTTAAAGGGATAGTACACATCCTTTTGTTCTAAACTTTCCTCCTCACCTCCTGTACGACCTTTTTTCTTCAGTGTCCTTTTTTCATACAGTGAAAGTCAATGGGTCCCAACATTGTAGAAGAAAGAAATATTGATTTTAAATAACAAGAGGATGATTAAATTTCATTTTTGGAGAACTAGCTCTTCTATTTTGGCTGGAGTGTTAAGAAAGTGAGGGCAGAGCCTCTAATAAAAAGTTTATTCTTGTTAGCGAGATATTCTCTAAACATCAGTGATATTCTGAGGGCTGCTTTTCTACACGCTTAAAGCTTTTCGACCATCTGTACCTCTATAATTTCTCTTTCCTGCAGGTTGTTCTTATCATGATCATTAACCGGTCAGTTCTGTTAGTTAGGATGCCGCACTGTGGGTTATAACTAGATTGGATAGTATTCCAGATGTGGGCGTCAAACAGTGTTTTGTAGCTTATTTGTATTATATCTGTGTCAAATTTTATCAGCTCTCTCTCTTATTGCTCAGCGTTTGCCAGAATGAGGCCTGTCTCATAATTTGACAAACTTATCTAATTATTAATCCGCCACTCATTTGTCATCCTTTGAAACTAATTATATTTTTCTTCATATTGATGCTCGTCCCCCCAGCCCTCCTTTATGTGTTCTTTTTTCTTTTCTCCCTTGTCTAAACACTTGGTGGTGTAATATCACCGGACACTTGCCTCAGGGTCACTTTAAACAAATGCAAATGCAATGGTATAAATTTCATAATAAACTGTAACTAAGATGATTGCGCTGCCAGCTATTATCCCTCTATTTAAGTGGTGTGATCCGTCTGTTCTTCCGCCTGGTTATTGCGGCATGACTGGATGTTATTGTAATGGCTGAGAGAATAGAAGATGGGTTTGAATGGGAGGAGAGAGGGGGTTTATCTGAACATTCAATAATCCTTCCTTTATTTCTGTCTGCTTGATTGATGCCCTGAAACAGTCTGATATGCTTCTGATAACAATATAAAGGAGGGAGGCAAGAAACGAGTAAGAGGAGCATGCTCAAAATACCACAGAGAAGAGGAGCCCGTGTTTTTTTTAAAGTTATCGAAAGCGAGGTGTCAAAAACAAGCAGATTTCCAAGCAGAGCTTGATGTGTTTGTCATCTAAGACACAGTGGAGTGACAGTTTTACATTAAAGCGGGTCATTATATTTCCCTGTCATCACCCCAAATGACATTTTTAGAAAGTGACACCTTTACAGTTTGATAAATCAAATTTATGCTGAATAATGTGCGTTAGTGCTGTCAGCGACACCCACATTCTCAGATGAGCTACGGTGAGCCTTGCAGGATCCACATTTAAATTTCATCCTATTAGCATTTAATTTCTCTGTAATCCTACACACCTTCATAACACCAACACACACCAGGCTTTCCCGCGTTCGAGAGCAATCTATAGCCCTTTATAACTTCCTTCCCTCATCATTCTTCTTTCTTGACAATTAAGAGGGTGGAATCTAATAGTGGAGGTATTGGAATTATATCCGAGCCTCTTCCAGAGCCACTGCAAAATCTCAACCTGTTTAGCCCTCGTGCGCATGTTTACACACACACACACACACGATCTGCTGGGATTTATTGTCATTTGTACATGACTGAAGATGTGATCTTGAGGAAATTATTCTTTTTTTAGCCCTGCCGCTGAAGCTGCCTTCTTAACTGCTCATGTTGTTTCTGTGTACTGTTTGACTATCAAGGTTGGAGTTGTGTTTTATTATCTTATTTCCTCAATTTCATAATGACATCCTCTGTGTTTTCCAGACGCCTGCAGAACAGGCCAAAGCTCGACTCCAGCTGGTGCTTCAAGCTGCAGGTACCGGTCCATTACTCTCAGTGCTCTGCTCATGTGGCCAGTTATTACCTGAATCACATACTACATTTGTTCAAATGTGCAGCATACAGCTCAATTCAATGTGTCTGAACTTCCATTTCTAGTGTAAATGAACCGAAAATGGTAAATGGAAACATCTTTTTCTTGACTAATTATTTAATTGAACTGCCGTGAGAACTAGACGATAGTCTCTGAATTAAACGCGTAAAACCATGATAACATTTCAGCGTAGCCGTACTATAATTTGAAAAATGAGTGTTCTGTTCCACATACTGCAGTACATTTAGGAAAAGAGTAGTCAGTGTACTGTACATACTGTGCAGTAAACATTATGCAAAATATGCCAACACAATATTGCACCTTATAATACAATTGTCAACTAAATACATGCATACGTAATCCATCAGTTTTCTGCCTTTAACTGGATAGTAAATAAATGTATTATATTATATTATATTATATTATATTATATTATATTATATTATATTATATTATATTATATTGCATTGCATTGCATTGCATTGCATTACATTACATTACATTATAAGTTCAAAATGCTGTAAATTCTAGTCAGCAGAAATTAAAACCATTGCTTTTGACTCAACATGAGGAATTCAGAGAATTACATTTGTTGACCATACGGTTCAAAAGTTGTAAGCAGAAACCTAAGTGAAACCCTAAATTTAACCATGGTTTACATCGACATTGAGCTTTTAATGTGTGCCAAAGTTCTCCGCTTTTTACCATTTGGTTCTATGAGGCCAGAGACGGTATATGGCAGAGACGGGACACTTGTTTTGCAGTGAATGGGAGGAATTGAAAGTCCCAATATGGCCGAAGTCCCACCTTCCAAATAAAAGAGCCGTTCACATTCAGCCATTGCTTGGATGACAGTTTAAACAAGTGTGAGCTTGGAAAGCTTTTTTTTTTATTTGTATTTTTTATTACATGTTACATCCAGGTCCAAACGTTCTATGAGATGCCAAAAGCAAACAACTAACGGTGCTAATGTACACTGATACAGTGAGGAAAATAAGTATTTGAACACCCTGCTATTTTGCCAATTCTCCCACTTAGAAATCATGGAGGGCTCTGAAATTGTCATCGTAGGTGCATGTCCACTGTGAGAGACATAATCTAAAAAAAAAATCCAGAAATCACAATGTATGATTTTTTAACTATTTATTTGTATGATACAGCTGCAAATAAGTATTTGAACACCTGAGAAAATCAATGTTAATATTTGGTACAGTAGCCTTTGTTTGCAATTACAGAGGTCAAACGTTTCCTGTAGTTTTTCACCAGGTTTGCACACACTGCAGGAGGGATTTTGGCCTTTAACTGAGGGAAGGAGGTTGTTCCCCAAAATCTCGCAATACATGGCCCCGGTCATCCTCTCCTTAATACAGTGCAGTCGCCCTGTCCCATGTGCAGAAAAACACCCCCAAAGCATGATGCTACCACCCCCATGCTTCACAGTAGGGATGGTGTTCTTGGGATGGTACTCATCATTCTTCTTCCTCCAAACACGTTTAGTGGAATTATGACCAAAAAGTTCTATTTTGGTCTCATCTGACCACATGACTTTCTCCCATGACTCCTCTGGATCATCCAAATGGTCATTGGCAAACTTAAGACGGGCCTTGACATGTGCTGGTTTAAGCAGGGGAACCTTCCGTGCCATGCATGATTTCAAACCATGAGGTCTTAGTGTATTACCAACAGTAACCTTGGAAACGGTGGTCCCAGCTCTTTTCAGGTCATTGACCAGCTCCTCCCGTGTAGTTCTGGGCTGATTTCTCACCTTTCTTAGGATCATTGAGACCCCACGAGGTGAGATCTTGCATGGAGCCCCAGTCCGAGGGAGACTGACAGTCATGTTTAGCTTCTTCCATTTTCTAATGATTGCTCCAACAGTGGACCTTTTTTCACCAAGCTGCTTGGCAATTTCCCCGTAGCCCTTTCCAGCCTTGTGGAGGTGTACAATTTTGTCTCTAGTGTCTTTGGACAGCTCTTTGGTCTTGGCCATGTTAGTAGTTGGATTCTTACTGATTGTATGGGGTGGACAGGTGTCTTTATGCAGCTAACGACCTCAAACAGGTGCATCTAATTTAGGATAATAAATGGAGTGGAGGTGGACATTTTAAAGGCAGACTAACAGGTCTTTGAGGGTCAGAATTCTAGCTGATAGACAGGTGTTCAAATACTTATTTGCAGCTGTATCATACAAATAAATAGTTAAAAAATCATATATTGAGATTTCAGGATTTTTTTTTTTAGATTATGTCTCTCACAGTGGACATGCACCTACGATGACAATTTCAGACCCCTCCATGATTTCCAAGTGGGAGAACTTGCAAAATAGCAGGGTGTTCAAATACTTATTTTCCTCACTGTATAATGCTGATGTAAGATCTCCGTACCGAGATCTCAGTTGGCCATACAGTGATTCATCTTTGCTGAATCTGTAAAACACTGGTGTCCGGGACGCCATGAGCCCAGAGACTGTAGTGGACACTGTGAGTTTATTAAAGCTATGTGTGCTATGATTTTATAGTGCTCATAAATGATTTCTCTGATAGTATTCTCACTTGAAATAAGTGGAGGCTTGGACCTGGAAACAGAACAGTCACATCATGACTGGAAAATGACTGGAAAAGTCATCAAATTCATTGCCTATAAAGAGTGGGAATCCTGAAAAACTTTTAGTTCTTAAGCCTGGAACACACCAAGCCGACGCCGACGAACTAGTGCTGATGAAAGCCGACCGTGTTGTCGCCTCGCGTCGGGGTTAAAAGCTGCACAGGAACACACCGAGAGAACTACAGCCGACTGTCAGCTAGAAAGCGCGTTCTGCGCCTGCGTGTAAATGAGACAGCCATCTTTTTCTGTAGATATATTCGTCTATATTCGTCATTCAGAAAGGGAAACCGACGCTGGCGGCTGCAGATACACACACAGTAAACAAAGCACTGCGTGCTTACCGTTTTGAATATCAATCCTGCTAAACACTTTCTTTATTCCACTCCTCTCGTGTTAATATTGAAATATGCGCATATATATATATATATATATTACCAGAAATATCTTCACCTCCAGTATGAGGGCCTTTAAAAACTGGGGGTCCTCGGAGTCATCGAGGTTTAAAACGGGTGTAAAGGACTGAACTGTGTGAAACGTGCGCTCATTGATATACTCCAGTTGGTCTGCCATTTTATATCTATCATTTTTCCTGGCTGGAGGCTTCAGTAAATATTTAGTTTATACATAGGGTTACATTTCAACTATATTTAATGGTGCAACGCTCAAATATGTGGAAGTGTGTAAACTGTTCCTGTGCTCATTTACCCTACATTCAGGCTGAGTTGCACAATTGGCCCCAGATCTTGTCAGGGGTGATAGAGAAATATAAGCAGGAAAGTCACAAGCTAGATCACAATGAGGTAATGAGTAAGAAGAAGGATAGACCTGTTGCTCTCGCAGTTTTCTGTGTGTGAAGAGGTCATTCAAGACACAGAGCGGGTGGAGAATACTCATGACTAAGCTAAATTGACATACTTTTTAAGATAAAAGGAGTCCTAAGCTATTTCAACAGCAGCACATGTGTGTCTTTCAGTCCAGAACTCACTCTCAACATGTTGTGTTTCATCCTTTCATCCCTGTATGCTTTCTTTTGTGGGCTTTGATTATGCAGCAGATGTGACCGTATGCTTATTACTTTTTAAAGTGCGATCCCTGTGTGTGTGTGCTTGAGTGCGTGTGCGTGCGCGTGTGCATGTGTGTGTGTGTGTGGACATGCAATGACCCACTGACACTGTCAGTCGTACAGGAAACATATAAAGGGACGGTATGCCATACATCATCTAGCACTCACCCACCCATCAGTCCTGGCAAACACACACACACACACACACACACACACACACACACACTGCTGCTAGTAGGAATAGGCAACTGAAAACACATAACAAAAACTGAATACAAGGATATTTGAAGTTAAACAAGAGAACACAGGTGACAGAAGCAGTCGTCACTAGCACTCATAAATACAAATAAAAGAGCAGAGAGCATGTGAAGCGAGTGATGGGAAATATGCTGACAGATGCTAGTTCTCTCCAGCATCGGGTCATTTCTTGGGATCCGCACAGAACGGATATGAGTTATTGTTATTGATTGGTCTCTGGTCAGCCCAAATATGACCCCTGTTGTGTTTTGCAACATTATTACAACATTAAACTCATAAACTGACACAACAGCATGTCTCTGAAATACACATTTACACTAATGCTTGTTTTTTGCAGCATAATAAATCCAGGTTGAGTGACGAAATTCATATTCAAATATTCAAATGCAACATTGTTCAAAAGACATTTGAGTTCTGTCAGCTATGTCCATGCAGACAGCAGACATAATCTGACATCGGTACTTATACGTTATGCTCCCAAGATCTTAAGACGAACCTTATATATATTATAATATTTTTATCAAATGACCATGTAATGTTATACAGTTGTGGTCATAAGTTTGCATACACCTTGCAGAATCTACAAGATGTTAATAATTTTAACAAAATAAGAGATGTCATAAAAATTGCATGCTTTTTTTCCTGTTGTATTGTATATAATACTGCCCTGAATAAGCATTTTCACATAACAGATGTTTATGTACAGTCAGCAAGACACAATAATAGCCGAACTTTACCTTACGCTTGATTCTTAATGCTGTCATTACATACATATAAAACTTGTAATTGTAATTCAGTTGTTATATATCCAAAAGGGATTACATGCCAAGATACTAGCACTCTTTTTAAAAAAAAAAAAAAAAAGAAAAAAAAAAAACGATTGCTAATATATCTTGCCATAATTCCTTATGGCAAGTACTGAGTGTTTTTTTTTTTTTTTTTGCTCTTTCCTCTACCTCTTCTATATTACCTGGATATATACACAGTTAGAGTTAATATGTGTTAATATTATATTTATACTGGGGATCTTTGAATATTAAGTTGCACAGAACTACAATATATTACTATCAGAGACTGGAAGTGCAGATCTTGGTAAAATTAATTAACCACAATTCATTTCTTTTTTTTATTCCAAAAGTTACAAGAACTGTATGTTCTTCAGAAAAAATCAATAGGTGTTGAGGGGGGGGGAAACAAACATAATTTCTACTTACTTAAATGTAATTTTTTTAAGGCATTTGGTGAAATAATGCATATAATAACATGAATATGAATTGTATTAATAATAATATATGAATGAAAATAATCCCCCTGTGGTCCTCTTGGAAGTTTGCTGAGGCCCCCTGGTGGGCCCTGTCCCCCGCTCGAGAACCGCTGGCTCAGAGGACTTAGACCGGTCCTCTCTCATATATTAACCAGAATTTGCAGAATTTTTTTGTTCAATGTTGACAGTATTTCATTAATTGTTCTTTGTGTATTTCTCTCTCTCTCTGTGTGTGTAACACTGTATCCGGGAATGTTTGTTTGAGCGCGTGCATGTGTGAGATCATGTGTAATTGATAACTCAGAAGCTGCTGGCTTGTAAATGTGATGTCACAGCAGTTGTGACTTCATGCCCCTCTGTGTTTCATTCTTCGTCAAGTGTAATGTTGTAAAATGAAGCATATCAGCTTATATTGTTTAGTGGTGATAAACAAGCGAGGACCGGTGACCTGCACCCCCATCCCTCTCTCTCTCACGCTCGCTCTCGGAGTCTGTGATCGAGCAGATGTTGGTGGTTTTGGAATGGTAATGTCGTCTAACTGAGAGTCCTGCCATGCTTTAAGCCCTCTGTTCCTCTGTACCCCCGCCAATCGCTTCTCTCCAGCTTTTTCTCTCTATTCCCTCGCTTTCCTTTTTCAGCGAGGTCTCCTGAGATCTCTAAATCCTGCCCCAGCGCTCTAAGCTGCCCCCTCCTCCTGTCCATGTGTGGGAGTGTGTGTGTTGATGGACTCGGCGAGTGTGTGTGAAACAGATCATCCCGGCGTAAGCTGCTCACACTCAATAGTGGAGGGGCCCCGGCAGACCTGTAATGAGGTCCCTCCTCTGAGTCCTCCTCGGGTCCCTCGCCCTCAGGGGCCCCGAGTCTCACGCGAGGCCATGCGTTTAAGGCCCGCTTCCCAACAAACACTCTCGCTGATGTGTGGACAAACATTCCAGGCTTAATAACGGCCGGTTCGTTGTGAAGGATAATGTAGAGAGTCAGCTTTAAGTAATTGACGACTCCATGAAAACATATACACTACCAGTCTTATTAAGCACAGATTCAATTGATCAAAAGTGACAGGGAAGACATGTATAATGTTACAATAGATTTCTTTCTATTTTATCAAACAATCCTCTCAAAAATGAGTACAATTTTAAGCGGCACAAACTGCTTGCAGCACTAATAACCATTATTAATAATTCAGCAGCAAATTGGCATATTAGAATGATTTCTAAAGCAACACGTGACACTGAAGACGAAAGAAAATTAGGTTTTGCCATCACAGGAATAAATGACATTTTAAAATGTTTTAAAATAATAAACAGCTCTTTTAAGTTAATAATAGTTCATACTATCACTGTTTTACTGTATTTTTGATCAAATTAATGCAGCCTTGGTTGAGCATAAGAGGCTTCTTTCCAAAACATCATCAAAAAAAAAAAAAAAAAATCTTAATTATTAATCGGTAAACAAATTTGAGCTGTTTCCGACACATCTGCCACATTCTCCACATCTTCCGACATTAAAGCGCTGAAAGGTCAAAGTGCATGAAAACTGAAGCGGCGTCCTCCATTTGTGTGCTTTAAATAAAGCTCTTCAGTCACAGCTAATTAGAGACTGTCACGCTTGTTCTGTCGCTCCTCTGCTGAGTTTCTGAGTGTTATTCTGCAGCTCCCGGAGAGAGAGAACAGAACGCGAGCTTATACTAAACACAAGCTGACTGATTCTCTGCGTAAAAGCAGCATTAACTGCCCAGACTCCTGCAACAGATGTGAGGCCAGCAGACCACATACATAGAGGGTGTCACATTTCACACACACACACACATACCTGAAGTGGAACTAATAGGCTAACATGGAAAGCCCGGGTCAGAGTCTGTCTTTGTGTGAACCGAGAGAGGAGAGAGTGATGAAAGACATGTTCAGATATTTCATTATTGCACAGCTTCATTCCAGTGAAATGCTGTTTGTCTCATTATCTGCTTTATTTCACATTGTCTTTCTCAGTGGCCACCCACTCAATCTCAGGAGAACATGTGGGGTGGAAGTGCAGAAACAATATGCATTATTCCTACATGAGAATCATGTGCTCCTGCTTTCAGAGGCCTGTCACCTCTTTTAGTTCCTCTCAAGTGCTTTTGGGGACTCGAGAGTGGAAAAACAGCCCTTTTGTTGAACGAGTGACAGTGACGACTCGCATTTCAGAGGTTCAGCGCTGACACGCGGATGTTAGTGACATTAGTGGAGCGGTTCATGTAGAAGGAACAGAGAGTCAAAGACAGGGGACAGGTCAGCAAAACAGGGGGTTTATGTGATATTACCTCAGCGTTCACAGTCATAATCCAAGAGTCTTCATTCACCCAAAATACAGGAATACGCTTGTACCGCATGTCAGAGTCACTTAGCTTTCGTAATGATTTCCAGACACAGGCCTCGGAAAATAAACCACAAGAGTGAAGTTATAGCACTGTAATTTATCCTGATTTATATACAAGGTTTAAATAATTGGGTTTATGAAATGACAGTTCAGTGTTTTCTACGAGCCTGCACTGGTTTAAGTAGTTATCATGTTTTCATTTAGACTTTTCTAATGTGAGCACCTTATTTTACTGCATATATATAAATGTAAATATGACCTTACATTGTTTAGAGATGCCACCTGAACTCCTCCATACTATGCAAGTGTTTGTAGTGAAAGCTCAGAATAATGAGTCAGGTGTGTGCTGGAGCGAAGTGAAGTGTTCAGCTGACGCTGTTTGTGGCAGATTTCAAACAGCGTCTGGTGAGCTCTCGAAACCAAACCTTGTGTGTTCAAATCCAAATGGATTCATTTCTCTCTCTCTCTCTCTCTCTCTCTCTCTCTCTCTCTCTCTCTCTCTCTCTCTCTCTCTCTCTCTCTCTCTCTCTCCTCCCCCTTGTGGGTAAGTCACTATATTTACAAATTACCATAGCAGAAAAAAGAGAATATTTTAATCATGCTGTTTTCCATAATTTCTGCAACATATGGTATAAATGATTTTGATGCAAATGTATGCGCTAATTATTTGCAGACGAGTTTCAAACAGGCCTGTGACTGAAGTGGAATGAAAGAAAATTTGCAATCACCTTAAATTTGACTAACCATTTACTGTTAAGTAAACTTTGCAAAGTAATTTAATTAGCTTGGCCCGCCTGCTGGGGTTTGTAGGTTGCTGTGAGCACGCGGAACAATCCTGATTCCCACGACAGCATTTATAACTGTTGCTCTAATTAGATGAGATACAATAAATGGGTTTAAAACAGTTGGTGTAGTGATTGCTAATATTATAATCGCACACGCGGTTTAAAAATAAAAGATAGTTGCTTTTAATGCAACACTATATTGATGTTTCTATTAATTAGTTAATCGCGAACTGAATTTGTAGATAAAATCAGCTTTTCATGTGCTGTCTATTTTTTGGACGTAAAATTTATATTTTAAAATGTGTCAGTCGACCTACATTGGTATAATAGATGGATGTTCTCTCTTAAGCCGTTTTACAACCTAACGCTTTTTGAATTTCTTAGTTTGTGTAAACCTACTTAAGGTTCAGAGTATTTCTTTTTTCCCCACATTAATTTCCCACGTTTAGTACAGTCATGTGGTTTTGTTTCATTAATACAGTGTACACTTTATTCGTGATTTACCCCGAAATAATGGAAGTGAAATGTGACAACATGCCCCATAGGTGAGGTACACTGTAACATGACCATGTGACAGCTTACAATGTTATCTGATCAAATCAAAAATGTACAAGACAAACTTCAATATTTTCTCAATAAAATACAATTATTATATTTTTTAAATAAAATAATGGCATTTTTTAATAATGAAAAATAAACAAATTTTTTAGTTTGCCAACAAACTAAACACAGCTATACAGCATAGTTCAAAACATTAATAATTTTTGATCATTGACTCTGTCTTTATTCACCTTTTCCTCATGTTTTCTCAATAGAATTTAAAGTATAGAAAAGAATAGCATAGTTCTAATAGGGGCTCATTGAAATGCAGTGTGACAACATGCCCCGCCTGCGCAGCTGGGATTTAAACCCGACTAGTGTCTTCTGCTGGTTAGATCAGCATTAAAAAAACTATCCCAAATGGTTAAATAACAGATCTAAGATTCAAATAATATGTGATTTGTCTAATTTTAAATAAACACAAAAAAACAGACAGACTATTTTTTACAAAAGTAAGAAATTTACTTTTGCTATTGTTAAACAAATGTTCAGTGATATTCTCTACATGGTGTTGATTGGAAGTATTTAAAACAAGTGTGTTACAACTAGCCCGTGTTAGGTTGTGCCCCGCTTACCCCTACTTTATCTACTGTCTCTCTCTCTCTTGCTCTCTCTCTCTTGCTCTCTCTCTCTCTCTCTCTCTCTCTCTCTCTCTCTCTCTCTCTCTCTCTCTCTCTCTCTCTCTCTCTCTCTCTCTCTCTCGTTATCATCAGTTAGGTTTGAATATGTTCATGTTCTGCTAACTCTGGCCATTTTAACACAGGGGCACATCTCCACCCATTAAGGAAATATGTTTTTCATTAAGCGGCTCAGATCGCTGCGACTACAGAGGCCGGACGGTCTGATGCTGGGCGAGACATTAAGGCATTTTTGATGGCCAGTCGTGAATGATCAAAAAGTCATAGTCCTGTCCTTTAAGATTGTTGTTGACAATTTCTCTGACAGCCCTAACTAGCTCACCCACTGATTCCAGTTTAAAACATCGGCACGGGAAGTTTGATCGCAGGAGTGAAAAACAGCTTCGACTTCGCCGCGGTCTTGTATGCATTATCTCATTCTCTCTCTATCAGCGCTCGGTAAATGCTTTTAAAGACACTTTCACACCCACACCATTATTTACAGCAAGATTGAAGGGGAGAGTTTAAATTGAAGTAATAAAAACCTCTTTGTTTTAGTTTTTATTGGCTCATTCATCATCGCTTTATTTAATGCGAGAAAATGATTGTGCCATCCGTGGCTGCCACTAATGGCTGTATACTCTTGTATTTTCTTTGTTGATCGCAATGAATGAAATTAGGATAAACAACCTTCCTCGTCGTGTATAATCAAGGCCTGATTAATGGATGTGCCGTTTCAGCGCTGCTCCTTATTCCAGAACACCTGATATCTTTCCCATAAACAAGTGCTGTTTGTCTAAATGGAGAGACGAAATGACGCATTTGATGAGTTTCTGATTGACCCTGTCCCACAGGCGGCCCATTCTTCTCTGTCTCTTAGCGAGTGCTTTTCGGTGACTAATGCTCTGTCAGAAAAGAGGCACGAGGATTTATTAGACATGCTGATTAATGAGGAAGCCGCCCCACCCCTTCAACTTGGCTGCCCCAAACAACATTTTCATAATGATGTGAGCCGTCCATCCAGAGAGAGAGAGAGAGAGAGAGCAAGAGAGAGAGAGACATCCAGAGAGAGAGAGAGATCCAGAGAGAGAGAGAGACAGAGAGACATCCAGAGAGAAAGAGAGAGAGAGAGATAGAGAGAGAGAGAGAGAGAGAGAGAGAGAGAGAGCAAGAGAGGGAGAGCAAGAGAGAGAGAGACATCCAGAGATAGTGAGAGAGAGAGAGAGAGCGAGAGAGAGAGAGTTAAACTTAATTCGGGCACTAAAAATTTAACCGGGCCCGCAACAAACCCAGGGTTATGGTCATAAGCGGTCTCTGGAGTCATTTGAATCATGGATGCCTGTCTCTATTCATATCGAGTTTTGTGTCTTAAGAACAGATGGCGTAGTTATGTTTTTTTGTCTTTTTGACTGCGCCTTCTTGCTTTTTTCCATCCATATTTCTTATTTTCTCTCCCTCATCTGTCAAGCTCCTTTTAAGACCTAGCCTCCCATACTTAAAGGGTGGGGTTGAAGAGAAATAAACATTTAATTAATTCTCAAATTTTTTTTTCTGTAGTTGCATATTTCTATCTAATTAGCCCAGCAGCAATCAGGGCCTTGGATAAGTATCCACCAGATTCCCTCGTTTAAGATAAATAAATAGCAGAAATTACACCAGAGCTCTTTCATCTCCTGCAGAAAACACGCCGGGAGAATTAATGTTAGTAGAATTTTTTTCTTCCCTGTGTATTTGCGTTCTTCAGGTACTCTCTCTCTCTCTCTGTACAGCGACGGCGTCTACGCTCCATCTGCATCGCATATGTGTTGTACTGTATGCCTGCAATGAGCCTGTGTGAGTTTGAGGGAAACTAAGATAAAGATTATCAGCATTTAGAAGATCTGGACAGTGTAAAGGCAGTGTAACTGATTGAAGGATGTCTCTCAAACAAGAACGTAACTCGGAAACTTTCGGAGAATGCACCAAATGCTTGGCTCATGCAATTGCAAATCCCTGAGATTCGAGTTGAACAGTTAACATCTTATTTGTAACACTGAACTGTAATTCTTAATCTCGCCATTCATTTTGCTCAGACACACAGTAATCGAGGAGTTAATGAGTGAGAGAGGAACCCAATTCCTGTAGGCCTGATACATCTCTTGTAACACTTCCAGCTTTTCCTCCCCCATTCACTCTGC
Organism: Scardinius erythrophthalmus; assembly: GCF_964197995.2. Taxonomy (NCBI): domain Eukaryota; kingdom Metazoa; phylum Chordata; class Actinopteri; order Cypriniformes; family Leuciscidae; genus Scardinius; species Scardinius erythrophthalmus. Next base: position 41,675,312 of record NC_138227.1, read on the forward strand.
AAACGGCGGATGAACATCTTAACTATAAATATATAATCTCTATACACATGTGCCCGTAATCCTCCTGGATTACAGCCCGAGAGGAATTACCACTGGATTTCAGCGCCTTCCTTTTCTCTCTCACCTCGTCTGCTTGCCCTCGCCTTGTAAACATCAACTCTTGGCCCTGCCTGCCAATACCCAGCTTTGATAAAACTGTATTAGCTTCCTTTGGCCGCCCAAAACAGATTACTGAATAGAGAGAGAAGGCCATTATTGAATACGTGGAGCAGAAACTATTTATGATTGTGTAAGTAATCTGTAACCCGTCCCTGGATCCCCTCATTTTCTTGGTTGCCTTGCTCTCCTTTGCTGTGCTTTATCTTCTATCCACAGACATCTTTAGTAAGGGCTGCACCTGATTTTGTTGGTCTAATCGCTTATTTTTTAAGATCCTCTGATAGCAGGAGATCATCTTTAGTCCTCGACTCCATTGTGCTTTCCCACCACCGCTGTGACACCCTGATTCTTGTGCAGGAACGAGGCCTCTGCCAAGCCGTAATCATTCTGTATCTGATCACAATGCAGCGGAGGGGAAAACTCACAGATTTGGGTCACTTGAACGTGTAATTCTGCATCTGATCACAAAGCAGTAAATGGGAAAACTCATTAAGTTAAAGTTGCTAAATGAATGTCATACTTTGTTTACTGAAATCAATTGTAATACATTTACATTTAATGCTGTTTCATTCAATGTGTAGTGTTTGTAAGATTGTTATTGACCATCTTTCAAGTAAGTGTAAGTAAAAGGAAGAAATTCTGTATTTACATTGTATTTGATTTATTTGCATCTGTAAATTTCCATACTTTTTCAAACTCTTCCAAGGCCGTTCATCAGATCTTCACCAAATTCGCAGTTTAATGAAAATTTTGATGCGTTTTATTGTTTTGCAGGTACAATCTGACATTTGTTGGATGTGACGCATTATGACTAATATTAGAGATGCACCGATTACAATTTTCTTGGCCGATTCTGATTTTACTGTAAACGTGACCTGCCGATACCGATTTTTCAAAGAACTATAAGCAAAAATTTACTTTTCTTCAATGCAATTTTGTTTTCATAAAAAAAACAAGAAAAAAGACTAATAAAATAAGAACAAATAAACAAATTTAAAACAACAGCACAAATAAATGCAATTGCATAAAGACAGATATGAAATAAACAGGTGGGTATACAGTATATTCAGGTAAGAAATACTACAGAAATTAAAGTAATCAAATGTAAAATAACACTGGATTGTCTTCATTGTAAAAAATGAATAGTGATTAATGCTTACAATTAGTTACAAAAGTTATCCAGTCAAGGGCTGAGAGTGATTTTCATGACAGACATAAGCAGGAATATTAGGCTGTTGTCACTTTAAAAGTTTATGCATGGAGTCAATATACTGTTACACAACTTGCACTAAACTGATTAAGTTTCAACGCTGACTGTGTTTACCTGAAAATTCGCGAAGACGGCATTTTAACAATTGTGTGTATTTGACTGTTTCAACGCAGTAAGCCACTCATTTTGGTACTTGCGACTCACAAGCTGCTTGAAACTTTGAGGCTCCACTTATATAGATCAGTGGTGTAAATGAGCGAAACCTGCGAGAATTAGTAAAATTATGCGCAATACAAGCACTATTGAACTGGACCGAATAAAACGAGTGAGAGGAGGCGGGTGTGTGTCACTTCACCGTCAGAGAGAAGAGAGTGAGAACCCACAACTGACAACTGACCGGCTCAGAATCAGAAAGACGTGAGACTGTCGGCCGGTCACCGGTCCGAGCCGGTCATGCGGAAAATCGTCCGATTCCGGTCCCTGGCCGGTTGATCAGTGCATCTCTAACTAAAATTATTGGATCGTGTGTGCACAAGGTCAAAATTTCATCAATTTCTGATGCTATAGGCCACAGGATAAGAAATCGTTTTAAGGCTAATTGTTAAGCGTCAGTGCGAATAGCTGATTAACTTAACCTTTATTAAGTAATAAATGCTCAGAAATTCAACCAAGGTGCAAAACATAAATAATTTGCAAAGAAATCTCTCCAAAATATATGTCCATAATGGAAGCACACATAAAGCATAATGGGTAATTTTTATTTTTATTTTTATTTTTTACGTTTTATGGTTTATATTTCTCTCCTAATATTTTATATAGAAAAATATTTCTAAAAAAGTAGACTTTAGTATTCTGTATAAGAGATCACATTCTCATGTAACCTACAGTATGTACAGTAAACGTTATACTCATGTAGAGCAAAATTTACTGTACACTTTCTAACATGTTGTCAATGGAGCAATATGGTCTGTTTGTAGTAACATTTTATTATGTATTATTAAAATATTGTATATTAGAATAATTTTTGCAGGCTCAAGTAACATCGCAACACAATTTTAGCAGTATCACTTTGAATAGAGACTTTTATAACTGAATGTGTTCTGGTTTCCTCATAATCTGTATTTTGCATCTGTAACATGTATATTGCATATGTTTCTAATGTGAAGCAGCAAAAGACACATTAGAGTAACACAAACATTTAAACACACACACACACACACACACACACACCTGTGATGGCCGTGAGATCTCAGGTGGTTGTCTCGAGTGAAGCCCTCTGGCTGGCCGTAGGGTCCTGTGCATTATGCATGAGTGAGTGGGGTGTCTCGGGACACCAATATCAGACCCTATAAAGCAGCAGGGTCCCTCCCTGGACACGATCCACCAGACCTCTGGCACACTTGCCAAACCATCTGTGAAACTGCACCTATAATTCCACCAGTACTCTACAAATATCTATTAACAACACCTACTCTATAACATTCATTCAAACCCTCTTGTAGCCAGGGATCTAGAAAAATATAACAAAATTATAACTGTTAGTATATTAAAATAATGTTATACGTATCATCACTTTCACAATTACAATATAAGGGTCAGACATAATCACAATATGCTCTAAGCAAGATTTAAGGGCCATGGGCCATGTTATTTTACCCAAATTTTCATCACCTTCTTCGCCTCCTTCTTTGTCGCCTTCTTTTCATACTTTCTTTTGACGTTAAACTGGTGTTGAATGAGTACTAGTTAATGAAGCTGCCAGCTGAGCACCAGTGAGGGGTCTGTTTCTTAAAATAGAGAGCCTGATGTACTCTTCCCTCGTGTTGTTATGCGTCTGCAATGCCCACTTCTCTTTGTGTCCTGGTTAGATCCAGTTTGCTTTCTTCTTTGAAGTTGGTAGTGCATTGAATAGCCTTCATCTCTCAAAAGAACAACAGAGCAATACATTTCTATCAACCATTTTGGTTTCAAATTTTGGCTTGAAATTGTACAGTGACAGGAAATGCAAGTGTACTTAAACCGCATTGCCCTTTCCGAACCCTTTCACATCAGCGCATTAGAATGATTTCTTAAGAATAATATGACACAAAGTTTCTTTAGAAGTCGAGAGTAATGGCTGCGTAAGCTAGATTTTTGTCATCACACGTAAACAGTTTAATTTGAACATATGCAAAAATAAAGTTTAAACTTTACTACTGTATTTTTGATCAACTAAATCCTACAGTGGTTACAGCAGAAGCAATGATTTCCTTCAAAAGCATTCAAATGTGTTATTTATTCTAAACTTTTGAGTGGCAGTGTAGATACATCATGGTTTTAAACCCATATGGTCGAACTTCTTCGAGAACCAGCTTTTCCAATTCATTGATTTCATTGAGTCAGTTTAGGTGGCAGTTCAGTGTCCCATAATGCTGTTGATGAATGATTTCCTTTCAATGCTGAGTAATTAGTGGGGTTTAAGCCCTACCCTAGGCCCAGTTGGGCATTTCTGGAGAGGGTGGTGGGGGGGCTGGAATTTATTATTCAGGAGTTTTAAAGGGGATCGATAGAGACTAGTGGATCTTCAGAGGTTTAGGGCTCTTTGGGGTACACAGGCCTTTGGGTATGGACAACACAAGCTTGCTGTCAGGTTTTCCCTGGTTGCTTAATTACAAAAGGTTACAAAATTGTAAAACACACACAAAAAAAGGTTTTAACCCTTATAATATAATAAGATTTGATATGTAGTTTGAAAAATATACTTTCAAACAAATAAGACAACAGTATATGGACAGACATTTGATTTATTTTTCTGTTATTTAAATAAATCTAAACAATACTGTACATGTTTTCTCCACTTGGACATCATCCAATGTACATATGTTGTTAATCACATATGTTGTGCATACAGTATGTTTACGCATGATGAGGTTCATTATTTGAATGTTATTTTCACAGAGTTTGTTTGGCAATTCTTCAGAAAGTGACCCCATTAGATGTGCAAGCAATGTATTATTATTCCTCATAAACGTTAGGGTTTCTTCTGATACTCGATCTCATGAAAAAAGCATTTTATGCATTGGAGATTTCGTAGGAATTTGTACAATTTGATTTGATGAAAACAATTGTATAGCAAAGCATAACGTAAGCATAAGATTGTATGATTTCACCACGATGTAGAATTTAGGCCCAGGGTGTGCTATCTATCTTTTTTATTAATATTTTATATAATCTCCCAATTACTTTGATTCCATTTGAAGACCTAACCATCAGTGATAACACCATAATATTTGCCTACTGAATTCTGATTGATCTTATATTTGCAAATAGTTGCATCGTGCTTTGGTTGTTATTATACACAGATGACAAAACACAAAATATGACAGTGGCAAAGGTCCTTTCGGGCCATTTCATTTATAAAATCGAACCTTTAAAACCTAAGCTTACCTAAAACTTTAATGCTATTCCCTCGCTGCCTTGCCTTCCTCTAGGAGCTGCAATTTAGAATATATAGATGTTATAAAGGTCTGTTTTCCTCTAATTCTTGTCATTGGAGAAAAAATGCAAGGTCTTTCTTTTTCTCTATACAAGGTGTTCATTCCTCTCCACTTATTCCCTCCTCCTGGATCACAGACACTACTCTCACCATGGGTCCTGGTAGAGGTCAAACGTCTGTGCTAAATGATGAGGACAGGGCCAACCCATCCACACCTCCAGCTTATGAGTTTCAGCTTTTGGTGTATGTACAAACTAATGTTGGCTGTCTGAAGTCAAGCGCTCGTTGAGAAACCTGTTTGTACTACAGCCCTTTTTTAAGAAGCCATGAGTTATAAATAGTATAGCTTTCTTTATACACCAATTCTCTCAACCATCTGACACTATAGTAATTTAGTTTTATTCCAGTTTAGTGTCAGTCTTCCATATGAAGCTACTCATTGGCTCCAGCTAGTGGGATGTGGTCCCATGTTAAATACTCCTGGTAAAACCTAAAGTAGTTGTATAAGAAAACAAAAAGCCTTGTGAATTAGCCACCTGCGTACCTCTCCTCTCATCCGTTTAACACATCCTCAGCCAAGACAAAAGAAAACATGCACTTCAGCAAATAAACGAAGAGGGAATTCATTCTTAATTGCACACAACAGACAAAAGGGAGTCAGAAATGTTTTTTTTTCAAGCGGAGCTCTTTTTAGGGTAGAATTGTGTAACGCCCTGTGTAGGTGTGAAGAGGAAAGCTCAGTGGAGACGGGCTGAAGTGGGCGGCACAAACCAACTGAACAAAAGGCCAGTGAGTTGGCACACGGAGGCGCCCAGCACAAAGCCTGGAACCAAACCACACAGCTAATTGCCTTCATGCATTGTGAAAAGAGAGGCAAAGAAACAAAACAGGGATAAAGATTAATTTCATACTTCATCTTCCTCGCTTGAGAGAGATGCTGTGAAAGGTCTTACAAATTGAAAACACCAGGGGTGTTAAATAGCTCAGAAACAAGGACCGGATTTGTAGCAACGACGCTGCATTATGTGGAAACAAAGTTGTTGTTGCTGTTATAAGATTCACTCTTGGTAGAGCTTTCTCCTAGGGCTGCATGATTATTGGAAATAAAACCTAAATCACGATATGGCTTAGTGCGATTATCAAATCGCAAAGGCTGATTGAATTAAATAAATATATGCGCTGTGTGTTTCTGAGTGAAGCGCGGCCCTGTGTTCATTTACACGTGAGCGGCTCATGATGCTCTGAGTTTGAGTCAATTTAACGTGTTTTTGGGAACGCCAGTCATCTTTCCAAACTTGTAATGAGCAGCACAGCTTTAAGAAATCCCTGTGATTTTAAGTCTATAGTTTTTTTTTATTTTTTTATTTTATGGTTTAACGTTTGAAATTGAAGACATTTGGACAGCCAAATATCAGTATTGTAATTTTACAGTCATAATGTAAAATATGATTATATTACTTAAATACTCAATATTCTTTCTTTTTTTATTATTATTATTTTACAGTGATATATTACAATAGTAATATTTCTTATTTTGTTTTATTTAGTACTTTTGGTAACATTTCACAATAAGTTTTCATTTGTTAACATTGGTTAACCACATTAATTAACATGAACTAATAATGAACTGCAAGTCTACAGCATTTATTAATCTTTTCTAATGTTCATTTCAACATTTAAAAGTTGTACAGTATTTGTGAACATTAGTTGATGCACTGTAAAGTAACATGAAGACACAATGAACAGCTGTTATTTGTGTTAACTAACGTTAACAAAGATACAAATAATACAAATACAGTAACAAATGTATTTCTCAAGGTTAGTTCATGTTAGTTAATACATTAACTAATGTTAACAAATTAAACCTTATAAAGCCTTACCATTTCCTTATTTAATAATTAATAATAAATTATTGTTATTGTTATTAGCCATATTGATGTAATCACAACAGGTTGGCCAAATTGTACAAAAAAGCACAGGATTAAAAAATAAATAAAAAATCGCATTTTAAATCGCAATCACAATTTTTATCAGCAAACTCACAATTAGATTTCTGCTCCAAATCATGCATCCCTTCTTTTACTGAGTAAACTGGTACATGTCAAAGCGGTGTCTTATTTTTTTTTTTTTAAGTAAAAAAAATAAAATAATAATTTTTGAAGTGCACTTTTAATTCTTTGTAAATGTTCCAAACCCGTTTAGTTTTTTGATGTTTTCTTTTCTTCCTAAATGCCACTGGTTTACCCCGAAGACCTGCGTGGCTGTCGTGTGTAATCAACAGGCGGTATTATCAAACATAACATGACTATTACCAGAGGACACTTCTCTTCTCCTCCACTTCTGTTTCTATTTTTACCCTTTTCAGAGCTTGAGCGGCCCGGCCTGTGCTTGCTGTGCTCTCTCTCCTGTAGGGGAGCTGCTTCAGTTCTCAGTAGTGCAGAGTTTGCTCCTCTCTTATGAGAGTCAGGATGAGAAGAGGTTGAAATAATAGCCCTCAGCCAGAGACAAAGGGAAGAAGAGAGGGATTGTGATGCTGAGTGAGATGGAACGGGATGATGGAGAGGAGGAGGAGGAGGATATGGAGGGAGGCACCGTTATTGTTGTTGCTGTTGATTTTCCTTTGTTTCCTGATATCTGCTCTAACGTCTCCTGACATGTTAGCTCTGCATTCAGCCCATAGTGGCGCTTTTGCAGACATTTTCTTTCATTCCTCCTCCTTTCGCCTCAAATTTACTTTTGGGATTTTGAAGAGGTGGACAATCATCTGTCATTCTTGTCCGACCATCATTATTTTTCCTTTTTTCCCCCAAAATGTATTTCTTTTCTTTCTGCAGAGATGTTGGGAGCTTGTGCCCAGTGTTTGGAAGATAAAAGGCATGAAATCGAGCAAAATTTCTGCCCTGCCACAGAAAACCTCCACTGCTCTGACATGTCTGTCAGGCCTCATTTAGCTTTAAACTGCCACGGTAAACTTCGGCTGCCTTTTGCAATAAAAAGGGTCTGTAGTCTGACACTGATTTCAGGCCCTGTCAAAACCCTGCTGATAAGAGCCGTTTTTCAAGCTCCATTTCAATCCCCTTGCCCCCTTTTGTAGCTCTGATAAAAACCGTGTAATTAAGCTCGTTGCTTCTTTGATTGAACAAATAGATCTGAATTCAGATAGACTGGCTCAAAGGCCACACAAACAGATGTTCAGCTGATCGGCCTCAGATGATTAGGTTGTAACTTGAAGATTTGTTTTGATGAGCCATACACATGATGCAGAATGACAAAAAACAGCAGGTGTTTTTTAATGAGTTTCAAAACAGTTGCGCTCATGGTGGTGACAACATAAGATGCAACACAAAACCCTAAAAACTAAGAAGAAATGTAATTATTTAAATAAAAAAAAATAAAAATCTAATTTGAAGCATCTCAGCGAATTCTGAGAATGTCAGTTAATGGGTTTTCACTATAAATTATAGCATGACTTCATCCAAAAACTGTAAATTTAAGAATGCATGAAATTACTTTTATTTATTTTATTTATTAGCTTTTCACCATACACTGTAAAAATGGTTAAAAGTAAGTTTTCCTTACTGTGTTTTACCTTTAATGTCTGTCAGTTTAACATGTAATTTTTTTTGTTAGTTTTAAAATATAATTTAATCATTATAAAAATGTTACCAATTTTAATGTTACCAAGCTCGAGCTAGGTTTTTAAATTATTATTATTTTTTTTTATTTATTTTTTTCATTCAGTTTATCACAGAACTTATTGCATAATGTATCCTGGAGGCTCTGGACATGTGTTTCTACAGCAGATTACTAACATTCATGAATTTTCTCTCTGAACTTCTTCCCTATTCATCCCAAAGCGCAGCTCTTATGCCTTGAATTTTAGTTTTTCTTAAGAAAATTCTGTTGAGGAAGACCATGTATTCCTGGTCAGGTCATTCTGCAAAATCAAACCTCCAAACCCACGACCGATGATATGATACTGGGAAAGACAACAGCAGATCTGTTTCCGTCATTTCTCTTATTAATTCTGTCTTTATCTCACAAAGCTCATGGCCTCAACCTTTTTTGTCCCTTAATTCCAGTATCATCATTTTAATTTTAAAGGCAAAAGGGCAAGTCCCCCCTGAAGGTGTTGGCGCTCCAGTGGAGGATATTCTCCCTGCTGCAGATGTTCATGAATGATGTCCATCTCCGCTCAGACGAGCTCCTCGTGAAAGGAGGTTTCCGAGGGTGTGGTTGGGAGGACGCGGGGCCAGATGAATTACACGGAGGGGGAATCTGACAGCCTGTGCGGGGCTTTGTGATCATTCCAAACTTCTAATAATCTCCCTCACCTTTCTCATCTCAGCTATAATGAAAGAGAATAGGCGATTGCACCCCAGGCTATGTTCCCCGCGCCTAATGACTCCTCCAAAGCCAGAGCCACCGTTAAAAAAAAAAAAAAAAATGCTTTGAATTGGCTTTGACAGCGTGATAGACTTTGACACCAATTCTGTAACAAAACAGACGTAGCGCTAATTGATTATCAATATTTTAAGCAACGTGATGAAAATGAGCATTAAAAGATGACGGAGAAATGGAGTCCTCTATGGCGGGTCTCTCCTTCAACAAGTTCTGATTTCTCCTCCCTCAGCACATGTCCTCCTCTTCTGATTTGCATCTCTCTGTATATGTATGGCTCTTTGGTCTCGGTACCCCAGACCGACAGCTTACTGAGCAACTTGACATTGCAATTAGGCTTTAATATAGCAGAAAAAAGCGAGCGTTCCCTGGGCCCGTTTCCAGCTCAGTTCCCAGCGCCCCCCCCTCTCCTGGGCTTAGCACTAGCGCTTGACTAAGCACAATCTTAGGGACCACCGTGTTTCTAGCCCTTTGTGCCAGGTGTTTAAGTGTTCGCCCCAGTCCAGCTCTGTCCCACTGAGCCATATATGGTTTATTCTTTTAAACAGGCTCTTTTGTTAATATACCAGTGTCCATTAACCCATCAGGAGATGCAGTATACCATAATCCATGACGTATACCATAATCAGTGGTCATAATCATTCGTAATCATTGATCTTCTGTTCACAGATATGCTGTTCTCAGATGAGACACTTATTAGAGTGTTGCGTCAAAGCCAGCTTGTTGATGGCATTGTGAAGATGCTGAATCAGTTTACTTTCAATATTAAAGTCAGCATGAAATGGAAATTGTGATTGTCTTTTCTGAAACTCGCCTGGCCAGTGGACCAGCTTATTGATCAGCCGCCATGCCGATATACACGTCAATTTATTTGCACATTAATATATTTGGGTAAAGATTACAAGGACATGTTTTTTATTTTATTTTTTAGTATTTTTAAATAATGATGTGCGTGGATAAATAATTTAAATTAAAAAAAGGCTCCAGGTGATCAAAAAAAGCAGTTTAAGCAGCTGGTCTTGGAAGCAGTTAAAGTTAAAGACCTAAATGTTGGTAGAATTAACTTTTATTTCAATAAAATCACACTTAATTACCATGCAAACTGTCATGCTAGTAAATAGCCAGAGAATGGTCGCTGTCCAGATTATGCTCCTTAATATTAAAATTGCGTAATCTATTACGTCAATTATGCACGGTTAATGTTCATCTCTGATCCCCTGTCATGTTTCACACAAAACAAGTGTGTGACAACCCTATTCTATAACCGAACCGACACCTGCACATTTTCAGGACTCACAACCACATTCTCGACAAACCCGCACTGAATGAACGGAAAACTAGTTGTCTGCCACGTCATACAATGTGAGAGCCACAGTGAACTTTGTAATCATGATGGGTTTAAAATACTTATGGAGATGGAGAAATGATTTGCGAGATGTGAGGCACGCGACTCAAACACACTTTCTGCATTCAGTGACTAAACAAGTCCTTGTTGGTTAACATATCTGATAGATGAACTCTCGCCTCGATTGGACTTGTTTATTTAATATAACACGCTGTCAACTGTGATAAAACTTCTGATGTTATGTGCATCGCCATTTTTGATACCGTCGCTGAATGCAGTTGTGAGTCCTGAAAGTGTGCAGACTCGTATCAAGCAGCGCTGCCATACTAGCCTTAGCATCTGCTCTAGAGTTGTGTTTTGTGTGAAACATGACAGGGAATTAGGGATGAACATAAACAGTGTGTGATTGACATAACCAATTATGGCGACATGTCGTTCCAGTCCTGCTTAATATATCAATCGTTTTTGAAGTTCTCCAGGAGTCTGAAGGGGATGTTTTTCAATGGGCAGACCACTAAAAATTTAAAAGACACACTTCACTTAAACTTTTTCAGGAATAACATAGACTATAATGAGAAATACGGCTGACTGTTGCATATGGACTTTAAAGAATTGAAGTTTGAATTTGAATGTAATATGAATGGCAGTGGTGTTCCCTGATAGCAGGATAATGCACACTGCAAAAATTGTTCAGGAATGGTTTGCATGAATAGACAAATGTACCTTTTTGCCTGCAAAATTCAAAGCACCTTTACATTTCAGACAAATTCCGTCCGTATACATGTTATGATTAACCCTGAAAATACCCATTTGTTTTACTCTTTCTCTCCCCACTCATTTTTCTATCACCTTCTAATTTCTGTTAAACATACGACATTGACTGATCTTGAACGCTGAGGTTTGAATTTGTTCAGGATATGATCAAGAGAGATGTCCGAGCTCTGCCTTGGGTTAAACTAGAGAACATGAAGAGCCTTGAGTCCATGTAGGTGCACAGCCGAATATTTGCATTTAGTTACAAACGAGATTTCCAACACCGATGAGGCTGTCTTACACTTATCCTTCGGTTAGACCGCCATCACAAGCTCCTCTTAAACCGCTGTACCCGTTCTGCTATTAGAAGGCTTCAAGCTATATGTCCTCAGATCGACTCTGAGTATGAACTCATGGCAGATACCTTCAAAAGAGACAGACAGGCCTACGCACATTTCTCTCCAAACGCTCATGAATAAAACAAGCTTCATCAAGCAGAGTCTCAAGTGGACATGATGAAAACTCTCATACTGTTTTGTTTCTGCTACCAAATCTCCAGTATTTACTCTGTAAATTAAAGAAATCATCTCAAATTATTCTCAGAAAGCTGCTGTGGGATCTTCAGGCGGGATGTGCAGAACTGATCCCACAGTTGTGTGGAGAGACGTCTGGTGGAATATGCGGAAATGGAATATTTGATCAGGGCTCAGGGTTTGATTGTGATGTTTGTGTGCTCTGTTCAGACTCTCCAGGGCCTGATTCAAAAACACCACGCTATACACATGTAATTAATTAATTACTCTTGGTGAGGGTGCTTCTCATATCTTCATTGCGCCCGTCTTCTCTTGGAAACGTGCAGGATTTATGTCAGTGTCTGGAGAAGGGATGAAGCAGAGCCCGGTCTGACCGCAGAATACAGCAGCAGACATCTGATTATAGAGACATTGATCCCACAGTTCACATCCAAAATAGAAATCCAGTTAAAGGACTTTTTGATGAATAATTGATCAAATTGATATGATAGCTCCCTTTCTAATTGTTTAGTTGTTAATATTTCATGGATATCATTTAAGTTTTACTCGAATGTGACACTGTTAGGTAAATCTCTATTTAAGCAAAGTGCTTTTCTGTATTGTTTAGTTCTTTGTTGTTCAGCTCAATGGATTGCTTTCGCAAGCCTGTGGTTTATATCTGTGTTTGCAGTTTGTACATACTCCCACTAAATAACTTGGCTGCATTTTCCTTTCTTCATATTTGTCATTGCACAAATTAAATTCCTGCTGAAGTCAAATTTGCTTGATGCAAACCATGTCTAACAATGGACTAGTTTTAATCGTGACACTCACACAGGTTAGTTGTTATTGAATAATTTACTGTAATATGTATATTATCCTTTTTTTTTTTTCGTTCCGTCTTAACAATCACACATTGATCTCTTCTTTTGCTTTTTGTGTACATTTTACAGACGTGTACAAGTATGTAGGTTTCTGGACTATAGCCAGAGGTGTGTGTGTGTGCGTGTGTGTGTTGTGTGAATGTGAGTGTAAAGTGAATTCCTGATTCAAAGGGACATTTTTCCAATTGTGGGGTGCTACAGCAAATATCATGTTTGTCATTTGGCAAGCCGCTGATTTATCACATTTCCCCGAGCTCTGACATTCAGATTGCTTGTGATTGACGTGGTCGCTCAGGACACTCACAGACACGCACACACACACACACACACACACTCATTTACAGATATTCATATTCTTTGAGCTTGTAGAGTTTTTGTAAGTTTTTACCCGTGTGATTATTTGACTCCATACAAGTTTGTATTTAAAGAGACTACAGTTTTCTTTCTCTCTCTCTCTCTCTCTCTCTCTCTCTCTCTCTCTCTCGCTCTCTCTCTCTCTCTCTCTCTCTCTCTCTCTTGCTTTGTCTCACTGTCTTATAAACTCGCACACACACACACACACACACACACACTCACTCTGATTAAAGAATAGTGATGGTGAGGTGCATAAGTGCACTAGATAAACAAGATCTCACCCAAGGCTGTTTCTGACATCTATCCGTTTCACTGAAAACTGTGAAATATGCTTGTTAAAATAACATTTGTGTGCACTTCCAAAACCTAGCATGTTTCTGTAGCATAATTATAACCTATACTTTTATATTTATATATTTAAAATTCTGACCTCTTGTGTAAAGCTGCATGTGCAGTTCAGTGTGACAGAAAATAAATGTATTGTTTTGTCACACTGCACTGCTATTCTTTGGAAATAAATCTGCTGTTCTGGCATCACTGAAAAATGATAACTTTTAGTAAAACTGTATTTACAGGATCTGTCAGTCACTCAATATCTCCCTTGTTTATACACACACACACACACACACACACACACACACACACACACACAAAACAAGAGAACTTGCTCTTGCTACTGTACATACAGTGCTGCACTTTCTTATGCCTTTTCACAAAATTATGAACAGTGTTTGTTACGTAGTTTAAATTGTAGTTTTTATAAAGCTTAGGAATGTAACAGTTCACGGTAAAATATCGAACCGTACCATTCTCCACAGCACTTGTACCGCGGTCCATCTCAAATCTGACAGCCATCTGTATTATGCTTTGACATAAAGTATGTCAACATGCACATCTTGGCGAGTAACCTATCAAACATATTCGGTTATGCCTTAAGTGAACGTAAACAGTTGAGAAAGACGACGCATGTGTACAGCATCAGTGTACTGGATTGTGCATTATTTCTTAAAGTGACAGCAGCCTAATTTTCCTGCGGTCTGTGTTTTTAATGTTAATCAAGCCAAAAAAGAAGAGGAAATAAAGCTGCTCTTGAATAGCTTTTTAATCTTTATATAGTTTATACAGTCATGATTATGCAGTATTATTTTACATTTGATTACTTTATTCAATTTCTGTACCTGAAAACTAGACAGTTGGATACCAGAAAAGCACTGTTTATTTTATTTGTGTCTTTGCTCTATTGTATTTATTCGTGCTACTGCTTATAGTTAGATTATTTGTTCTTATTGTCTTTATTTGTATTTGACAGTAGTCCTTTTCCCCCCTTAATATAGCACAGACTAAAACAGTGACCCTAAAACCGTGATACAAACTGAACCTTGAGAATTTTGAACCGTTACACCCCTATTAAACATGCTATACCAGCAATACAGTAACATCATCCTCACTGTTCATTAAACTCAACAGGGCAGATTTCTCTGGAGAGGGACGCAGGTATGTCGGCTGAATCTGTTCTGTGCTGCAGCTACGGGTGCTTTTCTTGCTCCTTTGTGCTCTTCTTTCCTCCACACCAGCGCTGTAAGAGATTAAGGCCAGAGTAATTAATCACAGAGGATTATTATGGCTGTTGTGTGGTTTTACTGAGAGGCCTGAGGCTGGAGATGAGGATTCTGCACGGGTTTGGAGTATTTCGTTTTTAGGGTTTGTTTTAAGGAGGTAGACAATGTGAGCCGTGCGTGTCCTTAGAGTATTCTTGTCTGTTATAGATGTGAAATCCCTCTCATGCAGCATTGCGTATGATTGTGCAATATATCTTCCCTGTGCTGTATGTGTTCAGGATGTGTATGTAGGCCATTCTACACAATTAGTTCTAATTGCAGTTTCACAGTAAATATCAATATTAAGGTAAATATACACTAAATTAAATCCGTAGAGTACTTTCTATTAGGATGTGGCTGTCCTCCCAACACTAACTCCTAAAGTTAAACTGAAAGTAATATGTAGTCATATATATATATATATATATATATATATATATATATATATATATATATATATATATATATATATATATATATATATATATATACAGTGGGGAGGACAAGTATTTGATACACTGCCGATTTTGCAGGTTTTCCTACTTACAAAGCATGTAGAGGTCTGTAATTTTTATCATAGGTACACTTCAACTGTGAGAGACGGAATCTATAACAAAAATCCAGAAAATCACATTGTATGATTTTTAAATAATTAATTTTCATTTTATTGCATGACATAAGTTTTTGAGCACCTACCAACCAGTGAGAATTCCGGCCCTGTTAGTTTTTCTTTAAGAAGCCCTCCTGTTCTCCACTCATTACCTGTATTAACGGCACCTGTTTGAACTCGTTACCTGTATAAAAGACACCTGTCCACACACTCAATCAAACAGACTCTTACCTCTCCACATTGGCCAAGACCAGAGAGCTGTGTAAGGACATCAGGGATAAAATTGTAGACCTGCTCAAGGCTGGGATGGGCTACAAGACAATAGGCAAGCAGCTTGATGAGAAGGCAACAACTGTTGGTGCAATTATTAGAAAATGGAAGAAGTTCAAGATGACGGTCAATCTCCCTCGGTCTGGGGCTGCATGCAAGATCTCACCTCGTGGGGCATTAATGATCATGAGGAAGGTGAGGGATCAGCCCAGAACTACACGGCAGGACCTGGTCAATGACCTGAAGAGAGCTGGGACCACAGTCTCAAAGAAAACCATTAGTAACACACTACGCCGTCATGGATTAAAATCCTGCAGCGCACGCAAGGTCCCCCTGCTCAAGCCAGCGCATGTCCAGGCCCGTCTGAAGTTTGCCAATGACCATCTGGATGATCCAGAAGAGGAATAGGAGAAGGTCATGTTGGTCTGATGCGGCAGAAATAGAGCTTTTTGGTCTAAACTCCACTCGCCGTGTTTGGAGGAAGAAGAAGGATGAGTACAACCCCAAGAACAACATCCCAACCGTGAAGTATGGAGGTGGAAACATCATTCTTTGGGGATGCTTTTCTGCAAAGGGGACAGGACAACTGCACCGTATTGAGGGGAGGATGGATGTGGCCATGTATCGCGAGCCAACAACCTCCTTCCCTCAGTAAGAGCATTGAAGATGGGTCGTGGCTGTGTCTTCCAGCATGACAACGACCCGAAACACACAGCCAGGGCAACTAAGGAGAGGCTCCGTAAGAAGCATCTCAAGGTCCTGGAGTGGCCTAGCCAGTCTCCAGACCTGAACCCAATAGAAAATCCTTGGAGGGAGCTGAAAGTCCGTATTGCCCAGCGACAGCCCCGAAACCTGAAGGATCCGGAGAAGGTCTGTATGGAGGAGTGGGCCAAAATCCCTGCTGCAGTGTGTGCAAACCTGGTCAAGAACTACAGGAAACGTATGATCTCTGTAATTGCAAACAAAGGTTTCTGTACCAAATATTAAGTTCTGCTTTTCTGATGTATCAAATACTTATGTCATGCAATAAAATGCAAATTAATTATTTAAAAATCATACAATGTGATTTTCTGGATTTTTGTTTTAGATTACGTCACTCACAGTTGAAGAGTACATATGATAAAAATGACAGACTTCTATATGCTTTGTAAGTGGGGAAACCTGCTAAATCGGCAGTGTATCAAATACTTGTTCTCCCCACTGTGTGTGTGTGTATATAAGATATACAAAAATATATATTAAAGCTGCAGTCCTTAACATTTTTTGTACAAATATTATATAATGAGCAAGTAAATCATGAATCGATCTTCCAAACAGTGTTTTTGTCTAATCCGGAATCAGTACGGTACACCTATAATAAGTGTTAATATTGAGATAGAGTTGTCAAAACTACCGAAACTTTAAAATTGTGACACTTTGAGTGCTGTTAAGCAGAATCGTAAACACCTCTGATTGGCCATTGTGTTCATGCACTCATCGAATATGTCTGTGATTGGCTACAATTTGGTACGTTTGGTTACCGAAGTCGGTACTTTTTGACAAATCTATATTGGGACTCTTTTAGACCGGTAGCCCAGTACCTGCGTGACTCGTCATCATAAACAGAGAAGAAGCTCAGGCTACAATGTTTTTCCGCAAGACACATGCAGTTCTGTTTATTAGCGACTGGAGCGCCAAACGTTACGGACTGTAACTTTAAAGAAGTCAGTTTTAAAGTAAAACGTGTTTCACATGTTCTCCATGTTTCCATTCAGTTCTGAATATAAAAACACTATGTTTGTTGTGACATTGTCTAAGTGAACTATGTTACCTGTGTTCATATATTTTTCTGTTAATATCAAGACACATGTTTGTGTCATTCTTTTTTGATTTTGAATTGATCGGATGATTGGATGGTTGTGGTTTACTATTGGTGGATCTCATGTGAGTGACAGGTTATTGTCCCGCCATCGTCATCAGAGAAGAGAAGAGATGGGGAGGGTAAATTATTCTGATTCAAGATTACGAGACATGAATAAAAAAAATAAAAAAAAGATGTGCATGGATAAATCATTTATAATAACGAATAACTGCAATATTCCACAAACAAACAGAATTTTCCATTTTGATTTCATTGTGACTTGTACAATTTAAAAGTAGTGTTTGTTCTTCCAAACATGGATAATAGGATCAATTGAAACTGAACACTACACACTAAAGAAAGCTTTAAATGTTAAAAAGCATAATAAGACCCCTTTAAGTTTGTTCTACTGTGTACATTTTCCGATAGTTGATGTATAAATAATTCATTATTTCACCCGTTCCTTTTTACCTTCTCCCCATCACAGCATTGAAATTGGTGTGTGTTTGTATGTGCATCATCCACCCACACTCTTCGTTTACTCCATGATCCATTCAAAAAGCATTTTTATGCATCTCAGTTCTTCTTTCGAATTCAAACTTTGCCCAAACAAACCCCGGGCCTCGTGTGACACCCTTCAACACCTCATCTGTCCTGGTTTTACATGGCATCTGTTAGACACTCCCGCACGGATTTCGCAGACACACGCTTGAATTCAATATCCTATCTCACATGTCTGCTTAATGTTATTCCAGGAGCCAGTAACCTCCTTCAGTTGGCAGTGTTATATCAATGAATTGCTGCTGCGTAAAGAGGGACAGAAAGTGGGTGAAGTCGAGTAGGTTCTGCGTGTGGCTCTACTGTAGTGGATAAACCTGATAAACCAAAGCGCTTTATTCAATCTAAATAGTGGGCCCCCCTGAGCCCCCGTGTTCGTACAACACACTACCCCTCCATCAATCACTGATAATGGGCCCCGGCCATCTCTCTCTGATGTTTGCGTTATTGCATTGGATTCTAACGAGCCATCGCTGCTAATCAGCCCACTGGATGAAGGAGGCGGATGGATTTGTTTCTGTGTGATCATTTCAATGAAACATAGTCCTGCATGCCTACATGACTCTGGGGCCCGAAGCTGCAATTACACATATAATCACAATTGAATTTCAGTGGAGGCTCCATTATCCATCCTGCCAGCCAAACTGGAATTAAGTGTAGATGAAGTGAAAGTCTTTAGCTTTCTACTGCGGATAGTGCTGTGCTATCATCTTCAGCTCATAATACATCAAGAATTGCACAAATCTGGTGGATCTTATGACCCGTTCACACCAAGAACGATTACAATAAGGATAACTGTGTTAGCATCTACACCAACGGATGATCGCGTTCTGTTTCTTTTAAGCCTGCACTGCAGTTATGTTGTCTGCAGCTTTAAGCAGCTTATTTTCATGTGAGATAAAATCACATAGCGCTGTTAAAAGTCCCATATATGGCAAAATAATTAAGTTGTGCAGTCCCATATATAAATCATTTTAAAATTAAAATTAAATATTTACCGAAAGAAAAGGTGATTTCACCCTTCGCAGGGAGATTGATTGACTGACCAATCATAATCCGCCATGTGCCATTTTGTCCGACAAAGCCTCCAGGAGTGTTAGTAGATTGAAGTCGGTGGATTTGAACTTGAAAAATGGTGAGTCCTGACGTCTTTCTGCGGTTGAAATAGCATTCCTTCTGATGTTCATTCATGTTTATTTGATGCTATAAATTAACTAGAGGGAAGAGAAGATCGGTTCGCGAGCAGCTTTAACTGAGGCTCTACAGCGATCCGTCACAACACATTAAAGAGCCACAAAACAGTACAGGGTGGGCCATTTATATGGATACACCGTAATAACATGGGAATGGTTGGTGATATTAAAGTCCTGTTTGTGGCACATTAGTGTATGTGAGGGGGCAAACTCCTCAAGATGGGTGGTGACCATGACATATACTAATGTGCCACAAACAGGACTTTAATATCACCAACCATTCCCATGTTATTACGGTGTATCCATATAAATGGCCCACCCTGTATTGTTTAAATTTCTTTTAAAA
Organism: Scardinius erythrophthalmus; assembly: GCF_964197995.2. NCBI lineage: Eukaryota > Metazoa > Chordata > Actinopteri > Cypriniformes > Leuciscidae > Scardinius > Scardinius erythrophthalmus. The sequence continues at coordinate 41,694,820 of NC_138227.1, forward strand.
AAGACCAAATTTTAAAGTTGAGACTTTGTTTCATATCAAAAGTACCCAGTTCTGTCCTGTCTGTCGGCCCGTTGTCAGTGTCCTCTTTGCTCCGCGATGTATTTTTCACTGCGTGAGAACATGATGTGTGGCGTGAGAGCGAACTTCAAGCACGGCTTGTCGGACAAAGCAACAGTGACTAAAGGGTCTTCGCGAACGGTCAATTGAGCTTGGAGAAGGGTAAAATACACCTGATTCGTGGAGCACTAGAGTGTGGAAGAAAAACAATTCTAATATTAACAGTTATACTGAGCTCATTTGTTAAAAAGGTTGTGTTGTCAAACAGTGGTCAAAGAATCATATTTTCCAGCTGATTTGGTCTAAACATGGCAAACTGTGCAATTTGCTTCTCGTAATGACTATGATTACCCTCCCCTCTCCTTTTACTTCAAAGTTGAAACTCATAGAAGGTAATGCTATGAGGGACTCAATTTTGCATGACTCGTCTCATCAGCGAGTGAAACAGCAATAAAGGCAAATTGCTCCTGGGAGACATGAACGCTTTAGAATAAATTACGTGCGGGAACAGAGGTGTAATTAATTTACAGGCTGTATTGATAGTCCCCCTTCACTGCTCACTATATGTCTTCATCTCAGCTAACGTCTTCATTATTTGGAGGGCAGGAGAGAAGCGAGTCAACAGACTAAATGAATTGCCATAAGACTATGTACACAAACTGTTTCCACAGCGTAAGGATTTCTCTCAGGCTTTTAATTAGCATGCTGAAAAATTATTTAATAAGTGTGTGCTTAAGACTAAAAGATGTGCAGGCGGGGAGAAGTGTACATTTGCAGAGAGAGACATCATAGTATAAAGGGCTTCTTAATTAGATATTAAATGGGCTGTTTATAACTTATAACTAATGTTGCGATGTTCTCTTTTTTTGTTTCAGCTAAAACTGATGAAGTATTGAAGGCAAAGGAAAATATTAAAGAAGAAAAGACGATAAAGGAGGAAGGTGAGCCGAACTTTAAAAATGTTAACCTCAAACTAATGTAAAGGTGCGGTCATATTTACCATTGTTTACGGGTCAAATCCACTCATTTCAATAGGAATCTATGCAATTATGAATTTCTCATGAGGTTGGAAGATTCCCCCACACAGATATCGCAATGGGTTTGAGTTGGCTAAAAGGTCCATTGTCTTTTATCAGTTGTATAGTGATGTACAGTATGAATCAGTTTTGGTCAACACAGTGAATACATGTGACCAACGTGAACCTGTTGCAAAATCTGCATGGGGAAATCTTCCGCCTTCAAGCAAGATTCCCAATCACAAGGATTCCTATAGCAATGACTGAGCTACAGTAATTTGACGGACAACGGTAAATGTGACCGTACTTAATTAGTGTTAAACTGTTTTACCAGGCCACATATTTCCTATAGCTAGTTTCCTTTTTCGTGCGTCACTCCATGCTCTCTTTCTTCCCACATAATAAAATAACGCCAACTGAAATAATTCTCAAACATTTAAATCTAATGTTAATAATTGGATTGTGTTTGATATTTTTTCCCCCACTCAGCATTTGCATCATACTCTTCTTGTGTGAATAATTTTGGAATCAATTCTCTCTGTAACTTCCACATCACTTTTAGTGTGAAAATGCCTTATGCTTATGATATCATATTATCATATATTATCATATTCCCATGACAGTCTGTTAACATTTGATGTATGCTGCTCATGAAGCAATGAAGTAAAATAATGAGGACAGTTTTGCATGATATCAACATCATTCACTTGTTGATCTTAGCAATATCAAAAATACATTAGAAATAGAAAATAATGGTTTAAAAAAAGAGCATATCAGTATAGCATTTCATCATTCAGCTCATCTCCCGACTCTCTCACTTCCAGTTAATTCTGCATTGATCCCTCTTTCCATTACTGGATCCAGATTCCAGCGCTGGTAAATTGCACATGCGTGGCTCCAGGCTACAGTGTGTGGCTCGCAGTCACACACTGATTTTCTTAAGCAGAGTTCATGCTGTAATCTCACCCTTTGGAATCAATTGACTTCTCCCCCCTCCCAAAACACTTTCATTTCTCTCTTAAACTCTTCCTGTTTTATGAAGTAACGCATTCCTCCTGCCTAGCGCTGGAAGGCTCTTAACACCACCTCCAACCCCGCGTTTGTAATGTACAAAAATAGTCACAATTACGGTCTTTTGAACGTGTCTCTTGCTGCCGACACTCAATCTCTGTCCGCATGATCTGGAAGTGAGAGCAGGGCAGGTTTTGGTCTGGCTTTAATCTCCATTCTTCAGGATGAACAGGATCTGCTCACACTTCCCTCTGGGGCTCGCAAACTTCAGCTCCACAGCTACAATCCAGCTGAACTGAATATGAAGAGGAAAACATTATATCAAAACACACTCATGCTCATGATAATCTTTTTAGAGGGGATTTGTATGGAGTTAATATTGTGCCATAATTAAACAAATCCAGCATTTTGCAAACAAACTCGATCTGCTTTTGCAAAGGAAAACTCGACTCGCAAACAAACAGAAAGCATTGTGCAAGTACAAAGGTCAATTTGAGCAAAAATGCAGTGGAGTAACAAATATGTTTTGTGTTTTACAAATATAAATAAATGAGCCTAGATGATATTTCACAAATAAATGCAAACCATCCTACAAATTGCATGTAACATTTGAACAAAGACCAAATCTAGTGCACACAAATGCATATCTGTCTATTATGATTGTGAGACACTTGGCTTTTTATGAGATTTTCTCACAAATGCAGTTGCGCAACTTCCTCTTCTAAAACATTAGATGGCGCTAAGCTAGGAGACTAATTTAGCGCTAGTCTCCCGGGAGAAGCACTGATTTGAAACTTGCCTTTGCCGACAGCTGAGGAAAATGACCGGTGAACGGGTGTGTTTCTCTCTTACTTTATCTAGAAATAACCTTCTTTAGGTTTTCTTTTGTAAAATGTGTAATTTATCCGCCGATACCGATATCCGATTATTCTGAATGATATTGGCCAATACCGATAGTTGGATTTTTCTTAAGGGAGAAAAATCTCTCTGAAATAATGCTGCAAAATATACAGGGAACCCTCTCATTTGGTATAATATTATAACATTAGAGGTTAAAATTAACAACAGAGCTGTTATATTAAACTGCTCTTTATTTCCAGATATGTTTGAAACGTTTGTATAGGCTTACAACTCAGTTGCGCTTAAGGTAGTTTTCATAAATACTTCTTCATGGCAAATTTATTCAAACGTACAGTACCAGTCAAAAGTTTGGAAACGCTACTATTTTTGATTACCTTTAAAAAAAAAAAAAAAAAGTAATATTATGAAATATTACAATTTAAAATAATGGTTCTCTTTTTTAATATACTTTAAAATGTAATTTATTTTTGTGATGCAAAGCTGAATTTTCATCAGCAAGTACTCCAGTCTTTGGTGTCTTATGATCCTTCAGAAATCATTCTAATATGATGATATGTAATAATATTTCATAATATTACTGTTTTTTTTTGTTTTGTTTTTTTTTCAGGCTTGATGAGCATAAGAGACTTCTTTCAAAAACATTAAAAATAGTAATGTTTCCAAACTTTTGACTGGTACTGTACATATATAATTAACAGTAAATAATCTCTTCTCTAATGTTTTTATAGCTAACTACGAACTGTGAACTTTCCTGAGATAAACGTTAAGTGATATTGTTCACAAGCTGTTTTGTTGAGGCCTTTCCACGGTTGAAACACTGATTGAGTGATTACATGAGACATGATACGGATTTCGGTAAGTTGTACTGTATCTTTCAACATACCTTCTGATATTCATGCATGTTTTTCTAGGTATGATTTGTATAAAAGTGGAAGAAAAGCCTCCGAGCTGCCGCTTGAACTACAGCGATCTGTCACATCACATTGAACTACGGGTGATTCATAGGGTCGCTATGAATAACATCGCTATTTTTTAACTGTTAAAGCGTTACTGTCGCATTAACTTGCCCTTAATTCAACACAAGGGAGATTTTCTTCACACACAGTATGAGTTGCAGTCTGACACGGTTTTCCTCCGCACCCTTTTGATTGACAGGATATAATTGGCCCTGATCATTGGCTGTTTTTAAACAAGCGAAAATAATAGCGATTATTGGCCGATACATCGGTGCATCTCTACGGAAACTCTTAAAAATATAGATTCATTATTGGCATCGCTGATTTTCATTACACAAAAGGTTCTTCATAGTGGAAAAAGGTTATTTTTTAGATGATTAAAATGTTCTTCACACTAAGAAAAACATTTTTTCTTTTAAGGGTTAGGGTTTAAATGTTGACAGAAAAGTTCTTTGGGGAACCCAAAATAGTTATTCTATGGCATTGTGCAATTGACTTAAGCTTTCTTATATTCCTTTTTTTTTTTTTTTTTTTTCAGTGTCGAATCTCTTACAGTCCATCACTGCTGGGCACTTCAGTCTATAACTGTTTTCTCTGCCACAGACCTGCATTCTGTCCGTATCCATGCAGATCATATATTTTAATGAGCCGTTAACAGCGTTTAACCCGTATCATTAGAGCAGCTTGCTCTTTCACCATGGCAAAGGGAAAGACTTTCCTTAATTATGCTGTGTCGTGCGGGTCATCTTTGCTGGTGTGTACCTCTGTGTGTGTGTGTGTGACTGTATTGGAGAATGATACTACCATTAAACATTTAGATGAAATTTAATACCCCTACACACACACACACACACACACACACACACACAGAGAGACTGCCTCCTGTATCCATTCATTTCTAATCTCACTATAACAAGCTCTGTTGTCATTCACAAGAGGTGTCTGTTGTAGTGCTGAACAAGCGTGTGTGTGTGTGTGTGTGTGTGTGTGAGAGAGAGAGAGAAAGAAAATCAGACGTTCAATAGGACAGAGGATGATCAACGACCAACAGAGGTGCATTTTATCATTCACATATGCATATATAATATGCTGAATTTCTTAATCCTCCGGTATAAATTTAATTAAAGGCTTGATAGGGCATATCTGGTTAATGGTGTATAAATATGAAAATATTGCTTAATTATCCATTTTTTAAGTCAAAGTATAATATAATTGTTTGTTACTTAGTGTTAATGTATTATTATTGCATTAATACTGAATTATTGTGTACACACACACACACACAAAGAGACATATATTAATGTATGGAATTTAAAAAGCGTATTGCTGTAATACTGTCTGTAAGGCTTATAAATATTTCTGAATTACTCCCTCAGAGAAGAAAGTATCATCAGAACAATATTTCATAGCATTTCAAATGTTGCGGAGTTAAAATCCAAATTATAACTTACAGCACAGTTACGGTCTCGGGCAAACCCATTAAATGGCTTGTTGTCCACGATATGGGGGGGGGGGGAAATGGAGAGTGAGGTGATCTCTTTATAAATCAAATGATTTGACCTGTGAGCTCAACAATAGTAACTCCTGCAAGACTGTTGTTAAATATTTAGCGCTCTGCTGTCATGAATACGAATGCTGTGTAAATGAGGGTCTACAAGCAGTTGACCCGGGGACTAGAGCCTGCTGAGTGGGGGCTCGCACTGGCCTAAATGATTTAATTGTCCTGACTGCAACTGCTCTTTAATGGGTCAGCTTTGAAATACGCCACCTGCTAAACGAGACACTTCTCTGTATCATACAGCTTTTCGACATGACTTCTGAGAGGGATTTGTCTTTGAGGAAAAAGCTAGGCTGCTTGTATGCTTGACACCACGTGGTATTTAAATGATGATGCGGTTTACTTACGCCATCTTGAACAGTCACTTTATTCTGTGCTCCATACGTTATACTGTAATATTACATGGCTTGGTTGAATTCTAATGTAGAATGCGGTGTGTTTCTTGATAACAGACGGTACTAAGTATAACACACCCGTTGCCATGAAAAACAGAGCGTTGCTATGGACGCAGGATTCTAACCGTAGAGACGGAACGGACTATTTTCTTTAGCGGAAGCAATACAATAATTTTTAAATCAGTAAACTCCTTTTTAAATCAATATTTTGTGTCAAATTATTGATTTATTTGGTGGGTAGCCATGTAATAAGTGGGATAATGTAGAGCGAGGCGGTTGTTATAGCGAATACAACCCCTTCAGGCTGATTCAAGCTCCGCTTCGTGGCTGTATTCGCTATAACAACCGCCTCGCTCTACATTATCCCTTACATATACTTCAGTGCCTTTCAAAAGTTCGGAAATGCCCTAGGTTTCAAAGTGGGGTTTTGGACAATATCGGCATAAATCCTTATAATTTATTGATCAATTCAGTAAAGTAACTTGACATTATCAAGAATTATTTTCTTTTTGATTTCGCACTATTGACAATATATACATATTCGCAGCCCTTCTCAGCTGTGATGACTGATCACTGGATTAAACTTGGCCCACTTTTCTTTTCTTTTTTTACTACAGTACGCAACACCAATTAAAACAGTTTAGATTTTCTATTAATAGGTCTAGTATTTTTTTTTTTTTTTTTAAACAGCCTAAGCTGGTCTTAGCTGGTTAAGTTTCTCAGCCTGATCAGGTTGGTGTTTAGATGGTTTATCCCAGCAAGACCAGCTGAAAAGTGTCTGGAAATCATTGATAACATTGGTATAGTTGCAGCTTGCATCGTGTAAGAATTTTCAAGATCAGGATTGCAGTCTTATAATAATTTGGCCTGTTTAGTAAATCTGGCCCATAGTGTCTAAAACACTAAAGGCGTTTTCAAACACTCCTTGTCCAAACATTGCTTACAGTGTATGATATTACATGTTAAATTAAGAAAATCTGATTTATTTACTTATTTCCCTTTAGGGAACATTTACTGGTCATAGTTTGTAAACCAGTCATTAGTTATTGAATGTTTATTGTGTCTAAAATCTACATGCTAACATACAGTAAACACAGCTTGCTTTTTGAAGCAATAGTGTGTTACTAGACCCAGCTAAAGGTTAAAACACTGCATATTTTTTACATCATCTCACTTAGTGAAATTCATCATTGTAAGCATTATGTAGCTGTAATATTTGAAGTAAAATATGTTTGCATATCTTTCTCTCATTCAAAGCAACTATTTTCCATACTCCAGTGATTAGTTATGCTTGGCTTATAAGCAGTGAATCAGTATTGTGGACACAAGGGAAATAAAATTGGCAGAAAATCAGAGTGAGAAGATTTAATTATCACGCAGAAACCTTTACCGTCGACTGGCCCACTGAACCCAGAAAAGCCTAATCCGCCTGGACATCAGCCTCCTTCTCAGAATTTGTTTCCCATGCTATGCCAAGCAATTACGGTTTTATTGATTTGTTTTATCACTGCAAATTTAAAGTTTTTTTTTTTTTTAAACCATGGTCGTTGAGTTCAACGTAAAGAAAAAAATGGTGCTTTGTGAAATCCTACCCTTCATTCACCTGTATTGACTCTAATATTTAGACATATCATTGACCAGTGTCTACAGCTGGACCATTTCTCCAAACACGTATGCCTTTTCCTGTGCATGATTCAATTAATAGATGATTGACATCCACTCCTCCCCTCTGTAATTGGTGTTGTGCTAGCCAAGAACTGCATCGGACATTTAAAGGTTTTTGTTTGTTTTTTTCATATTCTATAATATGCCCATTTTTAGTTTTTTGACACTTCTCTAAACCCCACGTTATTAACAACACTACTGACCAATCCTACTGTACATTAGCAACCTCGTTCTCAAATTAACATACATAGCATCATTGAGAACACCTACATTGATGTTAAAGTTAATGTTAATAAAGTATGTTAGTTAATGAAGTAATATTGCCATATCCTTGTGGCCGTCGTATAGCACAACAACATTTCAACGACACGAGTTTAAGTCGCAACTTGTGGTCCTTTCCCAATCCCAATCACTCTCCTTTACTGTCCCCTCAAATAAAGACAACAAATAAAACTAAATAAATATGAATAAATAAGTTTAAAAAAAATCTGGAACAATTCTGTTCAATGTTAAATGACATAATTGCTTCAATAACATCCAACCCATGTAAGAATAATAATCCTTCTTCTTTGATCAGTTTTTGACTGCGCTGTTGATCTGCTGAGTAAGAGTGGTAGCCAAGGGAAGTGGAGCTAAACAAAGGATTAATCTGCTTATTTCTAGAGTTGCATTACACTATACGGTCACACAGTTTGACATGTGAAACCCTCTGTGCTCGCAGAGGTTTCGTAGCTCTATTAACAGCTGTCTGTGTGCTTGTGTTATACATGCTCTTTCGGGAGGCTGTTTTTTAGGGTGTCAGGAGTCAGGACAGGGTGGCCCGACCAAACCCCCACACGCATACAGTGTGGCAGCCGTGTTCATGAAGAAACTCTTCTCCTGTCATATGCTGATATGTGAGAAGGTGTGTTTGAGTGTGTAATGTGAGAAAGTGTGTATGTGTTTATGTTGTGGGAACGAGAGGAAATCCTCAGGGTCTAGTGTTGAGAGTTGCATGTGTGTGGTTGGGTCATTTGCACCTCATCAAGTCAGGACTGGTGGTCTCAGACACACACCATAAGCAGAGCCTGATGGGTCAGTCTGTGGTCGGTCAGGCCACCAGTTGTCAGAGGTCCATGAATCAACGTGACCAGTCCTCTATGAAAGCCCCCCCCCCCCAACAACATCCTTTAGCTAGCGTTACAGTATTTAAATCATGCTATCTGTGATCCACTCACCAGACTGGGGATGAGCTGACAGAGAACTGACCAAGTGTGTCGCACACGTCCTGAAAAGTGAAGCCAAAGCCTTTTGATCGCCCCCTGGTGTCTGGCTGCAGTATAGGTCATAAACTTCGCCCTCTCCATGTAATCGAATGGGACGCGAGCCATACTACTAAGTCCAATTACACTTTATTCTTGAAGATGTTTTTTGTCATTTTATCATGCTGACGTATGTTGAAGTATTCATTTTTACCAGTTTGGTTTTAGTTAGTTATTTGATGGAAACGGGGTGTAACGTCATGATTGATGTGTTTGGGAATGATACCACGGCTCCACCTCCGGATCACAACTGCGCAGACTCAGGCTCGGGAACAGTGTGGGGACAAACTGGGTCCTCCCTAAAATCGGGTCTCCGTTAGGACCCCCAAGCGATCCCATTGGCTCAAATTACTTTTAATAGTACTCTCTTTTGCGCCTGATTACAATTCCTACAAAAACATGTTATGATAAAAGTTGTTTTAACTATGGTATAATTACCATTAATGACTGTATTAGTTAGCTTATGTACTAACATAGCATACGATACAGATTAGCCTGATAGCTTAGTTTATACATGCAGTTGCACTTAACCTATATGTGTTCACAATCATCTTTAATGTAATTAAGTGTTCAATTAAGTGTAAAAAGAACAATGTAATGTTCAATTATTAACTTAATATGCTATTATTATTATTATTATTATTATTATTATTTCTTTTTTATTGTATTATTATTATTATTAATAGTATTATTGTTTTTATGTAGTTAGAATTTATCATTAACTGATAGTTGATGGAGATCCGATTTCACGGAAGAACCTGATTTGTCATGACACCATTACTGGGATATTTTGGCTTCATTTTTCTACATTGGAAAGAAGTGGAGACACATCGTCCACCTTTTTATTTTATTTTTATTTTTTTTATTTTTTTTTACAGTCTACAGAGAAAGAAACATCACCAAACACACTATATAAAAGGCATAGCTAAATGTAACATTTATTATGATAATACATTTATGTGATTTTTTCATTTATTTTTTAAGTTTGCTTAAGTTAAGTGAGTTAAGTGAACTACTTTCTCCAATTATAATAGTTATGTTCTTGTTAATAAATGATAAATAAAATCTATAACTTGCTGTATTTCACTTCTGCTGAAAAATCAATTTAATAGAGGCATCAGTATCAGACACTTGCCTTCATTCACAGTAATGAGTAAAAAGATGGCATTAAACAAATATTTAAAATACTATCTGTATGAGCTTTTCACATTAATTTGGAGATTAACACATTCAATTGGAGAATGTAATTACAAGTTTTAATGGTAGGTGCGATAAATGACAGAAACCTGTGTGATTGATTAGTTATTTTTTAATCGATTGAATGCCTTATTAACAGAGGAATCGACAGTTGCTGTATGTTTTGTTCTATTCAACTCTCAGAAACAGTGAAATCAGACTTTTGTAATTTTCTCTTAATAAAGCAGAGTGCAAGGTTGTAAAATCCTCGTGGGTTATTTGCCCAAGACAGAGGTCACCGGGGCACTGTTGTTAATTAGCCAAATGAGTCCGCTCGCATTGTGGCCGTGACCTTCTCTGCAGTCAATTACATGAGTTACACTACAGCTCTGTGAAGTAATGCTGATCATAAATATCTGTGATCTGATTTGTTTGTCTCGCTGATAAGAGTAAATGAGAGTTACAGCCTTGACGTAAAGCTTCGGTCTCGTGAATGGAGAGGCTCTTAGTCTGCAAATCTTGCTGTTTTATGTCTGATTACATCATTTGTGTTTTAAAGGCTAGCTCCAATTACGTAATTAGTCAGTTGGGTGTTTCCTTCATTATAGAGATGTTTGTGACAGAGCTGCTGACCAGCAAAACCTCCCAGTGCTGCAGTTTATGTGCCTTCCAGGTTCCTTCATTCTCTTTCATCTTGTTGTTCATGTTCATGTGACATTTGTTTGGCTGTATCTCTCTCTCTCTCTCTCTCTCTCTCTCTCTCTCTCTCTCTCTCTCTCTCTCTCTCTCTCTCTCTCTCTCTCTCTCTCTCTTTCTCTCTCTCACACAAACACGCACACACACACAAAGTAAACAGCCTTTGCTTTCTCATTATGGATCATGACATTATTAGATGCTGTTTTCCATTGTGCATTTGTATTTGCATTGACATGAACTGTTATAACAAAGTATGATTATGAATTATGGATACAATAGCAGTAACTAATGTTTAAAGGGTTAGTTCACCCAAAAATGTAAATTCTGTCAGTAATTACTCACCCTCATGTTGTTTCAACCCCGTAAGACTTTCGTTCATCTTCTGAACACAAATTAAGATATTTTTGATGAAATCTGAGAGCTGGCTCACTCCTCCATATGCTTCTATGTAATCGATATCTGTCAGAAAAGTTAGTAAAGACATTGTTAAAATAGTCCAAGTGACTACAGTGGCTCTACCTTAAGTTTATCAAGCGACGAGAATACTTTGTGTAAAAAAAAAATAAAAAAATAAAAAAATAAAGTAACGACTTTATACAACTATTCATTTTCTTCTGTGTGGGCCTCTGACGTGAGTTCAGTTTTAATGTTGTTTATGTGTCTATGTGGTGTTTTTAATATGCTTTAAGACAAACCATGTGTAAATTCATAAGTCGACACCATTGCTGAGTATTTTCTCCTTAAAACTGCAGTGAACCAAAGACAGTCTCAAAAACACACTTTGAAATCGCTGGTGTTTCTGACGTCACAAACTACCTTGTAACCAATCAGATCAACGTGTGATCGTCAACCAGTGGATCTCTGAGCTGAGTGAGTGAGTGGAGGCGGGGCTCATTTGCATATTCATAGAACCACGCATACTAAATGAGGCAAGGGTGTAGAGTTACCATCAAGATATTTTAAGGCATGAAAAAAATATCATTATGGTAATCAGAGATGAGTTTTAAGGGATAAACTGATTTAACCTTAAACACTGTTGAATGCGAGTGAAAACCCAGCTCACTTACAGATCATCATTTCAAGTCAGGGTTTGGTTTGTATGTGATTGAATGTGATTTGTGGATCACTTGCAAGCATGAGAGGTCTGCTTTATCACAGTCAATGCAATGAAGCAAATGTGATATGCAGGAATTATCAAATCAACAGAATAATGAGCCAATCATATGAACTTTCATCTGTATTTAGAGTTTTTGAAAATGCTTTAAACACTATTCGAACACATATTGATCATATATATTTCTTTTTTCTTTTGCACTGTCGATATTTCACTGCTTCCTCATGCATCCATGTAACATGAGGTGTTGTACAGAACTGATCCGCAGGTATAATAGTGCAGTAGTGCAGTTTTACAAGGAATGGCTCAATTATTTGATGAGTAATGGGGATTTAATGATTTACCTTTAAATTAGGCATTAAACATCAAATACATCTCGAATTAAAGTTGTAATTCGTGCTGGAAGCATCAGCCATCAGTGATATTGATAAAACCTCCACAAACCAATAATGCTTCAGATGCTGTAATGACTTCTCCCTTGTATTTAATACAAAACTATATGCTGAAACTGTTGCTGTTTCGAATAGGAAAAGAAAGAAACGTCGTGTAGGATCATTATCAAAGTTTCTGAAGAATTTAGTTGCTAGCTTTTCCGTGTTTGCATCATTGCAGTCTGATGTGTTTAGTTTGAAGCGTCATTATGGGACTATAGGTTTTGGGGTCAGCTTCCTTTGTGAGCCGATCATACGTACAGTACATCTATTAGAGAGACTATTCCTGAGGAAATCCTCTGTCCTACAGCTAAACCCATTGGATTGCAGAGCATAATTCTCTCCATCTCACACTGCTTTAGACCCGTGGGGACATTAGCGGCATCTGGCATCAGCCAACATCAGCGAGAGAGAATTCACTTAGATGACCCACATCAAGTGAGACGCATATCATATCGCTCGAGAACCTTTTTATTTGGCCCGTTTGTGGAGTGCGATCTGCTCCGAACATGGATTGAGTGCATGTTACTAGGAGGAGACATTGGCCATGATTGCAAACTCTCTTTGTTCATTGAGATCTCATTTGTCAAGGCCGAGAGCCGAGAGGGTATTAGTTAGTTAGCAAATATTGACATGCCACTTTGTTCGGGGAACTATCAATTGAAATCAGCAAATCAATGCTCCTAATAGCTGCTCATTACGCACTTGATGCATTTTCAGTGTTCGCATCAGCTTTGCCGGTCAATGCAGTCAAAAACTATTACTTGACCAGCAGCCAGACACGTTTCTCACCCAAAGCCTTCAGTAGCTTTGGATATGGAAATCTCTCTATCTTTTAGGTGGTTGTTTTGTAGCTTAAATTAGACTCTTAAATGAGTATATCTCACTGACATGATTATTTAAATAGAATTAATGGAAGATTTTGCTGTCACACACTGTGATTAAGTTAGCGCAATGACCTTTCATCTAGGTTTCTTTTGTGCGTACGATGCGAATCACAAAGGCTTGAACGAAACCACATTTTCTCTTCCTATCGTCGGCAGCACTCACACAAAGTCAAGCAGCATTCGTCGAGAGAGGATCTTTATTTAGACACCAGATCTTCCCAGATAAATAAAGACAGTGTTAATGGAAGAGGGGCGAGTCGGATGCGTGTCAGGGGTTTGCCCAGATAAATCATTAGATGGAAGGTTATTGGAAATGCAGGGAGATAAAAGACTGAAGAAGCCAGTAATTGCCTTAAAGATCAGACTACAAAGCATTAGCCTGGCTTTTACAAGGCCAGTCGGCAACAAAAGAGTCGTAATTTATGAGCTCAGCGTAAAAGAATAGCATAATTGCATTAAAAATTAATGCTAATGAGGTCTAAAATGGGGAAGGTGGTTATTATGAAAGTTTGTATTCATCTTCTTTGGCCTGAATGATGGCTAGTGGCTTGATTAATGGCTTAATTTCTATCAATTAGCCGGGCCAAAAATAAATAAATAAATCTATCCACAGAGACGAGGCTAAATTGAGTATTGAATTACATATCCTATCCCGATGCTGAGAGGGGGGCCGGATTACCATAGGGGGAAAGTCTGTGTGTTTAACGGTTGGTTCAACTTTTTGCGTGTTCGGAAGTGCACATTGATGGAAATGTGTATGTATACTGGATGTAAATTCATTTATTTTATGTGATCTGTGTTGATTTATATCAGTGGTTCTCAACTTGGCGGCTGGGTTTGGTTGGGGGTGTCAATATTTACTACTTTTTTTTTTTTTTTTGGTCATGTAAATTAATACAGTTTTATAATAAAACTCCATGGGCGTTTTATAACGACACCATTCTCCACAATATTTTATTGGGTAGAAATTGTGAGTAAAAATATAAATGGGATATATAAATAAAATTTATTTGTATTATACAAACGACCTTTTGAATATTGAAGTCAAGTCACCTTTATTTATTTAGTGCTTTTTACAATGCAGATTATTTCAAGCAGCTTTACAGTGATAATAATGCAACAAACTTTGTTTCTGCTGTACAGCAGATCTAGAAGAAAGTTGCGTCACAGTCCAGCTTAAGTAAGTTCAGTGATTGTTCATTTTTGTTGTAAAAAAGTTATTTGTGAGCAATGTTTTGGCTGAGCAAACACATAAACACAGCTGTGCCAGTGCTTGTGAGAGGTCCTATATAGATATATAGATATTGTGTGTGTGTTTTGTTTTATTGCAAGCGCTCTCGCACTCGTCTCTATGGACTTTTCATTCTCAGTCAGTGCAGTGCCATCATTAGGTCTTGTTTTCCTTGTTCATGACATTCAAAAGCACCTTTGAATCTGTGGCCGTTTGAGACCGTCCACCTGATGATGGGCAGTTTCTGCTTTAATTATTCCATCAGTGATGAGAGCTGTTGTAATTTTGCTCATGGAAGTAAGGCATTCAATTATGGGAATTAATGGGGCTCCGTGAGTTCTGCGTTCACTTTCCTCTGGTATCCTCGATGAACGCTCTCCTGCAGGACCTTGAGTTGTTGAACATCGCCCTCTTGTGGTCTTCTGCTGCCACATATGCACAGCGAGCAGTCCTGCCTTCTGAAGAGGATCATTTCTTTGATTTGGAGGTGGAGAAACAGCTATTATGAGACAGTATTAAGGGCATTTAATCATGCTGGATATTTTGCTGGTGTTAGTTGTTCCTTGTTTTTACAAATCTTGGCTTGTTTTCAATTTATTCACATCCAAATCTACATTTATTCAGGTTAAAAAAACAACAGTAACAGCCAACCAATCATCAGCTGAATCCGTTTAGGCCTTGGGCAACAAGGATGGGGGAAAAACATACTTCAGTATAACAAAATCACATGTCATCTCTCTTTTTCTGTGGTTAAGACTGCTATAAGGCTTGCGTAATGCAGCGACAAGGGACTCTAAATTAATTTTGTGGATAATGTGTCAATATTAAATGTCAACTTTGACCTGGCCTTGTGCTGATCATGTCTGGCAGAGATGTCTCTCCGACAGCGCTATCGATTTTCTGCTATCCGCCCGGTACGGGCCCCTCTCTCAAAGTCCATTATTTTTGATTTTCCTATGAAATACATATCTTTCCTCACTGACATCTGACAAACAGCATATGGAAGTCATTTTATCTACCAATAATGTGTTTGTCAAAAAGTATGAGGCATTAATGGAATTCCGGGCCAAGGATAGGTTGTCACTGATATATCTGGGTGGGCTTGTGTGTTTGTGTCTATGTATCAGTCATTAAGATGTTCAGTACACACACACACACAGGAGGGGTAATAAGTGTGTGATTGAGAGCCAGTGGACTGCTGTCGTCTTCAGGACAGAATGTAGACTTCTCGAGGATATTGCACCTCTGTTTTGCCTTATGCTCAAGTATGTTTTTTTATTATGAAATGTGTTTTCTCAATGTATGGACACACGCATACATGCCTGAAAAGTAAATACATCAGTAAATAGTTTGGGCTCATTTTACTGCAAGTTTGTTTCTCAGAGCATGTTTGCTGTGGCATCAGAAGTTATAACTATGTCTATAAGTATGTTACTCGAATGAGAAGCTCGATATTCATTAGAATCAGCATTTTAGTTTTCTCTGTCGACATTATCCAACTGTTTACCAAGAAAGAATGACAGTGCTACAGTGTTTAAGTTATGTTCATAAGCCGTATTATAAGACAAACACTAGAACCTGTGTGTGTGTGTGTGTGTGTGTGTGTGTGTGTGTGTGTGTGTGTGTGTGTGTGTGTGTGTGTGTGTGTGTGTGTGTGTGTGTGTGTGTGTGTGTGTGTGTGTGTGTGTGTGTGTGTGTGTGAGCGAACGAACGAGTGTTTCTGCTAACAGAGAGAAAACCTGAGCAAATATTCATTTATTCATTAAACGAGCAGAGCGAGAAGATGTGTTGTGACAGTCGCTCCCTGGCAGTTAATGGATTAAATTAATTCCTCTCATTAGCACAGGGATCTCTCTCTCTCTCTCTCTCTCTCTCTCTCTCTCTCTCTCTCTCTCTCTCTCTCTCTCTCTCTCTCTCTCTCTCTCTCTCTCTCTCTCTCTCTCTCTCTCTCTCTCTCTCTCTCTCTCTCTCTCTCTCTCTCTCTCTCTCTCTCTCTCTCTCTCTCTCTCTCTCTCTCTCTCTCTCTCTCTCTCTCTCTGCGTGCGTGTGTGTGTTTGTGCGCTAGAGCGTTCTTTCTGCCTAATAGTGTTTGTTTATGAGCATTTTCATGCATATGAGTGGAGAGAGATTAAATTGTTGGTGAATTTGAGTATCAGTAGTACATTGTGTTTTATGATTTAGAAATGTCTTAATTTAGCAAAATCACACAAACAAACAACAAGAGCACTTCTGGTGTTCTGACTATCAGCAATCACAGTTTATATTCAGTCTGACAGCATGATTTCCAGATTTATATTGCTTTAATACAAGAAACAAGAAGTTAATATGGAGTAGCTTAAGTTTTAGACACAATTTAGCTAGTTATGTTTGTCTATTCATGGAAATAATTCCAAACAAAGTCCCGGCAGGTCTTTAGTTCATATCAGTACTCCCAACCACCAGAGGGCGTCAACGACTGACAGCCAATAGCTTGACCAGCAATGAGTGTGTGCTGTGTTGCAATTATGCAGGGAATATTAATCATTGGCATATGTATCTCTTAATATAAATATTAGTAGAACTTGATTTGAATATACATCAAATACCAACCAGAATAAGAGCCTGTGATACTATAATTCATTAATATTCAAGCATTATTTTGCTCGGAAAGACAGCATACAGTGCATGCTTGGAAAAACAAGCTCTACTGTACGTCTTCTAGACCATATGGCTGTTTTTTTTTTTTTTTTTTCGTTTTTTTTTTTTTTTTTTTCTGATGACTTCTCATTGACCAGCATCCACTTCAGACTCTTGGAGAAGAAGAATTAAAGAGCTACAGACTGGACAGCACAACTTGTTGGATTTTTACTAGTCAGTTCACATAGAAATAATGTGTTGTGTTCAGTTTATTGTTAGACTAAGTTAAGTTTACAAACCAATTTTAGATCATTTAAAGTTAAAAACCGTTGAACCTCGTGCATGAAGACACAGTGGTTATTTAAATATTTTGTGATGTTAATGATTTATATGAAAACAATTAATCACTATACAAGGTGAATAAGGTTCTGTGTGCATACTTACAAAGCATAAATGATTGTATTAATGTAAAATGAATCATAAACTGAATGTATTCAGAATCAAAACTTTGACATTTGCAGGATATGTTGCGTCGTCCGTCAGCTGGTCTGATGTCGCTTCAATGCTGTAATGAATATGATCATCACCCACTTTCAATTTCAATAAGCAGGAGATATTCTTTACTCTAAACAAATAACCTGACTGTACAGGGAGTCTTCGGACCCACGAGCTGTGTTTGGTTGGGGAACCTTTACTTTATTTACTATAGATCAGCGTATATATACTGTATATACACCATCTTCTGAGAGCAACATTTCTGACTCTTAACTCCCAGAGCTTTCAGGCTACATCCACAGTCTGTGCTGACTTCTGTACAGCATGTTTCCTAACTCATCTATTTTCATGTAATCTGTGATCAGTTCCGGTTATACATCCGTCTTGGTTTTACACTGAAATTAATCAAATTAAATTAATTACTTTAACTCTAATATCAACAGTCCATTGTACTTAATAGGATAAAGTTGAACAAAATCTGATTATTTTAAAGCTGAATGAGTTGCAGCAGATTTCTTGTTCCCAGCATGCTTTTTGTCAGACTGTATAAGGAGAATAAAGGTTGAAATGAAGTGTTATTTTGTGGGTTTTGCATAAGATAAATAAAGGCGGAAATAATGCTAATATTTAATGTTCTGATGTGTTTGTTGGATTTGAGTTGTGGCAGCTTAACACAACATATGCTTTGTCAAACCAACACCAGTGATGTGTGTGTGTGTGTGTTTTTTTTTTTTTTTTTTTTTTTTAACAAGCTTTCATTTTGGTTTCTCTGCCTTTTTCCCAATATTCTATTTTGTCCTCCATTGTGTGTGTTCTTGCTTGTTTAGATGTAGTATGCTGTTCTTTTGCTGGAGTCTGGTGGTACTGACATACTGAACCTGGGCACAATCAGGACAAAACCATTGTTTTCACGTGTCATGAACAAACATGCACTACCAGCTCAACAGTATCCAGCAGACAGAGACGAATCCATCAGCGTGATGTTTTTCAGTTTCTGTGGCTTGTGACCAGTTGACCTGCCCAGCTGACCTCTCGTCTGTCCACTCACCGTTCTGTTTTCTGTTCTTCTAGAGGAATTATCTCTCGCGGAGCAGGTGAGGAGGATAAAGGATATCGAGGCCATTGAGGATGACTCCTTTGTTCCTCAGGCTTTCAAATCATCTCGGGACGCCACCAAGGTACATCTCTCGCTCTCTCCCTCCCTATTCTTTTTGCCTTCCGTCTCATATCTATATATTCTTTTATTTGATTTCCTTTCGCCGAGTTATGTAGCGTTTGTCTGCAGATGAAATGATTCCCATTAAATTCCGTTTGCTCTGTCCACTTGAGCTCGGGCTCCTGAAAAGCATGTGCCCGTTGGTGGGCCGCACCGGGCCTCGTTCACTCTCTCCACAGACAGCTTTACTGAATCTGGTCCCGCCAGCATTCACATTCACCGCTCAAATTAGATTACTAACAAATGCTCACAGATCTCTGTGGTCTGAGACAAAAGGTGACAGTTGAAATGAGCCCGTATGATAGATTATAGCCCAGAAGGGCCAGGAGGCTCTCTCGAGCTGATCTCAGATCTGTCTGTGCAGACTTCAGTGCTCCACTGAGATTTACTGAACTGATGCTAGACCAGCACTTAACATTACTTTACCTGCATGCTTTTTTTTTCTTTCTGAATGATGTACAAACAGCTCTGGAGATGGAGCAATAAAAGCTCCATCTAAATAAAATGGAGGACATTCTTTGGACTAACACGAATACACACAGCCACACAATAACACACATTTGATTCTTTCAATAATTTCCATTAGATGTAATTGGATGCTCTCAGCTATACTCTCACTTAACAGAGCATGGATGTTAGAGACAGGAATCTGGTAGGTCTGTGCTGGATACAGATGCTTTCTGCAAGAGTTATGATTATACTGATAGAATCCATGAACAAGGTCAATCCCCTTGGACTAACCTGTAGAGAAGTGTTTGCTCAACTTAACTCTGGTTCAAGAATGACTCATTATGGGGTTCAAACCCTCAACCTTTCAGCTGCACCTACTAATTCCAGTTTAAATGGGTCAATCAAATTTAAACTTATCTCTTGAGATAAAATAGCTCATTGAACTCACTTCCTTCTCAGTCCAAAATGAGCATTATTAAAACCTGAAAAAGGTGCAAAAACCTTTTAACGTCTGCTACTTACTGATGTCAGACAGATCTTTAACTCACCCACATTTAAACATCAGCAATGGCTAATGGGTGAACAAAACCTTGTTGCTGCCGAATCATCATGCAGTCTTTCCAAACCGTTATTGAAGGGGATGCCGAAAACAGCAGCATAAATCATGTTTTTATCAGTCTGATAGTTCACACAAAGATGAAAATTCACTTTCTCATGTCATTCCGAACCTGTGTCTTACTTTCTTCTGTGGAACATGAAAGAAGATATTTTGAGAAACTAAGACTGTTTGGGTCACCAACAAATCTGAATTTTCATTTTTCATTTTTAGCTCTAACCCTTAACAATGCACCCGAAAACAAGCTAATCATGGTGTTCAGACTTACAGTTTCACTGGGGGCGGAGCTAAAGTCTGCAGGCCACCGGCCCTTCAGGACTGCAGCTGATGAGCCCTGCTTTAACGGGTCTAAATTATGACTATTTTTGGCACCGAAAAACAGTGTACCTCTGTACGATAGCATTTCTTTTTAATTAAAGGTAGGGTAGGCAATTGCGGAGAGGCTAGCAATAGCAAGCTAGCTGTGAAAGCATAATCCCACCCTCCCTTCAGAGCGTCTCCAAAGCCACGCCTCCTTCAAAACTCATGAACGGCCACAAATTACCTCATGTCTCAAAGCACATAACATTACAAAAATAATGAATGTAAAGAGCACTGTACCACCTGACAACTGCAGATTAATATCAGCGTTGATAGTGTTGAAATAGTAGCACATAAATCTGAGCCTGAGGACGTGAACAGCTCCAGGTAAAACATCACGGGTTGCAGTCTCGTAGTTACTGTTAGGACCAGGGATGTAGTGGAGGCTAAACACACGTAAATGCCGTTTTCGGAAAAATTCGGAAATAGCGTTTACCCACCTCCAAAGTGCGTTTATCCACCTCTAAAGTGCGTTTATCCACCTCTAAATTGCGTTTATCCACCTCTAAATTTCACGTTATTTGAGCGGACTTTGCTTTTCCAGTGCGTGATCGCCGATCAGTACATGATTCGAGCATTTGGGCCGTTAACGACAGAGCAGAACACGCAGCGCAAACACGGAGCGGAAAAGACACGCTCGTGAAGTTACTAAAAAAGCTGCGCGAGAATGAAACCTGATCACTGAACACGGAGGGTTGGGACGGCATATTTTCGGCCTTTTCAATAGCAGCCACAAAAGGAAATCATTAAAACAAGGCAAAAAAAAGTTTTATTTTTTTTATTCATTACAGGCAGCTGGTTTAATGTAGGGAGCATGTCGAAACCCAACTGTACAAGAGATTCAGAGGGAATCAAGCCTGCACCAGGTTAAAGACTTTTCCCTCTACAGGGAAACACTGATCCACATTTTTCTGACATATTATAGACCAAACAACTAATTGATTAATCGAGAAAATATTCAACAGATTAATCGACTATGAAAATAATCCCTAATCATTATGTACAAGTGCATTGCATTGGAAGCCCTGGATATAAGCCTCCCTCTCTATCTCTCTTAAATATTTTTGTTTTCTCATTTAGTAAACTTTATAGATTTCAACCATATTATTCCTTCTTGAGTCTCTTTAACAAGAACTTAAGATTAATGTATGAATTGAATAGTGATTGTTTGACCTACAGTATGATGAGGGAACAACCATTGATACCTGTAACGAGGTATGTTGTTACGGGAAGAAGGAGGCGGGAACCGGCGAACATTCAACATATTTTAATAAATAAATCCACAAATACAAAAATGAAAATAAAAGCCAGCAGCCCCTCACGGACGACTGCTGGCAACACAAACCAAAAACAAAACATCAACTAAAACACAGGCCTGTCCTCTCTCGCTCTTCACTGTCGTCGCTCCTCCTTTATGCCTCCGCTCCTCCGTGAGAGATGCGAGACCGGTGCGTCTCACAGGTGTAGCTCATCATAATTACGCCACCGGCCTCGCGCCGTCCTCCCACGGCCCTCGGCCTCGTCCTGCTCGCCACATACCCCCATCGCCCCTCGCAGGCCGGGGGGTACCACCGAGGCTGCGCCTACTCCCCCCCCCCCCCTCCCCGGGGGGACCGATCACGGCGGCTGCGGTACCCGGGGGTATGGACAGACGAGGCGAGAGTACAGGAGACGGAAGCATGAGGAGCGACAGAGACGAGAGAGGGGAGAGAGAAAAAAAAAAACAACAACAACAACAAAAAAAAAAAAAAAAAAAAAAAAACTTGATCCGGTTCCCACAACGCGCTGCCATCCGGCCCGCCACCCGCTGGGCGATCTTCTCCGCGGTGCCTGGCGGTGACGCTGGATAGACCTCGGTGGACGGCACGACACTCCTCCGCCGCCTGGTGGACGGCGACGGCTCCTCCAGGTTCGGGCAGTCGGCAGGAGTCCCCCGTTCCCTGCTCCTCCCCGTCATGGCGGATGGCAGCAGGCTCCGGCCCACGGCGAACGGCGACGACTCCTCCGCTCCCTACCGGACGGCAGCCGCCCCTCCAGCACCCAGGCGGCCAGCAGCGAGCTCGTCCGTCCCCCCGGCAACTCACTCCAGCGCACCGCCTCGAGCGTCCATGGCGACGGAAACTGCCCGCCATGCTCGATGGCACCGCGGATTCCCAACAGCGGCAAGGGCTCTTTGACAGCGCGTTCCTCCTCCTTCCCGGGTTTCGGCACCAGTGTAACGAGGTATGTTGTTACGGGAAGAAGGAGGCGGGAACCGGCGAACATTCAACATATTTTAATAAATAAATCCACAAATACAAAAATGAAAATAAAAGCCAGCAGCCCCTCACGGACGACTGCTGGCAACACAAACCAAAAACAAAACATCAACTAAAACACAGGCCTGTCCTCTCTCGCTCTTCACTGTCGTCGCTCCTCCTTTATGCCTCCGCTCCTCCGTGAGAGATGCGAGACCGGTGCGTCTCACAGGTGTAGCTCATCATAATTACGCCACCGGCCTCGCGCCGTCCTCCCACGGCCCTCGGCCTCGTCCTGCTCGCCACAATACCCTTGGTAGTTCCATCAAATGATGTCATCAGGATACACATACACCGGTTGGCAGAGGCCCACCTTACTTGGTGACCACGTCGTGGTCCACCAGAATTTATAGTTTACCCACCTCTTTTTTTACCACTACACCTCTGGTTAGGATGTGGTGTGAACACAGCATAAGCTCATTGTTTAAGTTCAGGAGGAACTGTAAAAGGCTGATGTTGGTTTGTGGCTCTCAGTGTCTGTCTAGCCTCATGAAACACGCTGACAGACCGAATGCAATGATTGGATGAACACGTTTAGGTCCTGAGACTTCAAAAGAAGATATATGTACATGTTTTAATATTTAGACCTTTTATTATTGAGTTTCAACCAGAATAACAGAAAGTGTTTATAAAAAATGCCTACCCCACCCTTAAACAACTTGCAGAATAGGTGTTTTGAATGTTTGGGACGATGGAAACATGAGAGCTCTGTGTGATTTCTCAGGGTTGTTGTAAAAGACATAACCGTTAATTCACAGGTGACTGAAGCTTCAGAGATCAAGAAAGAGGCCGAGACAATGAAAGAGGAAGTCCCCGTTCTGCCCATCTCCATCACATACAACGACAGCAACAGCCTGGCTCACCCCAACGTAAGAGTGTGTTTCTTGTGTGTGCCTACTTGTCCAGATTAAAAATAGTACTTAAAAAAAAAAAAAAAAAAAAGTTTTACATCAGATAAGACATTTGTGTCATAGGCCTTACATCCCAAGTTACAATAAGCCCCCCAAAAGGCCTCCAATCAATAATTCTCTGCTCCCAATACTCATTCCCCTCCACCCTTGTAGAAATTGCCTATTTCAGAAGCTCCTCTTCCTGACAACCCACACAGGGCCCTTCTTATGCACCCTCAGTAATATTTGCAGACAGAATTTCCTATGAAAGTGCGCTCCATCTCTCTCACTCGGCAAACTGGGTTATGT
Organism: Scardinius erythrophthalmus; assembly: GCF_964197995.2. Lineage (NCBI taxonomy): Eukaryota > Metazoa > Chordata > Actinopteri > Cypriniformes > Leuciscidae > Scardinius > Scardinius erythrophthalmus. The sequence goes on from NC_138227.1 coordinate 41,718,424, forward strand.
GTGACGGATGCAGATGAGCTCGACAGGCTGATCTATTGCAGCAATATGCCCAAGGCGAGAGAGCCCTGATCACCAGTAATGATTCAATCATTTAGCCACCACCACTTACTGTATCTACTGTAATTTCAAACTCGTTATCTGCGCTTCGCTAGGTGCGTTGAGAGTCAGAGGAGGCTCGTTGTCGTGTCGCAGAATCGCCTACGAAGAGATAACCAGGCGACATACACCCTCAGTCTATTAGCGCTGCTCAGCACGTGTTTCCCAGTCACACACAGACCCCGCAATGAGTGCTACGGGCGGACCCTAACCCGATGTAAATCACACGCTTCTAATGCGCACGCAGCGGGATGGAAGTGATCAGTCTTTCCCAAGCACAGATTTGATTTCATGCCTCTCGTGTTTTTTGGATGAAGGAAATGAGTGATGAGTGTTGGAGAAGAATCCGGAACTTCCAAACTTAAGGAACTCATAAGCACAACTAATGCGGGAATCACTCAAATTCTCCCTTTATGCTGACATCCGAATCAACCGCGTGTATTACCCTGTCTGATGTGTTTATGATGCAATACCATTTACACTTCCTCCAAATCTAATCGCAGCTGTGATTGTCCTATATTAAGCCGACCGAGACAATTAGAGAGCAGACTTGGAATCCATTAGAAACCAATAGGAAAGATTTGTTTCAAGGATTACTTGCATTTTAGATGTATAACATCAGTAGACCGTGGCCAGATCCAGACATTGTCTCACTTCTGAGGGGAGCAAACACACATGCAGACAGTTGTAGATCCGATCTCAATGACATTCTCCTGCGTGGATGTATGAGGACTCCGGGTCATTCTCTTGTACTTCACAGATAGGGATGATAATACACAATTTATTATGCATTTCTAATCCAATATATAATTATTTTCAGTTCAGAAATAAGAGATCTTCGATGTACTTGAATCATCGCTTCATTTACATTTATCCTCTCGACTAATCATAACAACATTGACACACATTTATATTTCCTGTTGTCCTGCCTCATGTAGACACCAGTCTCGAAACGATCCCTGTGATACGATCCCTGTCTAAAAGCAATGTATTTCAGAATCAGAATCATCCATTGCACAGCTGTGAAAGAAGATTAAGCAGAAAAAAACTAGAATATATTACAAATAATTTTTCATTCTTCATTTCTGAGGAAAAAGTCTGAGAAAAAAGTTTGTATTCTCTCACCTGTAGGTGGATGATTCAGATGTTGTCAGTTTCTGTGGTGATGCTGTACGATGGACAGAGTAGTAAAGTGCCTTAGAAGTTCATTGCACTTTAATAGTCTAAATGACTTGAACTGAACTGGCTCTCACTCTCTTGCAGTTGTTCATGGATAAGGAGGAGGCAGAGAGGTTGTGGTTGAACAGACTGGTTTCTCTGCGTCAGGAGAGGCTCATGGGAAGTCCGGTGTCCTGATGACATCCAGCTTCTTCAGACCTCCAAACCAATGCGGATGAGAACATAGGTTTAGCCTCTGGAACTCCAACATCTCTCAGAAAGGAGCAAGTGCACCTCCTGCTGGTTTCTGCGTGAAATATCTTCCCAAATTGAATTCGGCATGTGCTTATTCTGAATCTTTGCTGGTTTGTTAGTGTTATTTTATACTAACTGATAATGATGGTAGTTTTAGTTGTTGTTTTTTACACATGCTTTTGTCCTCTAGCTCTTTTTTTTTTTATGTTTTAAGCAGACACCCTTCTCATCAACATGAATGTATGTCAATTGTATGTAGTGTGTGCTAGTTTTTTATTTTATTTTTTTCCTTTTTCAAAATAAATGATCTTGTAATTCTTGGACAGAACTTGTGTTGTGGTCGTTAAACAGTTTAAAACTTGACCAGTTCAAAGTGCAGCCAGTTATACAAACTCCTTTTACTACAGAACGGCCACATGCAAACCTTTTGAGGATTCACTGTACACTACAGAGCCTGAGTTTTTTTTTACTAGTGAAATTAATGAAACTTCATACATATCAGAGACTCAAGAAAAGACAGTTAGGACATGAGCTCATGAAGGGTTTCCATTACAAACAGACTGTATTAGGAACCAGTCTAAAGGCAGAAGACAAGCAGCTGCAGTTTACTCTCCTTTTACTCTTAATACTGATATTGTCATATGATATGTGAAAATTTGTAACAATGCATCTCTTGCTCAGTTGTGTTGGATTTATACATGCATATTTCGACGGTTTATATTGATGTATCCTCATATCCACGCACCCTCGATCCCTAACGGTGGTTGATGAACGAGAAGTGCCCTCAGGTGCTGTGTGTCACGGGGGTTTCGGCAAGGATGGGTTTGAGCAGGGTCTAGTTGCAGTGGTAAAACTTTAATTAACAATAACTCAAATGAACAAACACTCAGGAGAGAGATCAGGACGCAGGAACAGAACAACCACTAAACAAGATGCATACTAATAGACATAAGAACAGACAATGAACTGAACGGAGAGAGTATATACCGAACACAGACTGAATGAGTGAATTAACAAGGGCAGGTGGACACTTGATATTTCCTAGTGTGTGTAACAGACACACACTAGGAAACTAGTTCAACTAAGGAAAAGAAGAAATAAACAGAGGGACTGGGAACACACAAAACTAAATCAAAATAGAGCATAAACCTGACTGGATGTCACTTCATTCTGCAACCCTTCATTTTCATCAGTGCCTTTGTAACTCACCATCAGGAGAGATGCCATTCAGAATAAAACTACAACATATAAACATATGAAGAGTTCAGATGCAAAAGCCTCCAAGTGCCATCTGAAATGATTTCAAGAAGGAAGACGCCAGAAAAGACGCACAACTTAAGTAGCGCTGTGCCCGATGAAAACAACACGGAAATGAGTCTGTCGCATAAACAACCTGTATTGTGTTTGATGGTTGTGTAAATATGAGACATACCGTGTCCGTGAACTGTTCGCCTCACCTCAGAAGACTTGACGTTAAAACTCAATAGACCTTTCTCACAACTTCCGTATTTGTGACCGGAAATACGCAATCGTCGTGGTAATCTACTTCCTTCGCAGTCAAGGCAACATAAACAAATGGCGCAAGCAACTAGCAAGAGCTATTGACACGCTAATGATGTGTAATTTTAGTTAACAGTTCAGTAACAGTTAGCCTCGCTCTCTACTTACCTTTCAACTTAAAATTCAAAATAACTCACAATTTCCTGCATAGTCCTTTTATTTCAGCTCAAAATATCTTACATTGGGTGTCTTTGTGGACCTCTTGTGTGGAAAAATTATATTTGATATTTGATATTGGAAAATGATAAATGATACATGATATTTCATGACTTTTGCCACTAGATGGCCTTATAGCTCTATATGGAGCAAATGATGTGTTTCCTCTGGGTCCTAAGGTCAGTTCTTCAGTATGCATTCAGATACACATGTAGATATTATAATTAAAAAATAATTTTTGGGTAAAGTTTTAGCATTTTTTGTTTGAATTTTGAGAATTGAGAAAGTTTTTTTTTGTGTACTGAAGCATTCCATTCATTCCTATGGGGATCAAATTGACCCACGAGGGAAGGATTTGTAGCTTTTTTAAATTTTAACCACAAAACTCCTCGAATCCATCACATTTTTCTTTGGCGTGCATTCATGGTAAGTGTTCGACAAAGGTCCTGAGGTCTTGTTTCATGTTAAAATGAAACATCTCAAAATGTGAGATAAATGCCTGTGGCCTGTTGCACAATAATAGGTGGCTAAATCCAAAATCGAAATCCAAATTTTTTACTTTTTACTTTTAAAATTTACTTTTTGAGAGCCTGATTAAAAAAAAAAAAGTCTCACCATTAAAATCCATGTTACAAGCACGCAATTATAATGTTCACATTATAATTTTATGTAGCCTATTTGACAGACTTGTGTTGCACATGTTGCACTGAACCATATTTTCCTTTTTGAAAGTGATTCCAATCAGATTTCACGCAATTTAAAACTATCATGTTGAACAGTCTCTATCATCTGTCCACATGTTTCCGGCAGTGAGGTGGGGTGGAGAGTGACGTCACAGCTCCCGAATTAAATTTGTTATATCTGCGAAAGGAAAACAGATATAGTGTTTGTTTTAACGGCACAAACCAGCACAAACGAATGACACCGGTTTGGAGCAATTTGAAGGACATGGGGTGGACAGTGACGTCACACAACTCAAAAAAATTATGTTCAATATCTCAACCAACACAAAGGTTCATTTTTGCGGCACAAATCTGCACAAACGAATGGCATAGTTTTGGAAATTATTTTGTTTTATGGGGTGCCAACTTCACGGAGGTAGACAACCGTGAAGTGAAAAGTGAAGCCCAAAGTCAAGATCACTGATGAGTTCAATAGTCATTTTAATCCCATCATATCTGGTCGACAATTGCGGTTCACGATTATGATCTATTTTAATGTCATGAAGATGATTTGTGTTATAAATCACTTGTTTGGTCATGAAACTCTAGATGGCGCAGGCTTGACAAGTAATCTGTAAGCAATCGCATAATTTCCTACACGGCACAAGCTGATTGGCCGCTGCTGCTTGGCCGCTGCTGCTTCTGCAGCCAATGACCTTGCTTGCTCAATATTTAAATAGAAATTCACAGAAGAAGAAAAGATTTGCTTTATTAGCGGGTGGATATTCAAGCCCAGTGTGAATGTTTCATAGGAATCCACTGTTTCTGTTCAAAGTCTTCATGCACCAAACATTTGTTTCTCACCTGAAATGTAGGCTTTGTTCTTCAGTATCATGATGTTTCATTCTGCAGGATCTGGATCTCTCATGTTCTCACTGTCCTCTCCATCCACATGCTTTCTGCTAGTTCTGTCAAAACACAAACAAGTTTTATTTCCAACAGACAAGATGCGAGAAATAATAAATATTTCAGATTCTGCATTAAGAATAATTAAATGTTTTAAAAAAAGAATAATAAAAATAAAAAATGTAAACTAGCGCAGCAACAACTAATTAATGATATTCATGAAAATAATCAACCAAACTGTTTTTTCTTCTTTTTTTTCCACTGTATGACTATCTAGTCAGTTTACAGAATACCACATTGCCTGTTTAAGAGTCTGGGTCTCATTCTCGATAGCACACTATACTTCAAAACTCATATTAATAATAGTATGCATAGTCTACTGCATACTTTCACTTGTGTAACATTCATTGTATCCGTCCTTCCCTCACAATGGGCCTCATTTATCAAAATAACATAGAAACAACTGCAGAAATCACCTTATGATTGATCGAATGATCGTACGTTGATAAACGTGCTGGCTGAAAACAATCGTCATTTGAATATCACGCCCCTAAATATTGACGGCTTAGAAGAGTTTAGGCCTTGGAGAAACATAACCCGGCCAAGAACAGGAAGTAATCTCGTGAAAGAGAAATTGATCTTACTCCAAAAACACCCGTTAACCTTGTAATTGCATACAATAACATTAATTTATATATATATATTAAACACTGGTAAATAAAACTAAACATTTCCAAACATTATAAACAATAGCCTAGGCTAGTTTAGTTCCCCTCACTCCACAACAAATCCCACTTCTGTCAGGTCCATTAAGTCAAGAACACACATGACAATAAAAATGATTTAGGAAAATTTTTATTGAATAAATTGCAATTCAAGTTGATAAATTCTGAATTAAATTTGACGGTATGGCTCTGTTCAGGGAGTCCTCTGACCTTTCATGAGCACCATGAAATAGCAGAGAGTCAGAGGACAGCAGCAGCATTAGGGAACGCTCACACAGTTTAGGACTGGGAGAGCTGGGACGATGACAGAAAAGCAAATGCCACGTTATACACGACAAGGAGGAGCTGGGGATGTGGCGGGCTGCAAGAAGCTAGCATCAGCAGTTAGGAGCGAACTGAATCTGTTTAAAGAGGGCGCCTTGTTTATATCGTAGCCATTAGCAGCGAGGGGAGTTGAACAGCTGATGAGACCGTGTTGTTGGCCAATAGCGTTAGCAGCGTCTTGACTACCTGGCCTGCCAGAACTGACGCTTGCGCTTAATTTGTGGTATTTTTAATGTGTCGCAGACACCCATCTATTCTAATTTAGTTTTCATTTGACATTCTAATCTTAACGGTTAATGATCGATTGAGCTTTGGTTGTCGATCAGTAAAATAATCTACATGAACAAAATGCCTTCATTACAATTCCCCAGCAGATTTACTATGTTGCACGTAATTCACGATTACTCAAAAAACAGTCTAGGTTAACTATAGACCCGATAGTCCGGCTAGACAAAGACAAAATAACCTTGAATTTGCAAAAATAACTTGCGAGATGTATGATATTCCATCGTGTAAGTGAAGTCAACAGTGATTACAAGGTGTTTGGTTTCATTTTTTTTTTTACATGTTCTATGCAAGGCTGGATTGTTAGTACCCCCAGGGGCCCCTGGGCACTGAAGCTCATGGGCCCCCCTCCCCTACCTGACAACCACACCCTCCAAAGGAGACACCAGAATTTCAGGATTTTTGGTGGTGTTTTTGCGGAGATATTAGCCGAAAACCACCAGGCGCGCTTAAAAATGACGTCACGATCTCAGAAGAAAATCGCTCGTTTCTCGGCAACGCGAAGACCCAGAGAGCTCAAATCCGGGTGAGGAGGTTCCTTAGGGACCCTTGCTCGAACACGAGAGTGGTGGGCCTCGGGGACGCCCCCTACCGGATCGCCGTTCGCTGGGACCCCCGACTTTGAACGGCTATAACTCGGGGACTCGGGAGTTGGACATTGTGGGTGGGCTCGTTCGAAAGGCCTCGTCCAGCACTAGACGATGATTAGAGTTTGGGGAATATTGAGCGAGGGGTTCTCAAGATATACCTTTATAAATATAATGTATTTTCATTCACCTTTATATTTTTATATAAATAAAAAAAACTCCCATCACGGAGGGGCCCTCCTCTCTGCGCAAGGGCCCCTGGGCACGTGCCCAGATTGCCCGTATGGTAGATCCGGGCCACGTTCTATGCTATTTGTAGCCCACTTATAGTCAAAACTGATTCATTGTAGTTTTTGGCCAGGCAGCGCATGAGATCGTTGATTGATCGGCTTTCTCACCCTCTCCAGTTGTGTCTGATCTGCCCATCATGTTACCAATGTCAATAATCTATTAGACAGCTATTAGACGTCTTTTAAATGCAAAATCATTTGCTGGGCTTTATCTGTAGGTATTTGGAGAGGGGGAATGTGTGCTCAAATTCAGACAAAGGTTTGAGCAGTGAGGATTGTCTAAAAACAGAACATTTTGTAGCCATTTCATAGTTTAACTGTTTATCTAAATGTGATGAAGTGCTTTAAGCTTTATAGCATGAATGTTTTTTAGCATTATAAATGAAAAGAAGAATAAACACCAAACTCTGGTCTTCAGTATCTTCAGTGCGTTTCTTTCTGCAGGGTTCTGGATCACTCACGTTCTCACTGTCCTCTTTAATAAACTCAGTCTGTGCAGATTTCAGCTCTTCCTGATGCGTTGATGCTCATCTTCACTTGTAGGCTGATTGGAAATTTTCAGCATTTACTGGTGAACTGCTGTGGGAGGAGCTTCATTGACCATGTGACTGCTGTGGGAGGAGCTTAACTTATGATGTGATTCCAGTGGGAGGAGCTGATCTGCCAAAATCAAAGATATATCAGTTTGTTTTTATACTAATTGTAACATCTAAGCATTTTTGTCTCTCTACTGCAAAGTAACTGATGCTAATAATTCACAAATTCAATGAATGTATTTGAAAACAGATTTTCAACATTAAGTTGTTTATTAAGAGAGGATGTTTTTAGGGGTGGAGGACAAAAGTCTATTTCTGTCTCAAGTGTGGTAACTGTTTATGAATGTATGGGTTAGATTTTGACTGATGGCTAGCACTCTTTCCCCTCTTTCACACATTTGGTAGAAGACTCAGATATTTTGCCTTTCTATTTTTTCTCTCTCTCTCTGAAATTGCAAGTTTACTCTACAGAGCTGTGAGATAATGCCACTTTCTCTAGTCAAGGCCAGTAGGCCTGGAAAGAGTCTAGATGTAGGGCTGCACAATATATCGAAATATTGCAAATGTACATATCATGATATGCATATTGCAATGGCAATCTGAATAACTTTTTCTTTTTTACAATAAAGTTAAAATGACATTGTCACATTTGTGACATTACTTTTTATGTAATGCTAAAATACTGCTGTTCACTTTCAGAAGTTGTAGCGATGCTTTGTTTTCCCAGAAAGAATGTGAAATGTTATAATCCAGTTCCATTTGGTTGGAAGTCGGAGTCATCTCGACAAGTACATCAGGATTTATGGGAAGTGTTCCCGGTTCCGGCTGACCTAATCTATGCAGCCTAACATTGAATTATAGAAGTCTATAATGTATTATGTAAATGCTAGGTCAAAGAGATGTGTCTTTAATCTAGCTAAATGCTAGATTAAAGGAGCTAAATAGGAGGAGGATCTACAGTCAGCAGTCGATTTTGATATTCTAGGTATTATCAACTGGCCGGAATTTTGAGATCGCAATAGACGTGAAGGACTATAATGCGTTAAGAGCTCACTCAAGTACTGCGGAGCTAAACCATTTAGTGCTTTGTAAGTGATCAGCAATATTTTAAAATTTATTAGATGTTTAATAGGGAGCCAGTGCAGTTTTGACAGAACCGGGCTAATATGGTCATACTTCCTGGTTCTGGTAAGAACTCGAACTGCTGCGTTTTGAACCAGCTGTAGTTTGTTTATTAAGCGTGCAGGGCAACCACCCATAATAGTGTGACAATCCAAGGGGCTTTGGTACTTTATTTTGTCCAGCAGGTGTCTCTGGGTAACACTTTTTGTGTCTTCAGGTTAAATGGTGTGGAGAATTGATGGTGATTAACCATGCTGCTTATAAGATGCTGGCTTTCTCACCCTCTGGAGACAAAAGCTTAGGGTTTGGTCGCTAGGGTTCTCGCTGTTCGGTTGTCATGCTGGCTTTCTCACCCTCTCCAGTTCAAGGCTTGATGTTGTTGTGTTTTGCATTTTTATATTTTACTTTTTGTTTGATGTAGTTATGTCTGTTTTCTTGCTACTTGTTGTTTCAAATTTGATTACGTGTTTGGCCTTCCCATTAATGTTGCTACTCCTTGAGCCAAGGGGTCGTAACATATGGGGGCTTGTCCGGGATCAACTAAATTAGCTTAGGGTTTTTGTATGATTTGGGTAATTCTTTAATTAGAATTATGATTTGGGTAATTCTTTAATTAGAATTACAGTTTGGTTCATCCTTTAAGTAAAATTATTGGTTGGGTAAAATAAGTTTTGGGGAGTGCCATATAAAAGTATTTTTGTTTTGATTAGTGTTTTTTTGGACTGGAGAGAGAGAGATAAAACTGTCCAACAGTTGCACTAAATTGCTCAGATGTTGCGGTCTAGACTGCATAAGCCATGTATAACCCTGTGTTCAGCTGAAGAGCGCTTAACGCTTTTTGTTATTTTAGTTTGTTATTTTAGTTTGTTGTTTTTGGTGCGTCGAAACGGGGGTAGACTGGTTAGCAGTTAAGCTGCATGTGGGTGTGCCGAAGACCAGGGTTGAGTATAATTAGTTGTGTATATATATTAGTTAGATGCGGGGTGGCTTTAAAGGGGAACATGGCAACTCTAGCCATTTCTTCGCTGATTTTCCCTTTTGTTGTCGCATGTTTTCTCACTAAGCTCCCCCTACAGCTGTGGGCCGTATATTTCACAACACTGTAGTAAAAAAATCTCACTTGCGGCGGCCTCCTCCCCCTTTCTAGCGCTGCTCATGTGCATTTGTTATTATGGGAGCAGGCCAACTTTATCGTGTGGAGCTATGTCTACCGAGGTGAGTAATACATCATACACAGTATCACATGGCGTGTGTGTTTATGTTAAGAGCAGTTCATTATTAGCTCATATTAACTAATGTAGTTAACTAATATTAACCAATGAACCTTATTGTAAAGTGTTACCATTATCTCATTATAGAAAAGGTTTTACATAGTTTTGAACTCATGGGTGCTGGAATCTTTTTATCAATATGGTATGATACCCAGAAAGTTTGCAACAGGATTGTAACCCCCCTCTTTAATGCATTACAGCGAGTTTATTTCATTTGTGCCAGGCAATACTGTCTTCATATGCTCCAATAAATTATGCACATGGCATGGATCTTTTTGATTATTAAAGTTGAATAAAATTACTTTAAACAAAATGTCAGAGTTACTGCATCTTAATTATTTGTTCATTTATATTTAAATCAAGTTCCCATGTCTCAAGTGGTAATATTAATAAAACAACCGTTTGAATTGAGAAATATCAGAAAGCATTCATTAGATTCATTTGTGATTTCAATAAACTGATGTGATGAATATGAACAGCTTTGTGAAGCAAAGAAAGGATGGGAGATATTCTGTATTGATCGGTCCAGCCATCAATAATTGTTTGATGATAAAAAAAAAAAAAAAAACGTGTTAGTAATTGTGTTACGAGGTGTAAGGTAAAAATATTAGCCCAAAGGGGAAATATTTATAATTACTTATGATCAATAAAACATTTGGATCAAGTAACTGATTTGGGGATTCTTCACAGAATTGGTCTACCAACACTCGTCCAGCAAATGTTTAGCGAGACCGTAGACAGATATTACTCTCTTGGCCGTAAATAATATCCTAATACCGATCCAAGACCTTTTTAAGAGCATGTAATAGTAATTACATGATTAATGACTGCAGTTTATGAGCATAAACCAACAACATAATTGTGTGTGATACAATTAAGACTTTATTAACTACACTAAACAAACTATTCTAACATACACACATATACTGTACGACGTACAGTTAAGTACTGGACGAGGGTTAAAGTTAAAGCAGTCTAAGATAGTCCAAGAACCCAAAGATACTTTGCATAATATTGACAAATAACACAAATAATACAGATGTAAAATCAGGGAACAATGAAGTGAACAGGTAGTCAGACAGAGATCATGTAACATACAAGACAATAGCTGAAATAAGTATAATAATCAGTTAACAAAACATATTGTAAATAAATGCAGGGAATGATCAAAAAAGAGAGAGGTAATCAAAGCCCTCGCCCCGCGGCAAATATCCAGATACCTACGTTGCCCCCAACCCCTGCCATCCCTGTCCCACCCCTATAGGCACATAGAGTCAAATGAAATTCTGAGAATCAAAATACACCGACACTAATTTAGAATATTCAATTTCATTTTTTATTCCGAAACATAAACTCTTATTGAACTATCTAGTACTTCTTCTTGCTTTCCTCCTTCTTCCTCTTCCTCCTGGCCACCTCCTGCAACGTATTCAGGGCCTTCCGTCTGGCTGCGCTCATTTTCTTCTCAACATGTTTGAGACGTGTCTGCCTCTCTTTGGCCAGAGCAGTGATCTTGGCCTTCTCTGCACTTCCACATGTAGCACTGCAGCCGTACTCCGCCTGCCTCCATAACTCTTCTCTCTGTCGGTCCCTGCAGCCCTAATGTTCCGGCAGAGTTTTATCAACTGGCCCCATGTTGATGATCTCATCTCTTTTGAACAAGCCAATGCCAAAAATGAAATGCATGCACCTGATCTGATGCCCATTGATGGTCTGTGTGAATGTCTGCAAAAAGCAAGTAGTTTTCAAAAGGTTCTGCCAATCTCTTTGCAGCGTTGTGGACGTGATGTCAAGAGTCACCATCCACATCAAGCAGAGTGGGACAATGCCTCTCTCAGATCCTTGTCTCCAGTCCTGATTTGCTCTCGCTCATCACGTTGCTTGAGTCTAGCATTATGCTGATTAGGTTCGACCAGTTGTTCAACCACAACATCATTCAGCTCTTCGTTGAAGTAGCTGACGAGCATAGAAAGGACCTTCTTATTACTACTGGAGGTACTCTCATCCACATTCAGAGAGAAGGGGTATCCTCGTAAGTTGGAGAATGTTTCCTCCGCAAATGTATGGCCCATACCATCCACCATTTTGTAAGAAGCTGGAGTGCGGGACAGTTTAATCTGGCTAAGGGCCTTGTCTGCAGCGAGACCCTGGCTTAACTCCAACACAGGTGCCATTGTCAGAGGTCGAGAGGTCCTCATTATGTACTCATTTCCACAAAAAAGATTTTTGTTTAACTAGTCTTCAACACACACACACACCTCTCAATCAGCAATGCGATTACACATTGGCACTGGAAGCTTCACACTTCCGCTGATCTTTTCTGCTGCTGAGGCCTGGTTCTGAGTAGCTGGTGAAGGATCTTCCTTATGGAGGAGTTGAGCCACACTTTGAGTTGGTAAGATTGAGGTCGCTCTGTTTGTGTGTATGGATGTCTGACAGTGTGCAAACAGGGCATGCACCCCTCTGCTACTGTAGTTAATTTCCTTCATGCAGAGAGAGCATTAAAGAGATAGTTCGCCCAAAAATGATATTTAAGCCATGATTTACTCACCCTCAAGCCGTTCGAGATGTATATGTCAATCTTTTTTCAGACGAACACATTTTCAGTTATTTTAGAAAATGTCTTAGATCTTTCAGTGGTTAGAATGTGAGGCAATGGGGTCCAGCTCGTTGAAGTCCGCAAATGAGCACGCATCCTTCACAAAAGTAATCCATCCGGCTCCAGGGGGATAAACGAAGGCCTTCTGAGGGTAATCCGTGCGGTTTTGTCGTAAAAATATACATATTTAAAACTTTATAAACGAAAATAACTGGCTTCCGGTGGCGGTCGGTGCGCGTTCACGGAGATGGAAGCGTCGTGACGTAGAACGAACGTGAGAGCGCAGCCAGAGAGCAGAGCAAAACAAAACTCTACGTTCGTTCTACGTCACGACGCTTCCTACGCTACGTCGTACGTCATATGCCAGCTTCCATCTCCGTGAACGCGCGTCGACCGCCACCGGAAGCCAGTTATTTTCGTTTATAAAGTTTTAAATATGTATATTTTTACGACAAAACCGCACGGATTACCCTCAGAAGGCCTTCGTTTATCCCCCTGGAGCCGGATGGATTACTTTTGTGAAGGATGCGTGCTCATTTGCGGACTTCAACGAGCTGGACCCCATTGCCTCACATTCTAACCACTGAAAGATCTAAGACATTTTCTAAAATAACTGAAAATGTGTTCGTCTGAAAAAAGATTGACATATACATCTCGAACGGCTTGAGGGTGAGTAAATCATGGGCTAAATATCATTTTTGGGCGAACTATCCCTTTAAGCACAACCTTTTTTTTTTTTTTTTTTTTTTTTACATTTTCTTTAAAAAGTCAGACAGTATGATTGTGTGTTTGACTGCATGGACCTTGATTGTAGTTTCAGGTTTCAGCCAAGACCAATTCCAACTGCTTTTACAGCCTCTATCCATATATTTCACAAGAAGGGCCTCACTTTCCTCCAATACAGAGTTGAATATTTTAGCAAAACTGTAGCCTATCGTAACGGAGTGCAAATAGTTTGCTCTGCCCCTTTCCACAATGTCTTGTTTATATGCTGCAATATTTCTCGCCCACTCTGGGGTTGCCATAAGATGTAGAATGTTTATGGGTCCATCAGTGCCCTGCGCTACTTAAAAATCATCTTCAGCTGTCTAAACACGGCTTCTGATCAGCTAAACCCACTCACCAGTTTCTCGCCTTTCATAGCTTAAGATATGGTAACGTGGGATCGCGTTAACAAAACGTTACTATGAGAAAATCAAGGACACGGATATGGAGAAAAAAGTTAATAGAAGTAATGCTTGATGCAATGCTAGCTAACCAACAGCAAGCAAAGTCAAGGGCAATATTTCTAGACATTAACCATAGTAAATCCATGGGCATGATCCATTTGAAAATAACACAGTTTGTCACTCACTTTCGTTTAAATGCTTCTCGGTGGCATCAGTGAATGAGCTGGGACTACCGAACATTACTGAGAGAGAGAGGCTCTCCGAGTCAGAGCGGTACCGGTGTGTTCTGAGGGAGCACAAGCCCTAATCTAGCATTAACAACAACATTACAAAAGCGGTGGCGTAGGCTATACTTTAATATTACTGTACAAGATAGGCGATAGTAGCCAACTCAGGAATTTAATATTAAAATGCATGACATGCAAACGAACATGATTATAGTCGATCAACTTTTTCTATGTAGCTACAGCCATCCATAATTTGATCTGGTAGCTAGCACTAGGTCTTTTACAGGTGAACTTGATGTAGCTAAAACGTAATGATATATGTAGGTTACAGTCGTAGTGGTTCACTCTTGTGCGCATACTGCTGTTTTGGCGCACAGTGTTTTGATTAGCTTATTTCCCATTTACTTGTTTGGTGGAGGCAATCCAGAATTACTGTTGGTGAAATTATAATCAGACCCTCTTATTAAATGTATGCTTAATCTCTCATTTTAAATTCTTAAATATAATCAAATTCATTTACAATAATAAGACACCAGAGGACTGTTACCATTCAAATTAAATCATTTAGACCGAAAAATTACCTGCATTAAATAATGTTATGAGATCTTAAAAAAAAAAAAAATATATATATATATATATATATATATATATATATATATATATATATATATATATATATACAATAATACTATATTATGGAAATATAATTGTGCTAGGAATTTGTGTTGTTCATGAGCCTATAGTTTTCAGTCTATTTAATTACCAAAAAATACAGCCCGATCTCATCCCAAGGCGTCATATACTGACGCTCTTGACATTTCGTCTACATCGAACGCACATGGCACCCTTTAGCGTCAATGAGACGCAGATAGATATGGGCCAGAAGGCGCCTCCTAGCGGTCTAACCCTAACCCTACCCCAGACCTAAACCTACCCATAACCGAACAAAGCTCTGTGCGTCTCATATTGACGCTAAAGGGTGCCATGTGTGTTCGATGTAGACGAAATGTCCAAAGCATCAGTAAATGACGCCCTAGCCTAGGATGAGAATGCGTTGAAAAAACTCATATCTCTGTGGTAAGTAGTATAGGGTGTAAGAAAATATCAATACATGTGAATATCACAATATTATTTTTGGCAATATTGCATCGATTCTCAAAATCACTGTAACTCCAAAATTTGTGGCAATTGCTTCATGTCGATTTAAACCGTGACCACTAGATGGCAGTGTTGTTATCTCTAAACTTGCAGGGAGAAGCGCAAGTGCACCATTAATGTTTTCTTTAGTAAACCAAGCTCACTAGTCTCCAAGTTACCACCACCAATGGAAGATGAAATAATCGTTGTAATCGTAAACTGTTCATCTCAACGGTGGAAAAGAGGCTCTGGAGTTAAGATGCAGGGTCGGGGTGGAGTGGGAGCCCATGCAGAGGTGGCCAGGCTTCTCACTATAGAGAAATGTGTGGTGGCAGAAGAAAATTCATCGATGGACTGGGCTCGTGAGAGGGTCCTTCCCATCCAGGTTTTTACGGTACGGATCCACTTTTGCGACGCGACTGAAGCGTGGTGTCGCGACGCCTCCCCTCATTTGTACGTTGATGGGCGTTCCTCAAGTTTACCGCTATGGGCATGGTTTTGAGCCAGCGGGGAATGTTGTGGTGTTAAAACATTTGCTCGAAACCAACCTATTTCGTTGAGGAGTCATGAATCAAAAACAGAGAAGGATCATTGTAGCTGCTCTGCTCTGCTCTACCTCCGGAGGAAGAAGCCACGTCGTCGCCACTGGGTTCACCCTATCCGGAGTGAAGTTGCCCGGCGAAAGACTTCCCCCAGTCTCCATGTGCTCTACTTCTATAGGATAGTCGTGTCACGTTCAACGGATTAATTTGCATAAAGATGGGCTGGCCAGCTTTTTGACGCGCAGCATTTTTTCAAATGCAGCGCCGCCTTCCCAGGATGCTTTGCGGCCATGTTAAAGTCGCTTTACGTCACCCAAAGGAATGAAGTGGAGTGCGGCGCGACAGAAGTGTCGCACGGACTAGTGGATCCGTACCGTCACTCCCCCGGTCACAGTTCACTTCCCTCAACAGCCGTCGGTTCCCCCACGTCGCTGGTACTGTGAGTGTAATCACCTTAGACAACCACAGGGAGGAGCTAACATTCTACTCCTCTAATTCAACTGTTGCCCCATGATGCTGGGCCATCCTTGGCTGTCGCTCCATAACCCACACATTAACTTTAAATGCCTCAGTTCAATGTTGTATAACTTCATTCTATAAAATACATGTACTATAGATTCAGATAAAGATACACACATGCAAATACACACCAAAATAACATTTTAAAAAGGCGGTTTGTGATGGTTTTTCTTCTACCCTTTATTCAAAACAATGTGTAATTAGCATCAAGACATAAAAAAATGTAATCTAATTAATTACATGATGTGTCGTGAAGTTGGCTGAGAAATTACCCCCCAAAAATAGATGTTCTTCTTTTGAATAGCAAATTACCAGTTGTATATTATAGAGAACAAGAATAATTATTGAAAATTATTTTTATTTTATTTTTATTTTGGTAGAATGAGAGTATTTTTATTTAAAAAAAATGTTTCTACAAATAAAATACATATCACATGGGAAAATTACTTTTTTTAAGTGTTAGTTTTTTGTAAGGTAATGTAAAAAAAACAAAGTGTTCCAATGGATGTTCTCTGAGGCTCTTTTTTTTTTGTTGTTGTTGTTGTCTGTAACCACTTTGAGAAGCAAGATGGCGCCAAATAGCTAACTTAGGCTCATAAGCAAATATGGCAGACATGATAAAATGGAAGTATGTTAAGTTGAATCCAGCCAGAAAGCACAGATTGAAACAAGATACATGACCTCATGCGTTTCCAGGATGAGAAATAAATAGTGTTGCCTGGATGAGAATCAGAACCATCAGGTAGGGTGAATTCAGGTAAAGTTGGCCACTTTTTGTTAAATGTTTAACTTAGATACACAGAAGTTATTTTGTTTCTTTTCTTTATTACCTTTGTTAACTTTAAGGTTCAGTTGTTTAAATTCAGTCATAAAATTGGTTATTTGGCGGGTATATACCAATAAACATTCTGAGGTCATGCACTCCAGACAAATGATTGTTTCAGGTAAAGTGGGCCATTGCTGATTTATCATAATTAGAAATTTGAAAAGCTCCTTGTTTTTTTAACACATCTACAACATATTAAAAATGTGACTATAAAACAAATAGGCTAACAAAAAACAACTGAACTTTTATTGTAGAGTTTATTTTCATTTAGTCAAAACACTTTTGTAGTAGAATTCTCTCATTTAAAGGAAAAGTGCAGTAGGCGATTTCTGAGAAACACTTGATATTTGAAATCAACCCAAAAAACACACCCCTCCCTTCATTGTTCCACCACCAAAATGCACAAACACACAATGCAAGAGTGGATGTCTCTTTGTCATAGCTAAAGTAAATAAAAAAATGCTTTGTGAAAAATAAAGCGAAGATGAACTAACGGCAAGGAAGAACAAAACATGAGCATACAGTACACAGGAGTATATACAAGCAAGAGTTCATTGTTTGTCGTCAGCAGTACACCAACGGACAAACAATGATACTCAGAACTGTCCTTTTACTTCTTCAACAGCGTTTCTCAGAAATCGCTTACTGCACGTTTAATTGAAGACCATGGGCCCTATTTTAATGATCTAAGTGCATGGTCTAAGTGCACTTAGGGTGTGTCTGAATCCACTTTGGCTAGTTTAACGACGGGAAAAATGGTGCGCCCGACATATGGTCTAAAAGGGTCATCCCTATTCTCTTAACGGGTTAGTTCACCCAAAAATGAAAATTCTGTCAGTAATTACTCACCCTCATGTTGTTCCAACCCCGTAAGACCTTCGTTCATCTTCGGAACACAAATTAAGATATTTTTGATGAAATCTGAGAGCTGATCACTCCTCCATAGGCTTTCAGAGGGACCGAAACTTGCTGGCCCAGAAAAGTTATTAAAGAGATCGTTAATATAGTCCAAGTGACTACAGTGGCACAATCTTAAGTTTATCAAGCGGTGAGAATACTTTTTGTGCGCAAAGACAAACAAAAATAACAACTTTATTCTACTATTCTTTTCCTTCTCTCTGGGCCTTTCTTCTTTAAAGGTCTATTCTCCTCTAATTTTTATTTTTATTTTATTTATTTTTTTCAGGTCAAAATAGTCAATTTTCTGTTGTAGACTCCATTTATATAGTGTACGGATATCATCCTCTGCCATTTTTGGATAAAAAGAATTTAAAAAAAGAAAAGAACTGTCAACACAAGCCTCATGCAACAAAAATAAAAAGGAAAAGTACTACACTGCCCACCTCTGAATCACTTTGTGGCCTTTCCTCCTGCAACTCATTGCAGTCAGAAATAATATGTACACAACTATAAATTAAGTAAAGTTATTTATGCACTTACAAGTACTTCCTCCAAAGGACAGTCACCTGAGAGGGTTTCTTCACTGTCCAGTGCAATTGAAACAAATGGGCATTACAAAATGGTGCACTTTCTTCCGTTTTGATGTAAAGTTAGAAAAAGTCCACTTACTGCACAAGCTTCAGCCACTTTCCTGGGAACAGGTAAAAGTGTTTGTGTATTGTGTAAAACTGCACAAAATAGGACAACACAATGGCATTACAATGAACTACACAAGGAAAAAATGGCAAATAACTCATGGCAAAATATTTTTACATTAAGTTCAGCAGTTTTCACCTTTACAAGTCAAAGCAATTTTCACTACTCAATATTTAACAGTTGAAACGTACGTACGAAGAACGGACCCCTGATGTATAGACGAGTCAGACAATTAGGCTATTTACACTGCAAAAAAATAAGGCCTACTGTTTCCATTAAAATATATAAACATCCTAAAATATACAGAATGTTTAGCCTACCTTATAGGCAAAATTGCATAAATGTAATTTGTTTAAAGTAATTAAATATAATTAAATATTATTTGACCAGTGGAAAAGATTGAAAATAACTCTTCTGTGAAAACTTTCTCTGAGATGTTATACCATTTAGATTTATTTATTCTAAAACAAGGCAAGGATACTGAATAATTTTTAGCAATCTAATGTGTCAGCACATGGTCCGTATCTCATTTTCTTGATGTCTTGTAGGCTACTGTTGAACATGATATCTGTCAGGTTTCCGGTGATGAAGGACCCAAAAGAAGAGAAATGGAACACTGGCAACGTTCCAGCGCTTAATGGATCGTGTCTTAGCTGGAATGCAGTGGGAGATCTGCCTAGTCTACTTAGACAGCATCATTGTGCTGGGGAAGATTTGAAGGAAATGCTTCAATGACTAGCACAAGTGTTCGAGAGGCTGCACCAAGCCAACCTAAAACTGAAAGACAACAAGTGTTGCCTCTTCCACCGTCAGGTAGCCTACCTAAGACACATCGTCTCAGTATTACCACCGACCACGAGACAGTGCAGAAAATTCAGGAATAGCTTCAGCCCACAAATGTTAATGAAGTCCAAACATTCGTAGGACTAGCGTTCTACTTCCAGCGATTTGTCAAAGACTTTGCCTCAGTTGCCAAACCCCTTCACAACCTCCTAAGGAAACATGCTTGATTCCACTGGTCCCTAGAGGATCAGCAGGCCTTCGATAAACTGAAGGAGCTACACATCACTGCCTCTGTTCTGGGCTACCCTATGGACAGTGGGGATCTCATTCTGGACACAGACGCCAGCAACTTTGGAATCAGGGCTGTGCTATCCCAACTCCAACAGGGAGAGGAATGTGTTATTGCATACAGAAGTAAGAGTTTGACGCCAACCGAACAGAATTACTGTACTGTAGCATGTAACTGACGTGCTACGCCTAGTGATGATGTTCAGTATAGGCCAATTGAATCAGAAGTAAGGAACGTCTACCGGAGGGAGGAAATGATGCAACGGGTGAGTGAATAGTGTGGTCGATTTTTCCCCTACACACCTGACTTAAGTTATCCTAGTGTCCCTGACACCTGCAAAATTATACTCAGGTGACTTCTCCTCTGACCGTGTTGGTTGACGCCTAAGTGTAGCTACTATGATCGCATAAAATGACTAAGAATTATAGTTACCTGACTGCAAGAGTCTTACACTGAGTCGAACGATCTAATTTAGCTTTTTTTAAGCAACAACTCTCTTAATTTTGATTTATTACCCCATAAAACAAGAGGCAGTATCTTATGGCGTTTTACTCATCTAGTAAATGCATCTTGATTTAAGGATTTTTAGATATTTGGACTGTGGACTAGAGTTCTCAACGGGCCTGAAAATTACAACCCGACCCGACCCGGCCCGTTGCTTTTAAAGCCCGGACCCGATGTAACCCGACACATCAACATGAATGATCTGCCCGAACCCGGCCCGCGGCCCGACTAGAGTTCTCAGCGGGCCTGAAAATTACAACCCGACCCGGCCCCTATTACTTGGGAATAAGGTCTCTAGTGTTCCACTGACCTGCTGCAAAGCAATAACTAAACAGACAATGCCTTCAAATATGCTTTAATCACGGCCGGAGGACAGTTTTTTATAGAATAGGAGCATGGCAAAGGTGACATGATACATTACATAATTTTCCTACACTATTATTGGTTCTTCATATGCATAATTCAGCAAACCCTTAGGTAGAAGCAAATTCTGATTTCTTGATTTACTTCACTTTGTTACTGAAAGTCATGAGTTTATAAATTTAGATATCTGTCCAGTTTCATTTCCCCTTTTTGTTATGTTCAGAGATGATTCACACACACACTGACTGAGTGACTTTGACCAAAGTGTTTGGAAACATTTAGGTTTCAAAAGCATATGAATGTTATTCCTCCAAGGAAAAGTAATGTTAGATATGATTAAAAAATCCATCAAAATAGTCTACACAATTTTGTTCTGATTCAGATAGAAGATTATATTGATAAATAAATTTGTTGTTTGTTTCAATTAGATGAATCACAGATATGAACAATTAAAGGGATGGTTCAGAGTAAAATCAACCTAGGGTCCTTTGAACCATGACCTCGGGCATGAAGCCCCCAGAAGCCTTTTTCCCCTTGGTTGAACATTATTAAAGTTAGAGCTTATTTAGAGATAGCAGCCGGATGGCTTAGTGCAGGCGCTAATGGGTCCAAGGATGCATCTCGTAAATTATATGACCCCAATTATATGACCAATTTTCAACATTTTTAATTGCTTCCTGAATTGTATTATTAACATATATCACAGGTCGGGATGGGCCAAGCTAGACTGCGCCCACCCCCGAACCAGGACCACCTCGAGGAGCGTGTCAGAGGGAAGAGTCGGAGACAGAGAATAAATTTAACAAGTTTTATTTCGAAGTAAAAGCAAATTGGAAATCCTAATCTAAAATCTTCAGTACAGGTGGAGGTCATTTTCTCCATCCATTCACATAAATGTGATGTTAAGGCTATTGGCATATAATTTCAGGATTTCCAGGATATTTCCCTGGTTTATGAAACAGCAGGATTGTTGCCATTTTCCATTGCCTAGGTATATCACCTTCAATCCAAATTTTATTAAATAGCTTAAGAACAATCTCTAGAACCTCTTCTGGCAGTTGATGGCACATGACATAGCCAATCTGATCTTGTCCCGGGGCTGAATTTTTAGTTCCTATAATAGCTCTTTTTAACTCCACCATATTCAATTCTATATCTATTGGTGTATTCTCATTTTGCCTTTTTTAAGTACATGTTTATTACCTTCTTTCTTTTCCTGTTTGAAATGCATTGAAGTTAACTTGATAACTGAATGAAATTAAATAAACTCGGCGGTCACGTGACTGATTCATGGCGGTGCAGACGTGAATTTTGTGTGCTCCACTTACTACTCGTTACTTTCAGTTTATTAGAAAGCAAATAATGTTGAATTACGTCAAAACTTCTAAAATGTCGGCATCACATAATACTGGTGCAACCAAAGAAACCGAACTTTCCCCTGTCAAGAAGAAATTCAAGGAATCACCGACTAGCATCTCCAAAGCAGACCTGGACAGCGCCATCTTAGCAGGAGTGAAGCAGGCCTTAGCTGAACAGAGAGCTGAGCTAAATGAAATTGTCACTGCTGCGGTAAAAACTGCTTTAGATGATGTGCTGCTCCCGCAAATATTGGACCTTAGACTTGAACTGAAGAATACCACGGACACTATAACGACAGCCACTGGCCAGATTGAACAGCTGGAGAAATCCGTTCAACGGCTTCAGTCAAGGTGCGATTCTACGCAATCAGCAGCTAGGCATGATAGAGACCAAGTCAGTGCTATGAGGCTGAAAATTGACGAGCTGAGTTCCAAGGTGGCAGATATGGAAGACAGAAGTAGAAGATCCAACTTACGCTTAGTTGGGCTGAGTGAAGGAGTAGAGGGTGACAACTGTATCGCCTTTTTAAAGGCGAATCTACCTACATGGATCCCATCTGTTGCTGACGAAACATAAAAATAGAGCGAGCCCACCGCCTGTACGCTGATAGAAACACCAACGTTAGCCGCCCTCGCACAATTATATTCAAGTTGCTAGACTATACTGATAGACAAGCAATCCTGAATGGTGCAAGGGCTGTTTATCCCGTTAAACATGGCATGGACACTTTGCGCTTCTTCCCGGATTTCAGCGCAGACACCACTAAGAAACGAAAGGCCTTTGCTGAGGTGAGAAAGCGGATAGAAGCATCTGGGATTCAAACGTTTCTCTTGTTCCCAGCCACACTGAAGATCACTTACCGCGGCAGGCAAACGCTATGTCGGTCTCCATCTGAAGCGGAACAGTTCATCCTCTCTAACAACCTGACCCGCAGAGGTACCAGTTCTTCACCTAGGCGTGGCGGCGAAGCGTCGGAGAACCGCAACTCAGAGATGGACACACACCAGATGGATACAGCAGAGCATCAGCCTACACTGGCCACTGCAAGCAACATCGCAAACTAGCTTGTTAAATATTTCAGTACGGGACTGTGGACTTTTCTCTTGGTGATGTCATACGGGTGAAGTACGATTTTTGTGGTTCTCATTTTAGTTGAGACTATCTCGACGCTTAACGCATTATAGGCATATCATCTTTCACTTGCGTTAGGCTAGCATAGACTTCAACAGCACCAATAAGACTGGCCTAGTCTAGGTTATTCTTTGGATCGATAGCTGAGGTTTATTTCACTCTTTATGTTTGCAGTTAGAAACAGGTTAATATTTTTTTTCCTCAATTATTATTATTTTTATTTTCTTCTTCTTCTTCTTCTTCTTCTTCTTCTTCTTCCTCTTCTTCTTCTTCTTCTTATTATTATTATTCTTATTATTATTATTTTATTTATTAATTTTAATTTTATTTTTTTTCCACAAAGGGACATATCACCATATTGCTTTATTTCCCGTTGAATATCGCCTATTCTATGTTACTCTCTGGATCGATAGCTGAGGTTTATTTCACTCTTTATGTTTGCAGCTAGAACCAGGTTAATTTTATTTTTATTTTTTTTTTACGAAGGGACATATCACCATATTGCTTTATTTCCCGTTGAATATCGCCTAGTCTATGTTATTCTTTGGGTCGATAGCTGAGGTTTATTTCACTCTTTTTGTCTGCAGCTAGAACCAGGCTACTGATACTTTAGTTATTCTTTTTTTTTTTTTTTTTTTTTTTTTTTTTTTTTACGAAGGGACATATCACCATATTGCTTTATTTCCCGTTGAATATCGCATCACTGTAACGAGTGGGGTGGGGGAGTTTGCATCGTTAGGAGGAGTCACGTCTCTTACAATCTCTAACTTTATACTGGCCAAAGGGGCTCTCTTGAACTCCTTGCGGCTTGTAAAGTATGTTTTGTATATAGTTTGGAATGTTATTATTTTGCTGGCAGCCGTTAACTTTACTGCAACTCTCTTTTGGCCTTGGCATTTTGCTCTAAGGGCACCAAACGGTTTATTGTTAAAGTTTGTTTCCCAGAGAGGTTTTTCCAATCCTGCTGTACTACTACCAATTAGTAGACTATGTCTGATCTAAACATTATATCCTGGAATGTACGTGGCCTGAATACTCCGGTTAAGCGTACCCGTTGTTTAGAATTTTTACATCGCAAAGCAATAGCTATAGCTTTAGTTCAAGAATCGCACTTGAAAAAGGAGGATGTGTCCCGCTTCCAAAATAAAAACTACAAGTTACTGGCATACTCGTGCGCCCCTAATAAATCCAAAGGTGTGCTGATACTTGCGAAGAGGTCGCTACATTTATCCATAGACTTAATGGGAGGAGATGACCTTGGCCGTTTTGCGTATGCAGCTGTAACACTAAATCGTTCCAAACTCCTGCTGGTATCCATCTATGCTCCAAATGAGCCTGATCAACATTTTCTGAATAATATCTGTGTAAAACTACTACAATTCAGTGATCTGGACGTCGTCATAGGGGGAGATTTCAATGCCTCAATTCATCCTCAACTTGATCGCTCATCCTGTTGTAACCCCTCTAGTGCAATGTCCACATCATCTCTAAATAGGTTCATTACAGAATTAAATCTAATTGACCCATGGCGCATACACAATCCACATACGAAGGGCTATACATTCTACTCTCCCAGGCACAAATCCTTTTCAAGAATTGATTATATCCTGGTTAGTGCCCCTTTGCTTCAGTATATTTCCAATATTGTCATACTGCCTATTTTGATTTCAGACCACTCTCCCATTATTTGTAATATCACTCCTGCTACAGCTCATGCTAAGTCCCGTAGATGGCGCTTTAATGACTCCCTGCTGTATGATACTACATTTATGGACCAACTCAGATCTGGGCTTACAGAATTTTTGGAAATTAATACGGATCATTGCTCAAACCCTCAGGTGTTATGGGAAGTTACTAAATGCTATCTACGAGGAAACTGCATTGCATTTTCCTCAAAGGCCAAGCGTCTTAAAAATAAGCGCTTTGATTATCTTGAACAAGAAATAAGGTCTTTGGAGCATCAGCAGAACCAGTCTTTCTCAGATGAGGTTGCTCAGAATTTGTTACTGTTGAAAAAAGAATACAATAGCCTGTCAATGTCCAAAGCCGAGTTCATCATTCACAGAACTAAGCAAAATTATTATTTTCATTCAGATAGAACTAGCCATCTGCTTGCATTGAGGTTAAAGGAAACTGAGTCCAAAGCAAATATTGATATGTTACAAAGTAGTGATGGCAAAATAGTTACAGATCCTAGGGCTATTAATAACACCTTTAAAGCATTTTATTCCACACTGTATTCTTCAGAGGTGGTCCTTGACAGACATGCATGCAAAACATTTTTAGAGAACTTGAACCTGCCTATCTTATCAGTAGGGGACAGAAACCTTCTAGAAGAACCTCTTTTGTTGGAGGAATTTCACAATGCGGCCAAATCTCTTAAAAAAGGGAAATCCCCCGGTCCTGATGGGATTCCCCCGGAGCTCTACCTGGCTGTTTGGGATGTTGTCGGGCCCTTAATCTTGAACTCTATGAATTATGCTATTAAACATGGTATGCTTCATAGGGACCAGAACATAGCGCTTATCATTTTGTTACAAAAGAAAAATAAAGACCCATTGAATTGCTCCAGTTACCGTCCAATATCTTTAATTAATAGTGATGTCAAAATTCTGGCAAAAGCCTTGGTCTCCCGGATTGAGCCCCTCATGGATATTTTGATTAATTTTGACCAAACTGGATTTCTTAGAGGGCGGCTGGCCGCTGACAACATGCGACGTTTATTGCACATCATTGAACATTCTCACACATATACTGACACTTGCGCAGTTTTTTCCCTTGACGCCCTCAAAGCTTTTGACAGACTTGAGTGGGACTTTCTATGGACAGTACTGGATCATTTTGGTTTCGGCCCTAAATTCATATATGCCATCCAAACTCTTTATAGTAACCCAACAGCCTCTATTTCAACAGGCGCGTACCAGTCGTTACCCTTTCCATTACAGAGGGGTTGTCGTCAAGGCTGTCCCCTATCACCACTTCTTTTTGCACTTTCATTGGAACCCTTAGCCCAAGCTCTCAGACAAAGCCAAGTTATTGCACCAATTACTTTACTTGGTTCTCAGCATTATATATCATTGTATGCGGATGACATCATTTTGTACCTTTCAGACTTGGAGAACTCTATACCCAATGTCTTGAAGTTATTCCACCACTTCAGCAGCATGTCTGGATACATGATAAATTGGGATAAATCCTCCTTAATGGCCCTTAACAATAGCTCTCACCATATTTCCCTTCCTAACAATATCGTGTTTACTAAGTCATTCACATACCTAGGAATCAAAATAGCAGATTCTCTGTCAAGAATCATCCAAGTAAATTTCAGTGAATTCAGCCAGAAAATAAAACTTGATCTTCAAAGATGGACTAACCTTCAGATCTCAATGCAAGCCAGAATCAGTACAGTTAAGACGAATATTCTACCACGCCTGAACTTCTTGTTCTTTATGATCCCATTCACACCACCTCCCAAATATTTTAAAGAGTTAAACTCTGCAGTATCGAGATTTGTCTGGAATGGCAGACAACCCAGAATACGTTTTTCTGTTTTGCAGCGCACAAAATTAGAAGGTGGCCTTGCCCTCCCTAATTTTCAAATTTATTACTGGGCATTCCAGATTAGAGCTATGCGAACGTGGACGGACAAAGACAGTAAAGTGCCATGGAGAAGCATAGAATCAGCTATTGTACATCCCCATAGACTTCAAGATCTGCCCTTCACAGGTATAGGACGTCGCAACTCGTACCATAAATTTGGTAAGGTTATTTCATCCACTTTAGCTGCATGGTACAGTGCTGAAAAAGCAATAGGCCATTCAAAGAAATTCTCTCAGCAATCTCCTCTATGGAATAATGCTCACTTCTTATCTGATCAACAACCTTTTGTTTACCCTTTGTGGCCGTCTAAGGGGGTTTTTACTTTTTCCAATATTTTTGACGGGACGGGTTTGCGCACATTCCAGGATATCCGAGCAGAATACAGCCTACCTGGCTTTTCTTTTTTCCTGTACCTGAGGTTGCGATCTGCTATGAAAGCCTATGGCGTGCCATGGAATTCTGTTTTGAGTGACCACCCAATGTTTAGCTGGATTGATCCTGTCAAAGATTCAAGAGGGGCGGTCTCAGTAATCTATAATTCTTTACTCAGTAGTGTTCATAAACCTTTAAAGATACTATCAACGTGGGATTTGGAACTTTCTTGGTTAGGATTCCATCCAGATTGGGAAACAGTGTGGTCAAACCTTGGCCTTACTTCTAAAAACCTTAGTCATGTACTTATTCATTTTAAGACTATTCATCGTTTCTACTACACACCTTACAAGCGATATCGCATGAAACTTATACCCAATCCATACTGCAGTTTCTGTAACACTGACGCCACTGGTACATTTCTACATATGTTTTGGGACTGTCCAATGATTCAACCGTTATGGAAGTATGTGATTGTTATGTTACATGATCTTACAGGTCTATATTTGGATTTGGACCCCTGTTTACTATTATTGAATGATGACTCAAAGTACCAATTTTCTTTATGTGAAAAAAGAGTGTTGATGGCAGGGTGCACAGCTGCAAAAAAAGCTATCTTACAGCAGTGGATAACCCCAGACACAAACCTGAAACAATTTTGGATAGTCTCATTTCATTATATAGTTTGCCTTGAGTGTACAACTGCAAAGATCAATAAGGCAAAGACAACTACTGTGAACACCTGGATGAATATAGCCTCTGCCCTTAAAGAGCTTCTTTGATTACAGTCATTATGAGTTTGCTGCCAGTGTTTGTTAAATGTGTTTGTGTTCTGTGTGCATGTGTTTTTATTTTACCTTATTTTAATTTTATTTCTATCCTCGTCCAAATGCTCTTTCTGTATGACGTGTTTATTGATTGAAAATAAAAAATCATAATCACAAAAAGAAATTAAATAAACTCTTATTGTATAAAGTGTTTTTGGTGTTCTTTTCTGTTTAATGATATTTGATCAGCATGTTTCACTGAACATTAAACATTTAATCACATTACAGCATTAAACAATAAAACGAACAACTTGGGACGACTGATGGGATGTTACAACACAAAAATCAGGGCTACAAACACAACTACATAAGGATGGTATATTTTGCCAGCATTTAGTTTGTGTGTAATGGTGGAAAAAGTTTGTTGTGTGCACATACCATGCTCAATCCCTTCAAAATAAAAGTCCTGGGTCACAGTCAGTCTGTGACAATACCCCCTGCCCAACGATGGAGCACCACTGACTTTGCATAGTGACCAAGGCACTTATTTTTAAACTGAGGTCTTCAAAACAATGTGTGAACTCTTAGACATTGAAAATACCCACACATAACCTTTCTGACCTCAACCCGATGGACAGAATCCTAGCCACGAGCTCGGAGCGGTGTCATCGGGAGTGGGATCTTATGGTTCCTTATGCTGTAATGGCTTACTGAGCAACCAAGCACAGTTTAACTGGCTTTACCCCAAACATGATGCACTTTGGCCGGTAGCTAACGGAGCCCATTGATCTAGTTGCAGGACTGCCCCCCAATGATGCATCAGCTCAAACACCCCCGCAGTCTGTGGCTCAGATGAGGGAAAGGCTGGAGCTGGCATGGTGGTTCGGTGACTGGACTAATTGACCCTTGTTGACTTTTAAAAAAGAATGGGGAAGGAAACCTTAAATTTTTGTCCTGCTGTTAAAGAAAAAAACTGAAGCATGCTTGCTGTTGGAAATATTTGATATGTTTTCCTTTTGTAACCTGGAGTGATTTTGTCTACATTTAAGGGGTTAAACAGACAAGCCATGAATGTGTTGAATGAAGCCTCATTTATTTTGATTTGTCTGTGATGGCTGTTGTTCACTCCTTTTTCCTTCTGCAGTCTCAACTACCTCACTATTCTTGCTTGGACTGACTGGAGTTGCTTGAATGGACACTGGACAGAGATACAAACGAGACCTTTTTTTGAAGACCTCTGTTTGACCTTTCCTTGAACAGCAGGACCTCTCTAAAACCACAGAGACTGCCTTTACATAGCAAAATGCATCAGATCATTCCAAAACAATGCTAGATGGACTTATAATCAAATATCATTTCATTGAATAATTCAACATAATGTCTGTAACCCACATGTTTGACTATCATGTTGTAATCACTCGTTGTTTGTGCTTTTTAGTATTTATTAATGGTTCATAGGAAGCATGGAGCGTTTGATATCATTGTGAATGATTTCTTATATTTTGAATTATGGTATGAATCAAATCTGTGTTAAATGTATTGTTTTCTCATTATACATTTATTGTCTAAATCGTACCCTGCAAGAGTGGGAAAGTGAAGAGACCATGTGACTAATCAGATAGCATGTAATTAATGTGAGAGGAGGCGAAACAGTCACACACTGAACCAAAGACGATACCTAATTGTTGAGAACTCTTCCTCAACTCAGGACAAAAAAAAAAAAACAAAAAAAAAAGCATTAGACGAGATGAGATCCGATCAGATGACAATGGTTTAAGGTTGGTTCAAGGAGGCATAAGGTTACAGTTAAGATGGGCTAAGATTAAGGTCGACCCTGAAACACCATCATGAAGAAACAAGCCAACTTATCTAGCCTCACTTTTTCTAACTTTTTACATCAAAAGGGAAGAAAGTGCAACACTTTGTAATGCCCATTTGTTTCTGTTGCACAGGATAGTGAAGAAACACTCTCAGATGACTGTCCTTTGGAGGATGTACCTGCAAGTGCATAAATAACTTGACTTCCTGTGTATATACTCCTGTTATTTCTGACTTTAACATGAGTTACAAGATTCCACATCTACAGAAAGGCCCACAGAAGAGTATGTACAGAGAAGTGATACAGAGGTGGGAGGTGTTGTACTTTTCCGTTTTATTTTTGTTGCATGAGGGATGTATTGTTACACTTTTAAGAAGGATGCGATGTCACTTCCTGGGGCAACACATTTATTTCTGTTCAAAAGACATGAAAAACACAGGTCAAAAAAGGAGCGCTTTTCTTTGCATCTACACCGCACTTCATCACTGTTCTCATAATAAGCTCACAAAATGATTAATAAAAGCATTTTACCACTGAATCTGACTGGAGTTCTTATTAACAGTACATACTGAATGCGCTTTTACATGTAATGGCTGACAAAGTAACGCTAAATGAGGTTAACATGTCAATGTGTAGACTAATTACAGACAAGTGTGCCTTCTTAACTCAGACTGCCCAGACTCGTCAATACACACGACTGTGTTGTACAATGTTCGTACACATCTATTTGGTTAATTATCCCTCGTCTCGCACTCACATCTCGAGTATATATCTTTTTGCCCACGTTAAAAGTTACTAGTTTTTCTCTTGAGTTGTTAATACTCTCGTCCACCATTTTACGTACGACACTCTTAATTACAGTCAAATAGCAGTCAAATTAAACTTTTCTTAACGTCTCAGGCACAAACTACGGCTCTATAAAATACGACTCTATTTAGTTGAGAACACATTACACTTAAAAGGTCTATTCCAGACATTGAAAGTCAGGGAATTTTATATATTTTTTGTCCAAGTCATGGAATATCAGGGAATTTAGTTTGTTGCTTTAAATTTTGGTTTCCATTTATCAAAATGTCATTTTTCTATAACGATTTTTTTATTGCGCTGTTTCACACATCTTTCTACGGAGCCCCTGAGGGGACCTTTGCAAAAATAATAATACGGACTTTGATTTGATTGTCTGCTATATATTTGCTTCTCATTTATTAAATACAGGCAATTGGTTGATGAAAAATATATTAAAATTAAGATACAATTTATAGAAAACGAAATTCACTTTAAAGAAAGACTTTCTACAAAACAGAACAGCTCGGTGCTCCGCAAAACAGCAGCCTGTTTTGCCGTTCATTATAGGTCATGGAAATTCATCTTTTTAGTCAGTGAAAGTCAGGGAAAAGTCAGGGAATTTGACATTTGGTTTAGAGGGGGAACCCTGATTACTGGTCAGTCTTTAAATTGACTAATTTAGCTACCATGCACATTTGCTGTAATTCTGCATAATAATTACATTCTTAAAGTTTAATAGGGTCTATTGCAAACATTTAATCGGCTGCTGTGCCAGTTTAATGATATGATTTATTAGCAACATATGCGGAAGTGTCTGTCGCTGCTTTGCTTGCTTTGGTCTGAGCGCTGTCAGGATACATCTGCTTTTATTCAATTTTGTTGGATTTGTGGCCAGTTGTCACCTTATTCCACTGAAATGACACACCAATTGTGTGATGCAATTCTTTGTAATGTTGATCTGCATTTTATTACTTTGTTTAATTTTGGTGATAACCCTCTCGCTCACTCTGATGTTTGCTTGACATTTCTTGTCAAAGGTATATGCAGTATTATAGAAGAGGACGCAGTAAGCTAGGCTAATTTTAGCCCGAGTGTACTTATTTCCTAACGAGGGAAGGGTGAGAGGGCCAAGGTTCAAGACTCATGGTTCACTACTGTGCTGAAAGAAGAAAGTCAAATACACCTAAAATGGCTTGAGGGTGAGTAAATTATGGGATTATTTTCATTTTTGTGTAAAAGGGTAAAATCTGAATAGAGTTTATTGAATAACACGCAGGAAATTAGCAGGTTAGTCTCTGCATTGCAGAATGTGACTGTGATATTGGCATGTGAATGATGAGTCTTATCTGTTTGCAGGTAGAGATGAGAAGCGGCTAGTGGACTGAACATTGGCAGACGATGACACGCAGAAGACTGAAGAAGACCTAGGACGGGACAGTTCGATCAGTTACAGGTTCAGTGTTGAACAATGAGACCACAACCGAGAGTGTTTGAAGCAGGCTTAAATAGAGTGGCGCTTATGAAGGTGATTGATGGCAGGTGTGAATGATTGTGAAGTGTGCAGGTGTGAGCCAGGAGGGATTATGGGACATGAAGTGTGAGGTGACTGATCTGGTGACTGAGGATTGTGACAACTAACCCTTTAACACTCAATTATATATTTTGAAATAGGGCCCTGGTCGCACTGAGACAATATTGATTGATCAAGCTATTATATGTAGCTAGTATGAGAAACTTACTAATGCAAAAACTTACACTTCAAATAAACATAAAAAACTCAACTTCTGCATGACTGTATTTAATAGAGTCATCTGCGAAAATGCAAGTAAAACAAACGATTATCAGTTTAAGCTAAAGTTTGGACTCGATAAAATGCTCCTCACAATTGACAAAAGTTCCAGCAATCTATGGATATTGACATGCAGCCAGGAATTTTGTTTCCTGACATTTATATGTGCCTGATTTTGACGCTTGGTAAATATATAAAGCAAATTTGCCTGTGAATGCTTTACATAAAAACAATATATGTAGGTCTAATCCAGGTGATCACTTATATCAATGTTATATGTATCTTCATATCGTCCAGCCAAAAAACGTGTATATTTTTTGTCAGTGTTTACATAAAAACATCCAATTATGCAGAATATAAGATCATAAATATTTAACTGATGAGTTGTCAATACAATATATAAAAATAACATATAGGGTATGACTATACCCCTAAATTCAACATATTGACACACAATGATAACTGCAAATCCACCTTTTGCTGCCTGGAGTCCAGTTGTTCCTGTGAATTGCAGCGATCCATTTGCTTCTCTGTTCTGTAGCTTTCAGCTGTCTGTAAAAATATACCTCAGATTTCTTGTCAAATCTATCTTTACAGTCAATCGCAAAGCTCTTTCCTATTTTAGATGCTGCCACTTTTGCCACACAGTGGGCGTAACCGCAGTCACTCTGGCCGACTGTGACGGCTGATGATGTCTAGTGGTTACACAAAGGTATTACAGATGATAAATGGTGAATACGTTACAGATAAATATTTAGTAAATATTTTAGTTATATTTTGTGAAATTCCCTTAAATTACAGCTTGTTTAATAAAAAATAAATAAAAATCAATTATTATTGAACTAAATTTTAGTTAAAAAAATATCATGAATCACCCCTGATCAGTAGACAGGTGAAATTATGCATGTATTAGTGCAGCTACTATACCATACTAGGCCTACTTTTAAGTAGCACCAGTTTGAAATTCAGTATGAACACATGGGACTGTAGCCTAATGGTACACAGCTTATAATGGATCATGTTTTAATTATTATTATTATTATTATTATTATTAAATGTATGTGTACATTAGAAGTACCATTCCGACAGTGAGAACGATGCTGAACCAAATAAAGATAAATGTCTTGGCATCTGGCATGTTTATTTAACTAATCAAGAAAAAAGTAAATTGAGAGTCATCGAGAGCCTCATTTGATTGGCTACAAGAAGAAGGTGATACCGCCTTACTCCTTACGCTTGCAAAACTCATTGAGTGAGAGAATCGTGCCAAAACTGTAAAAGACACAGAACAGTACATATTGGGTTATTTCAGGAACTTTTTGCCTATACGTACACAACAAACCATTTAGACATTTGCAACAATTTGTTTTTTATACATTTACATTTAGTTCTGTTTTCACTTGCAAATTGCTGTTCAAAGGCTTGGAAAAGGCAAGGAAAAAAATTGGCAACAGTGTAAGCGTGGAAAAATGGAAGTCAGAAGATACAGATCATATTTATTTTGTGTTAGCTTAAACAAGTTGCAGTTTTAATTTAGGCTTACAACCTTATGTTCACTTCCACAAATCTTACCCTGTGATGTGATTCTTATGGCATAATTTAACCTTCATACTATGACCCCTCCATAAAATCAGTGGACACTTGCTTTTTTCATGAATGAATCAGCGGTTGAACTAATTGGTTGAATGAATGATGATTCACTAATGATTCACTTATTATGACTTATCCCCATCAACTGGTTTTAGTTACATCAAAGCATATTGTTCAGGTCTAAAAATATTTATGATCCATATTGATGATTTAGCAATTTATATGCAAATCCTTTAGCCTGAATTGGTAAGCTAGCTAGTTTTGTTCAAAATGGCAGTTATGGTATCCTTCTCAGATAAGAACCAGAAGATGCGTAATCATATATTTATATTCCAGCTGTAGTCCCTAATGGCCTAACATGTTTGACATTGCAGAAAAACTACAATGCCAAGAACCTTTTGACCTAAATGTTTATTTGTTTCAGTGGCATTTATTCATTCATTCAAATTCCGTTTTTATTTAATTTTACTCAACAAACTCTCTGTTTAGTCTGTTTTGGGAAGGTTACAACTTTAGTGTAAAAATATCAACTTACCCCTTACCTGGGGCAAACTGAGCCACAGGAACACTTTTTTATTAGAAGACATATTTTTAGAACCCTTTGTCATGGATGCATTCTGATCATTTTAAATGATATGAAACATCCTGAAATTACTTTAGATACTTTCATTGTACTTCTGACTAATTTTCTCTTATCTTGAGAATCACATAAGTAAAAACGGCTCATCTTACCCCACTCTCTCCCTTTGTCACAATAATGATAGCGTTATCATAATTATGACTTAGTTTCTCATAATAATGAGTAAAATAAGAGTAATGAAAATTGTTCTTTTATCTATGCATGCACAAAGCAATCCAGACTGCTGTGAATGTGATTTCACCAAGTGCAACATATTCCTGGATCAACATCTTTATTGATCCTGGAACAACAGTCCAATCAAATCAGATTTGAGGGACAAGTTTATGTCAAGTAAATTTCACAACCAGAGTTAGGTGCTTCAGTGTTATATTCACCTATCATTTCCCTCTGATTTTAGGGATAAGTTAGGTTTAGGGATAGGGTTAGGAACAGGGTTGTGCACAGACATTTTGATGGGCAGGTGCTCAAGTGAAAAACAGGGGCACTCCTCTAATACTTTTTTTTTAAGTAAAGTTTGATCATCATTTAATTAATTAAACTATTCAACACTATATGCTATAGGGCTGTTATACCAGTTGAATTAACTCAGTATCAACAAAGTCCATCTTACTATTCATCATAATAAATTTACACTGCAATTACAATTGCTAAAATAATGCTATGAGATTAATGTTCTAAATATAACATTTTGAATATATAAATACACTGTTAACCCTTGCTGCAAATTCGGACAATGTCATACCATTTTCCATTAAAACAGTAATATACCGTGGAAAACAAAAATAGCCTACAGGAATATACTGTAAATCAACACTCAGAGGCTGTGTTCCCAATCACACCCTATACCCTCTTGACCCTTGACTATAACACCAGTTTCTCTCTGGCTGCTTTAGCTGTGTGTTTATAAAACACATTTGTTATGGCAAGAAAAAGCCAAGAGGAAGATGATCAGGTGTTTTAGGCTGTTGACATGATGCCATAGTCATCCTGGACATGTCTGATTCTCTGAGCACAGCCAGTATATAAGCTTTGAATTTATGGGTATTTAATATTTAGCGTACATTGGTTAATCTACAACATGAAATACAGCAATATTTCTGCAACCAGTTATCCAGTTATTCTGAAGGATATTGAAATCATTTAGTGCATTAAAACATTTTGAACTCCTGCTTAACTCAGACACACACAGACATCATGCTGGGAACATGCAGCATGCTGGGTTCCAGGATAGTAGAAAACTCCCAGCATGCACTGCAGTATGAAAAAAAAAAAAATATATATATATATATATATATATATATATATATTCCAACCATTAAGATTCACGTGCTATTTTTTTGATGTGTTAAAAAATCATCATTGTAACTCATTGCTGTAGTTTAACAGTGGTGCTAATGTAACACTTTTGATATAGGATTAAACTCTGAATGAGGTTAGTGATTAAACAGGCTATACGGTGATTTTGGCATCATAATCAATGTAACTGCAATCATTCATAAACCATGTGTGTGTGCACAAGTGTGATCTGCAAAAACACAGTTCAAGCAGTGACAGAGAGAAACTAATGTTAAAAAGTCAAGAGTCCAGAACCCAACTAAAGCAAACACTGATCTCTGTAATTGTACTGTAGCTTCAAACCAGACATTTTCAATTAAACATCTCAATAACAACTGTAAGTAATTGTAGTCTGCCTCGACCCAGATTCCACTCCAAACTATATTTAAGAATGAGCTCATCCCCAAAATGGCTTAATTATCATAGAGATGAAAGGCAGTCAAGTTCTATTGTTTCTTCACCATTTGAGTTGATCACATCCTGAACAAATGGCAGTCAATTGTAGAATGGGAATGGGTGTGGGACACAGAGAACCTTCTCAGACAATGGGGTGTCTCAACTTCATTAACATACAGACCACAGCTGTTGCAACAAGAGCAACTTCATTTACATTAAGAAGAGGATAAAAGGTTTGAGATTTGGATGTTCTGGGTTCATTCTGATGCCAGTGAACCCAAGGTGTTTTGTGTACCTTGCCACTGCTATGCTGTAATAAACTTCATTTTTGAGATCTTCAACGTCCACATCATTTTTGTTGCCAGTGGTTTACTGTAAAATATTTTTTTTGGGTCACCATTGTGCAGAAGAGTAGAGCCTGTGCTTCAGTCCAGGAGAAGATCTACAAACATTGATGATACGCTGCATGTTGCTTTATTTAACAGGCGGTGACTGTGTAGTTGCTTGTCCAGTGGAAATCTTTTTATGTACAATAGTTTTTTAGTGGTCTCAAATGAAATATGTTCACAGTAATACTTTGCTCACAGTATTAATGCATTATAGATTTTAGTTAATACAATTAAATGACAATTGATCAATTTAAGGCAGTCAGTTTCTGCAAGTGAGATTAGTTAACTCGAGTTTTAATTTAGTGCATTTTTACAGTAACATACTGTAGATTACAATAAAGAACTGTACAATTAACAGCAAATTACTGGCAACAGTTTTACTGTAAAAAAAAAAAAGCCATGTATCTGTTATGCTAAAATTTTACTTTGACAAGCCAAATTTACTTTTTAAAGTAAATGGGTGCGTTCCACTCCTGTTTCTCCTTGTCACAGTCTGGCAGAAATGATAACATGGTTTCAAAATGGTCACATGGCAATTCAAGTGTATGGTTACAAAGATAAAGGGAGTGGGTCAATTTACCCACTGGCTGATCTGACCCCACTCTCCCCTACTAGCCTACTAAACGTTATATGAGAATATTGCTCAATATAATGAGACAGTAGGCCTAAGTCATAACTATGAGAAAGTTTCTCATCATTGTGATACAGAATCATATTTTTACTCAACTGTGGCGTAAAACAAACAGCGCAAACCACGGTCCGGTAGATTCAAAGCGCGGCGCCCAATGAAGCAAATGCTTGTTTGTTTTTACAGCACGTCCGCTACGTCAGCGCTCTTGGCTGGTTTAAAGAGGCGCTCTGTTAAAAGGAAAGCCAGCGGAGTTTCACATCTACTGAGAAACCGGTTTTTTAACGGCTGAAGAATCATGTGTTTTGGCTGCAGTTGACGCCCAACTTTCGGTTTCGTTATTATTTCACTCTGGCAGCGAGCTTTGTATGTGGATCTCTATCACATAGTTTCAGTGTCGGGAAAAAACCTCTGCGCGCTGGCATTTACGTGCGTCTCTTTCTGATCTGCCTCGGATATTTATACATGTGTGAGTGTGTGAGTGTGTTTCAGCCATAAGCGATGAAGTCTGTGCTGTGCGCTTTAGTGACGGTCGTGATCGCGCTACAGCGAGCCGAATGTATAAAGAGGACATATTACATAGCCATACGAGAGGAAGACTGGGATTACGCACCAAGCGGAAACCTTGTCAACAGTAATCTAAACGAGTAAGTTTGTGTGTTGACATATCTATTTACCAGTAATAGTAAAACAGGACAGTAATTGGTCACATTTTACATTACTTTTTTACATTTTAATACTGTAGGATTCAAACAAATCAACGTAGGCTATTATTTTTTTGTATGTGGATAAATACGCTTGTAAGTGCATGATGTATGATGATTCTGATAGCATGTATTAGGCTATTATTAAAATGGATCCTAAACTGTACACATAAAGGCCTAATAACAGCAAGACCAATTGAATATAGGCTAATTATCATTTATACTAAGCGACTTACTTTCGATTTTCTCTCTGTAACAGAGACGCATCAGTTTTTCTGTCAAATAGCCCTTACCGAATAGGAAGAGTTTACAAAAAGGCTGTGTACAGACAGTACACCGATGACTCTTATTCCCAAGAAATGCCTAAACCTGCGTGGCTTGGCTACCTTGGACCTATTTTACGGGCTGAGGTCGATGATGTCGTGGAGGTGCATTTGAAGAACTTCGCAAGCAGACCTTATTCTCTTCACCCACACGGAGTGTTCTATAAGAAGGATTCAGAAGGTTGGACAATTATCTCTCTATCAGTTTCCGTATTTATTCTTTCTTCACCCATTTCCTTCTGCTTTTCTTGCTGTGTCTTTGTTTATCTATGAGTCAGGACAGAGATTTAGAGTCTGTTGAAACACATAAATCCCATAAATCAATAACAGAGCAATAAAAAAAAAAAAAAAAAGATATGCAGCATAGTGTCAAAAAAGTTTTTACTCAGCAGTTCAAAGGGCAACTCACAAATGACTTGAGACAACTTGAATCTTTAAAAAAAAAGCTATACCTGAAGCAACCACTTTAATAGGCCTAGTTGAAATAATAAACTGTTAAAATATGTGCTAAGATATCAAATAGAACAACAACAACATGTAGATCTGCACTTTTTAATTGTTTTTAATGATTTACCCAGTTAATTAAAGGCTTTTACTTTCACCACATGAGTGACATATATTTCGTCTTTAGCCTATACATCATCTTTTTTAATGTTGGGTTTAATGCTGGTAAAGTATGTAATGGAATGTCTTTTGTAAGAGTACATTATACAAATGCTTTTTAAAGATGCCGGTATGCAAACAAACTCTTTTATGTGATTGGATAACCATGGTAAAACATTTTTGTTTCTATCCAATTAGCATACATATAGGAATTTGTAACTTTCAACTTAATTTTTTGAGTTTTAAAATTTTTATAAGCTTAAAAGGATGGTTTTGAGTAAAATCAACCTAGGGTCCTTTGCACCATGACATCGAGCCAAACACCCCCCAGAAGCCTTTTTTCGGGACGTTCGGGTTAGCGGTAGCATGAGCCGTTAGGAGAGTGTTATTTAAATAAACTCCTGATGTACTTACAAACTTTCCACTGCCTCGTTCTATGAGTACAGAACCTATTTGTACTACTGTAGAAGTTTGGTACCATTCTGGGCATTATTAGCGGGGTAATTTACAGGATACATCCTTGGATCCATTAGCGTCTGCACTAAGACATCCGGCTGCTATCTCTAAATAAGCTCTAACTTTAATAATGTTCAACCAAGGGAAAAAGGCTTCTGGGGGTGTTTGGCTCGAGGTCATGGTGCAAAGGACCCTAGGTTGATTTTACTCCGAACCATCCTTTAAGTGCAACTATACAGTGTCTTGTTATTTCTCCATGACTGTGAAGGAAGTTACTTAATGCTGAATAGGCATTATTATGTAAACTTTTGTAGTCTTATATCAGTGCCATGAATATTGCTGCATGATCTATTTAGCATAATCTTAGCTTCCATTTAAAGTCTGGGTGGACTACGGAGAAAAGTTGCTCTTCATTTTTTTACATTAAAAGAGCAAGGAAAATCTTGTTTTCCATTAAATGTCCCCTATTGTCAAATCACAATAGGACTAATTGAGTAAATCAGATTGGATAATCTCATTTGCTTTCCTTGAATTCACTACTCTGTATTTTAGGAGCGTTGTATCCCGATGGCACCTCTGGTCATGATAAGGGTGATGATGCGGTGGCTCCAGGTCAGAGCTGGACGTACACCTGGGAGGTCAAACCAGAGTACGGCCCCACTGAAGCAGATGCCAGCTGTCTCACATGGATTTACCACTCACATGGAGATGCACCTAAAGACATTGCATCAGGACTTATTGGAGCTCTGCTCACCTGCAAGAAAGGTAAGGTTCACACAACCCCTGATAAACTGTTCATGCATGAAATACCCACAGAAGATTGTACAGTATCTCACAGTACCAACTACTTCCTCACATCAACACTTTTCCCTCCAAATTCAATTCTCATTATATTTACTCTTTATATCTCATTTCATTCTTTTCCTTATATTTTGTCTTCTCTTTTTATCTCAGGCACTCTGAACTCTAGCAATAAGCGCTCTGATGTGGATGAAGATTACATTTTGATGTTCAGTGTGGTGGATGAGAACTTAAGCTGGTACTTGGAGGAGAATATTGAAACATTTTGCTCTGAACCAGATGAAACAAAAGAACTTATGGAAAGCGCAGATGAGGATTTCAGAGAATCCAACCTTATGCATTGTAAGTCTCAGTATTTCTCAAGGTTGAACTTTAACTTTATCAATACATAACAATTTGGGTTTTTCTCCTTGTGTTCTATTGAGGAATGTTCTTTTTACCATAGACAAATTTAAATAAAAAATTAAAATCAGCTTAAACAATTAGATTTTTGCGTTTGGTAGACAATTTTATCTCAAAGAGGTTTACTTTGCATTGTAGCCGTTAATCAGTTGAAAATAAGTGATTCATTCTTAAATCTTTAAATTTAAATCTTTAGTATTAAATTGTTACAGCTACATTTGTCTGTTACCGAGAGTATTAGATTATATTGAAGTAAGCATATTAAATTCCATGATGTAATTTTTAGCTGATGACACATGATTGACATTTTCATGGAAAGTACCTTCTTGTATCTGCTCCATCTGGAACAAAAGCATTCAGCAAAGTTTAGTTTTCCTTTTGATATCCATAGTTGGCTGCACTCTAAAATTCCATTGCAGTTGTTAGTGATTTTAATTTCTAAGGATCAAATGTTATTATTTTAGTGAATAATATGCAGAATTGACGGGGGGGGGGGGTTGTATCTAATTATAAAACTTTTTTCCTTCAGTGTCACTTGTTCAACTTTTTCTTGTATTTTCCCATTAGCGATCAATGGATATGTTTATGGCAATTTGCCTTCACTGAAAGTGTGTGTTGGGCGTCCTGTATCTTGGCATCTCTTTGGCATTGGCAATGAAGTGGACATTCATTCCGCTTATTTCCACGGACACACCCTCATGGATCGCATGCACCGCACAGATGTTCTTAGTCTGTTTCCTGCGACTTTTGTCACCGCAACAATGATCCCGAGAACACCTGGAAAATGGTTGTTAAGTTGCCAAGTCAACGATCATATAAAAGGTAAGTGTTCAACCGTCTTTCTGTCATCTCTGTGTTGAGCCCATATGTGTTCCTGCTTTTTTGGAAGCATTGTTTTTGTCTAATCAGTGTATGATCACTTTTGGTTTTGCTTTGATGATTATGAGTGGTATAGTGTTCAGTTTTGCTGCACCAGTTTTTTACTGACACTTGTTTTATCTTTCTGCCAATTTCTTCCTTGTTGTTGACACATTGTTTTAGTTACTTGAAGAAGATTTTATAATTGACTTTTTAATTTTGATTGCAACACTGTAAAATAAAATGTATCATTGTGTTTATGTCATAACAACAACTTTGAATCCATGAATGTAACTTATACAATAATTGCAATTTTCATTAGTTTTCTGAGAGTTTCAACTCTGTTATCTTCAACTTGATTAAATTCAAAGTGGTACAAAAAGTTTGATGAACTTATCTCTCCAAGTCGGGTTAATCTCCCCCAAAAGTGTTAACAAAGATCCTCCCAGGCACCATCAAAACATTCAGAGAGTCACCTCAGATCTTTAAGGCTTGTTCTATGGATTTAATATTGTGCAATAATTAAACAAACAAATCCAGCATTTTGCAATCTGTAACGTAGCTGAGAAATGCAGGCGAAGAGGAGGATCTAAATGCAGGGTGATTTAATAAAGTAACAAAACAGAGAACACAGAACTCGAAGAACAAAGGAACAAAACCAGGGGAATCACAGAGACAGAGGCAACCATTACACGTACAACAACTGACAAAGTAACATGTGAAACACAAAGGCTATAAATACACAGGGACAAACAAGCTTAACTAAGTAATAATAATAATTATTAATTAATTATAAATATTAATAATAATATAATGAGGAAACAAGATACACCTGGGAACAATCATGAACTAATCAACAGGAAAAACTACAAAGGACTACAAAAACATGGCACAAGACTGGAAATAGTGTGTACTGTGTACAGTACACACAAGACAAGGGGAACACAAAACAGGAATCTTGACAAAAACAAACTCGATCTGCTTTGCAAAAGAGAACTCGACTAGCAAACAAACTCGATCTGCTTTGCAAAAGAGAACTCGACTAGCAAACAAACTCGATCTGCTTTGCAGAAGATCTACTGTTTTAGAAGAGGAAGTTGCTCAACTGCATTTGTGAGTAAATCGAGCCGAGAGATCTCATAAAAAGCCAAGTGTCAAACACACATAACAGACAGATATGCATTTGTATGCAATAGATTTGGTCTTTGTTCAAAGGTTGCATGCAATTTGTAGGATGGTTTGTATTAATTTGTGAAATATTATCTAGGCTCATCTATTTATATTTACAAAACACAATCCATATGTGTTACTCCACTGCATTTTCGCTCAAATTGACCTTTGTACTTGCACATTGCTTTCTGTTTGTTTGCGAGTCGAGTTTTCCTTTGCAAAGCAGATCGAGTTTGTTTGCAAAATGCTGGATTTGTTTGTTTATTTATGGCACAATATTAACTCCATACTGTTCGCCTTGAACCGGCGCTGCACAGGCCGATCGTTGAATGACATCAAAGTACCGCGAGAGCGAATAGAGAGCAGACGGCTCCTTATGCTTTTGAATTGCTCTCGCAGTTCTTTGATGTCATAAACCGATCGGTTTGTGCAGCGCCGGTTCAAGTTAAACAAGCCTATTCTCTTTCCAGCTCAACCAATAGCGAGAGTTTGGGGTGTGTTTAATTGTAACAGGCGGAGCCAGAGGGTGTTTAGCCGGTGTGGAACAATGGCCGATGTGTAACATGGGAAAAGACATTCAGCTTCGGTTATAGGAATGCAAGCCAAATTTCACTGCATTTAAACCTTCAAAGATTAAACAGATCATGAACATGTCAAAGCGAACAATGCACTACAATGGATGTTTCAATACAGCATTATCATGCACCCATTCAGAAAGACAAATAT
This sequence comes from Scardinius erythrophthalmus, assembly GCF_964197995.2. NCBI lineage: Eukaryota > Metazoa > Chordata > Actinopteri > Cypriniformes > Leuciscidae > Scardinius > Scardinius erythrophthalmus. Next base: position 41,761,555 of record NC_138227.1, read on the forward strand.
TCCAGTTTGTAATGTTTACTTTGACGTGTCCAGTGTAGACCACCTTAAAGGGATGGTTCGTAGTAAAATCAACCTAGGGTCCTTTGCACCATGACCTCGATCCAAACACCCCCAGAAGCCTTTTTTTCCTTGGTCGAACATTATTAAAGTTAGAGCTTATTTAGAGATATCAGCCAGATGGCTGATTATTGTTATTATAATAATTCGTCGTTACACTACATCCTTATGCATCGC